>NC_056000.1:33650369-33961124 GCF_018446385.1 Zingiber officinale | reverse complement strand
CTTAGTATTTGACCCATGAGCATTTTTGTTTCTAGGCTTGTATCTAAAATCCTTAGAGTTTTCGCCTAGATTTTTACCTACAATCCTAGCCTTAGGTGTAGTAGTTTTAGCATGAAAAGCTATATGTTTTTCTTTAACACTATCATGCTTTCTATTTTCATGGTAAATAGCATTAAAATGATATAAATTTGAACTATCATGCTTTTTACCATAATGTAGAGGAGTAGGCTCAATAAATGTTACCTTCTTCTTTACCTTAGAGGCTCCCCCTTGACTAGAGCTTCCTCCATGAGCCTTGACCATCTTCTTCCCCTTGGGGCATTGACTTCGGTAATGCCCTTTTTGTTGACACAAGAAGCACACAATGTGCTCCTTGCTCTTCTTTGTCCCGGGGGTGGTCTCCTTGGGCTTCTCCTTGCCCTTTTGTGCCACTTGGCCCTTCTTCTTGACCAATTTAGGGCATTTGCTCTTGTAGTGCCCACTTTCCCTACACTCAAAACATATTATATGATTTTTATTTTTAATTGAAACATTTATACCTTCTTGTATAGGGATGGCACTTGCTCCTCCATTTGATATTTCTTGAATTTCGGAGGTGGCACCATCTTCTTCTTCTTCACTTGACCCGGATGTAGAAGCTTCTCCTTCTTCTTGATCCGGTGTCACCAAGGATTGCTCCCCCTCAATCCTAGAGGTGGAGGCTTCATCATCTTGAATATGAAACAAGGAGTATGCTCCCTCCTTGTTCCCTTCGTTGCATTCCCTTGAGGATGAAGCTTCTTGGATCTCCTCTTCTTCGGAGGTTGAGCATCTCTCAACCTCGGAGTCCTCCTCTTGGTCTTGATCCAATGAGTCGCCCTCTTTGGATTCTCCTTGATTTGATACAGTGGAGGGGATCTCATGAATTCTTGCCAATTTGCTCCAAAGCTCCTTGGCATCTTCAAACTCTCCAATTTGTTCCAAGATGTTGCTTGGCAATAAATTGACCAAAAGCTTGGTCACTTTGTCATTGGCCTCACATCTTTGAATTTGGTCTTTGCTCCACTTGCTCCTTTTGAGTACTTTGCCCTTGGAATTTGTGGGAGCTTCAAAACCTTCCATGAGAGCAAACCATTGCTCTATCTCCATCATAAGAAAATTTTCGATTCTTGATTTCCAAGAATCGAAGCTTGTAGATGAATATGGTGGAGCCACCCTTGTGTCAAATCCAAGTCCATCTTGGAATTGCATCTTGAAGTTGATCTTGATAAAGTCTTGAACTTGAAGAATTTGCTTCAACTTCTTCACCCTCTAGCTTTTCTTGTTATGCTTGACCCTTCCGGCGATGATTCCGGTGAAGAGCGGCCTTGCTCTGATACCACTTGTTAGGACCAAAAGTAGCTAGAGGGGGGGCTGAATAGCTCGTCGCGTTCGCTCGGTGCTCGGCGTTGCTTGTTTCTCCAAAAATATGCAGCGGAAAATATAGAAACAAATACAACAACGCTAACACGGTTGGTTTACTTGGTATCCACCTCACAAGAGGTGACTAGTCCAAGGATCCACACCACGCACGCACCCTCCACTATGAAAACACTCCTTTTCGGTAACTACCGAGGGCGGAGAAGCCCTATAAGACTCTCAGTACAAGAAGGAAAGGGAAACAAAATACAAGCTTACAAGCTTACAATGAGTACAAAACCCTAACCCTAGCTTCTCTTCTTGCCTTTGATCCGCCTCTTGACTTGGAAAGCTTCCAAGATCCTTCAAGAACTGGCGATCTGATCTTTGAGAGCGCTGTGGAGGAGCTGCCGAGTGATCTGGAGTGAATCGGTGAAGTTCTTCCGCAGCCATCGAACGCCTGCAACTATAAACGACGCCAACGGTCGGATCCCGATCGATTCGAATGTTCCCGATCGATTCGAATGTTCCCAATCGATCGGGGAGGCTTTGGATCGATCCACGGATCGATCCAGAGCGCCTCTGTGCTCTGGAAACGCGCCTGGATCGATCCACGGATCGATCCAGCGCTTATCGCGCGAAGCAGCCGCGTCCCAATCGATCCACTGATCGATTGGGACCTCTGGATCGATCCACGGATCGATCCAGAAGCTTTCTGTTCGCTGGGACAGGTCTGGATCGATCCACTGATCGATCCAGAGCCTGGATCGATCCACGGATCGATCCAGCACTTGGTTTTTGTCCAAAACCAAGTCCCAAATATCCCAAACCAACATCCGGTCAACCTTGACCTGTTGGTATGTCATGCCTAGCATCTAGTCACTCCCTTGACCTGCTAGGACTCCCTTACCAAGTGTCCGGTCAATCCCTTTGACCCACTTGGAATTTTCTCTGTGCCAAGTATCCGGTCAATCCCTTTGACCTACTTGGACTTTTCTTTCATGCTAAGTATCCAGTCAATCCTTTGACCTACTTGGACTTCCCAGCACCAGATGTCCGATCATCCTTGATCCATCTGGATTTTCCCTTGCCTAGCTTCACTCACCAGGACTTTCACCTAGCTTCACTCACTAGGGTTTTCCATCTGCCTAGCTTCACTCACTAGGACTTTCACCTGGCTTCACTTACCAGGATTTCCACCTAGCTTCACTCACTAGGGTTTTCCATCTGCCTAGCTTCACTCACTAGGACTTTCTTTCTGCCTAGCTTCACTCACTAGGACTTTCACCTGGCTTCACTCACCAGGATTTCCTTCTGCCTGGCTTCACTCACCAGGACTTTCTTCTGCCTGGCTTCACTCACCAGGACTTTCATACTGCCTAGCTTCACTCGCTAGGTCTTTCATTTTGCCTAACATCCCAGTTAGGACTTCCCAGTCAAGTATCCAGTCAACCTTGACCTACTTGACTCTTCTTCAATCAATATCTTATTGTCAAACATCTAAACCCAAACCAAGACTCAGCTTGGTTACCCAGGTCAACCTTGACCTGAGGGATATTGCACCAACAAAACTACTCATCTACTAGATAAACATGGTAGAATAAAGAATTAAACTTACTGATTTTTAGAACTATATGAAACTTTATTTCATTTGTTCTAACTTATTCTTTAATACTTTATGTTTATGTAAAACTCGTTTTACTTGTTCAAAAATTTATACTTATAATACTTCAAAATAATAATCAACTTCTTCTTGGGCCCAGGCATAGTACCATCTTATGCGCGTTCCCTAATAGGTTGGGGTAGCGAGCCACCAATCCTAAAAGAGCAGACCTCGGTCTACCAGGGCCAAGACCTCGGAATTGGACACCTGGATTTGTTTAACGACAACCTCAGAAGTCGGGTACTAGCCTCTTCTTAAAAGTAAAATACTTATAATCTTAATTACTTCTTCTTTAAATGCCTCGGCATTTTAATAGCACCTTGTGTGCCAAAAATCCCTAAAGTCTCGACTTTGGGATCTACTTAAGGCCTCGGCCTTTTCTTTTCTTTTCTTTATCTTTCTTATATTTTTCTTATAAAAGAATGCTTCTTACAAAAACTGAAATGTTTAAACAAATTCAAACACTGCAATGCTTAGACAAAATCTGCATACAAGTTTAAACAGAAATCTGCATATTAAGCTTAACTAAAATCTGCATGCTAATCATGAAAGGATTTAAGCTTGGTACAGTAACAATGCTTTAACAAATCTACATATTAAGCTTATCTGAAATCTGCACTAATGCTTAACAGAAATCTGCATACTAGCTTAATAAAAATCTGCATAATAGCTTAACAGAAAATCTATACTGCATACTTTAAAAATGAGGACTGTTCTTGCCCAATGCATAGCATAAAAAGGTCTAACTAGCAAGCTTAAGGCAAGGTTGTTCCAACTAATTAAGAAAGCATCAGTACTGAGCATGGATGAAAAGGGTCTAACAGCAATCTAATCCACATTGCACTGAATCTATAAAGCCAGCACTGAACACAATCTTTTCATTGCTAATCTACACAACTTAAACGAAAACTAAAGCTGCGGTTAGGGAATAAGTGATAAAATGGCTAACAACATACCAATGAATTGATAACAAATCAAAACTGCACTGTGGTAATTGTTCCTCCTGCTATGTGCCACGGCAACAAAAGAAAAACACAAGATTGCAAGCTTCCCTTCAACCCGGACATTCTCATCAAGTCACAACCAACAAATCTAATGAAAATTGCTATTGTAACCTCAAAACCATACTTGTTCTACATGCTCTGTGCCACGGCAACAAAAGAAAGACACAAGATTGCAAGTTTCCCTTCAACCCAGACATTCTCATCAAGTCACAACCAACAAATCTTACAACATGCTGCGAATTCAAGGAAAACAAGAAAACATCCAAACAAAATCCCTTTCCCTCTTCCTTAACAACTCACGGCAGTAAACCCTTATCCATCAGAATCCACAGAAATGCAGAAATCCTTAGGCATGTTACAACCGAAATGCAAAAGAAATTCGTTCACAGCAGAATCCTTTATCAATGACTTACACGGCAACTAAGCAAAAAGGAACCCAATTAGCAACTACATGGCACAAAAACAACCTCACGGCAGCAAACATGAATTCCCAATCTTCACAGAAAATTCAAAAACAAGAAGGAATACGAATCCAGAGCTATCCTACTGCAGGTGAGTAGCAACTTACCTATCCTTGGACTCAAAACCTGGAAGAGGAAGGGTTCTAGGGTTCGGATAACTCGATCTCTTGGTCTCTTCTTGTGCTCACGGCTTCCTTCTTGATGAGAGGAGCTCGATGGTGAGAAGACTTCATAGAGAGGGGCGCTCGCCGGCCGCCGGAGACGCCGGGTTGCTCGCTGCGTTTTCGCCGAGAAGAGCTGCGCCGTCGAACTCGAGATAAGGGGAGAGGGAAAGGATTCGGGAAAAAGAAAAACTTAATTCTTTTCTTATAACTAGGGTTTCAATCATAACATATATATATATCTCGCACCCTTACCTTTTCACGAAATACTCGCGGAAGAGTTGGTTGGCTGCGGTTTTGACCAAGTCAAAAGCCCCGGGTTCAATTCTCGGCTGCTACCTCTTTTCCTTCCTTTTATTTCTATTATCTAACTACGGCTTAAGAATATTTCGCACCATATATATTTAACAAAACTTGCTTAGTTCAGTTGGTTGGCTGACCTTGGTTAAGGTCTAGTTCGGTCCAAGATCTTGAGTTCAAAACCCAACCTTAACACTTTTTTTTTTAAACTTCTTCCTCTTGGTAAAAATACCAAACGAACTCCAAAAATTACATAAAAATACTCTAAAAATTTCTAAAAATCTCTAGAATTTTTCTATAGCATTTCTAAATATTTTTAAATTACTTTTAGGACTCTAATTCAGGAAATTTGGGGTGTTACATCAAGTGCATTTTATTGTGTGTGCATGATTGTATTATAAAATACAGCAGGAGCTATATTTAGTTTTATTAGGATTTTATTTTTTTGATCTAGATACATGTACATTCCTTCGAGGAATATATGATCGAAAAATGTAAAATTCTATTTATGTCGCGAATCAAATCTCGCAAGGCGTGGAACCTTTTGAGGACCAGAGACGCAGCGGAACAAGGAGCAAGATGGATGCGACAACTAGATCCAGTGGCGGTGGCCAAAAATGGCAGCAGCTAGGGATGGCAACACACGAAGGACAATAATAGATAAAAGTCAAAATAGTTGAAAATTAGTTTTTCTATTTATTGCTTTTATGTTGTGCTGTGTGTGCTTGTTAGTATGCATGTTAAGTAGGCTAGCATAGTCAAAATTCCTCATTTTAAATAACTAAGTGGGAGAGGGATTTTAAATAAATTCCACGGTCTCCATTACTGGTTTGTAAGTGATGCAAACAAACTTGCGCGTTGGCTCTGAGTGCCTTCCTCCATATCGGATGAGTTTGTTTGTGGATCACTAGATCAAACTTCCATTTTGGATGACTATAGGAAATTAATTAAGAGCGTGTGATCTTCCCCATCGAAAGGGGCACAATCTTATTAATGGACTTAGTGTCAAGTAATGGTATACACTTAGGCACGTCTAATAGTATCCTTCCCATCGGAGTCACTGTTATTATTCGTGTGACCAAAGGAAACCAACTATTAATTTTATTTGTCAAAAAGTTAGGTTGACAAGATAATAAAATTAATGGGTTAAACCCTCCTTTTACAAATGTTGAATTTGTATACGTCCACACTATTGTGGCATACAAAATTCACGGTGTTTTGAGGTGTTGGTTAATTTAAAATAGTATTGTTTGAGGAATCAATATTATTCTAAATTTAAAGTTCTGACCAAAAGTTATTTGTGATTCTTAGGATGACTTTCAACCCACTGGCTATCATACTAAAAGAGAACAGATTTACTGGTCCTAACTACATAGATTGAAAAAGGAACCTGGACATTGTTCTTACTGCTGAAAGCTATAAGTTTGTACTGACTGAGCCTTGCCCTGATGCACCCACTGGTGAATCTACCCAAGAGGAGATTGAATATCATAAGAAATGGGTAAAAACAGATAAGATGGCGCGGTGTTACATTTTGGCTTCAATGTTAAATGTATTGCAACATCAGCATCAATATTTACCAACAGCTTATGATATTATGAACAATCTCAAGGAACTCTTTGGTCACCAGGATCGGGCCTCTAGGCAAGAAGCCATGAGAAAGATAATGACGGCCACCATGCAAGAGGGTACTCCCATAAGGGATCATATCCTAAAGATGATGACTTATCTAAATGAAATACAAATCCTTGGAGGAGAAATTGATGGGGAAACCCAGATCGATATGATCCTCCAAATGCTACCTAGAAGTTTTGAGCAATTCCGCCTGAATTACAATATGAATAAAAGGGTATATTCATTGGCAGAACTACTGACAGAACTTCAGGCAGCGGAAGGTTTGTTTTGTCACAATTCTCATATTCACTATGCTAAAAATGGTTCTACTTCTAAACCGAAAGGAAAGAAGAAGAAGAAACAAGTTAGCTCAGCAAAGAAAGTGAATAAATCTCAGAGTATAGGACCTAAAGCTGGAGTGAAGAAGCTGAAGGGCAAGTGCTTCATCTGCAAGAAGTCAGGGCATTGGAAGGCGGACTGTCCTCGTAGGAATCAAAACAACAAAGGTATATCTCATGCTCTGGTTGTTGAAACATGTTTAGCGGTGTTATCTACCAGCACCTGATGTGTAGATACGGGTGTCACTGATCATGTCTGCAATTCTTTGCAGGGGTTCCAAGAAACCCGACGACAATATGAAGGAGAGATAACCGTCTACATGGGTAATGCTACTAAGGTGGCGGTTGTTGCAGTGGGAGACGTCTACTTATCTTTTGATAGAAATAAAAAATTGGTTTTAAGAAATTGTCTTTATGTACCCAGTTTTAGAAAGAATTTAATTTCAGTTTCTAAACTGTTTTTGGATGGATATTCTGTTTCCTTTAATAACAATGTAGTTATAAAGAGAAATAAAGTGATTATCTGTTCTGGTGCATTAGTTGGCAATTTATATACTTTAAATCTAATTTCTCCCACAAAGCAAAATATGAAAATTTATAACACATCTTCTAACACTAATAAGAGAAAACAACCTTCGGAAATGAACCAAGCATATCTTTGGCATCTTAGGCTTGGTTATATTAACTTAAGTAGGATTCAAAGGCTTATAGCCGATGGACTCTTGGGTTCATTAGAGTTGGAAAATTTTTCAACTTGTGAATCTTGCTTGGAAGGTAAAAAGACCAAGAGGCCTTTTAAGGCCAAGGGGTATAGAGCCAAAGAAGTATTAGAATTGGTTCATTCTGATTTGTGTGGTCCTATGTCTATCCAGGTGAGAGATGGTTTTGAATATTTTATCTCTTTTATAGACGATTATTCAAGATACGGATACATTTACCTAATGCGCCGCAAGTCCGAGTGCTTTGATAAGTTCAAAGAGTACAAGGCTGATGTGGAGAAACGACTAGGTAAAAGTTGTTGGAATGTATACTGAAAGCCTAAGCTTTGTAAACATTTATTATGAATAAAGAATCACATTTGGTCTAATTGTCTACATTTGTTTGTAGTTGTTCATTTAATTTATATTGTAGATAACATAGTATGTGGTGTCACATACAGAAGATGATGTTATCAGTACCTTATAAATTATAAACAGTAGCTCACGACCAAAATGGAAAAGGAACAAACCATTAGAAGGTCGTAGTGTAATTAGGTATTAGTTTATCTTGACTATATAATTACACTAGTACACTCAGAGTGTATTGAGTAGGACCATTTGAGGTCGTTTCTTTTATACTGACTTTATAAAGGAACAAAGACCTCAGTTATTATGGAAGTGTGTGCTCTTAATCCTAATATAATAACAAGCACATATATTTGATATTTATTTCTTTAATTTATCAATGGGTGAGATTTAGTTCGTTGAATCAATAAACCCGATAAGTTGGGAAATGGTATCACTTATAGTGTGTGTTGTTGATTATAGAAGGAAACTGTGTCCTAGAGATACTAGGTTGATAATGTCCTCAAGAGGAGCTCATAAAGATTGTCATGTTAAACCCTGCAGGTGGACTTAGTCCGACATGACAATAAGGTTGAGTGGTACTACTCTTGGACTTAGATATTAATTAAATGAGTTGTCAGTAACTCACTTAATTAGTGGACATTTGACATCTTAAACACAGGGAGACTAACACACTCATAATAAGAAGGAGCCCAAAAATGTAATTTGGGATTGGTGCGGTAGTTCAATGATAGTTCTCTAGTGGAATGAATTATCATTGATAAAATTAAGTTGTGTGTTCGGGGCGAACACGGGATGCTTAATTTTATCGGGAGACCAAAACCAATTCCTCCTCTCGGTCCCTATCGTAGCATCTTATTTATAGAGTTCTATACCCACCTATACCCACCTTCTATACCCACGCATAAGGGGCCGGCCAAGCTAGCTTGGGAACCAAGCTAGGGCAAGTATGAATTGGGTGGCCGGCCCTAGCTTGAACCCAAGCTAGTAGGGCCGGCCAAAATAAATTAAAAAAAGAAATTTAATTTTAATTTTTATTATAATGTGGAAGATATAATTTAAAGAGAATTAGAATTAAAATATCTCTCTTGTAAAAGATTTACAAAAGATTAAAGAAAGAGATTAGATCTCTTTCCTTATTTGTAGATTGGAGAGATGTTTTATTTTCTCTTTAAAATTATTCACATGTTAATAAAATTAAAATTATAGATATTTCCTTTTATTAACCATGAAGAGATTTTAAAGAGAAATTTTATTTTTTAAAATTTCCGGAAACAAATTAGGAAGTTTTAATTGTTGATTAAAACTTGTCCTCTTTTGTTTTCCAATGATGTGGCCGGCCACTTGAAATTGATTTGGGAAATTTTATTTTATTTCTCTCAATTAAATCAAGTCAAGGAAATTAAGGAAAATTTATTGTAATTAAATTTCCTAATTTGCCTAGGCCAAGGAATATAAAAGAAGGGGTAGGGGTGCCTTCATGAGACACAACCTCTATTGTTTTCTCTCCCTTTTTCCTTGGTGTTGTGGCCGGCCATTACCCTCTCCCTCTCTTCCTCTTGTGGTGGCCGAATACTTCATCTTTCTTGGAGTTCTTGTGGTGGCCGGATACTACTTGGAGAAGAAGAAGAAGAAGGAGAGAAAGTTAGCATCTCTTGGAGCTTGGTTAGTATTTTGATTTTCTTCTTTGGTAAAGTTCTTCCTTTGTGGCCGAACCTTGCTTGGAGGAGAAGAAGGTGGTTGGTGGTTTCTCATCTTGGTAGATCGTTGCCCATACAACGTCCGAGGTTAGAAGAGGAATACGGTAGAAGATCAAGAGGTTTTTCTACAAGGTATAATTAGTAATTTTTATTTCCGCATCATGCTAGTTATTTATGGAAATAATACCAAATACAAGAGGCTTATGATCTAGTATTTCGAATATGTTTTTCGATGTTGTGTTCTTTTGTTTTCTTTCTTTTCCTTGTGATTTGATTGTTCTCTTTGGTTAACCTAAAGTTATTTTAGGAAATTAAATATTAGCTTTCTATTAAAGGTTTTGTCTAGTCGGTGGTGGTTGCTCCCATATCCAAGAAGGTCATGTGCCTCGCCACGTCAGTACTGGGAACCTTTTATGGAAATTAATATTTAATGGAATTAATAACTTAAGGAGACTTGGGTCGAACGTGTTAAGTTCCGCAGGAGATACAAGTTGAAACCTAAAAGAACAAATAGATTAAGTTTTGGATCAAACGTGTTAAGTTCCGCAGGCGATCCAAAATTTAATTTAAAAGAACACATGGTAGCTAGGAACAGGTTCAGCCCTTTGTACAAAATTTTTGTCAATTGGAAACTCTAGATTTTCCGAGTAGCAACCAACAATTGGTATCCGAGCTAGGGTTTTGCCTCTGTGTATTTGGTATTTAGTTTAATTATGCACATGTCATACATAATTTAGGCAGGATAATAGTAGGATGTGCTAACTTTGTGGATGCAGGATCCAACTATTATGGCTTTTAGTTAATTATGTGTGTGATTGGACCCTTGGACATGTCAAGGGCAATTTATATGTGTGTGCATGATTGTATTAAAATACAGCAGGAGCTGTATTTAGTTGTATTAGGATTTTATTTTGATCTAGATACATGTACATTCCTTTTATGGAATATAGGATCAAAATGTAAAATTCTATTTATGTCATGGATCGAATCTTGCAAAGCGTGGAACTTTATAAGGACCAGAGGCGCGGAACTAGGAGCAAGATGGATGCGACAGCTAGACCCGGTGGCGGTGGCCAAATATGGCAGCAGCTTGGGATGACAACACACGGAGGACAATTAGAGATAAAAGCCATAATAGTTGAAAATTAAATTTTCTATTTATTGCTTTTATATTGTGCTGTGTGTGCATGTTAGTTTACAAGTTTAAGTAGGCTAGCATAGTTAAAATTCCTCATTTATAAATAACTAAGTGGGAGAGGGATTTTTAAATAAATCCCATGGTCTCCATTACTGGTTTGTAAGTGATGCAAACAAGCTTGCGCGTTGGCTCTGAGTGCCTTCCTCCATAACGGATGAGCTTGTTTGCGGATCACTAGAACAGACTTCCATTTTTGGATGACTATAGGAAGTTAATTAAGAGCGTGTGATCTTCCCCAACGGAAGGGGCATAATCTTATTAATGGACTTAGTGTCAAGTAATGGTATACACTTAGACACATCTAATAGTATCCTCCCTAACGGAGTCACTGCTATTATTTGTGTGACCAAATGATACCAACTATTAATTTTATTTGTCAAAAAGTTAGGTTGACAAGATAATGAAATTAATGGGTTAAAACCCTCCTTTTACAAATGTTGAATTTGTATACGTCCACACTAACGTGGCATACAAAATTCACGGTGTTATGAGGTGTTGGTTAATTTAAAATAGTATTGTTTGAGGAATCAATATTATTCTAAATTTAGAGTTCTGACCAAAAGTTATTTGTGATTCTTAGGATGTCTTTCAACCCACTGTCCATCATACTTCAACAGAATAGACTTACTGGACCAAACTACATAGATTGGAAAAGAAACCTGGACATTGTTCTTATCACTGAAAGCTATAAATATGTCTTGACCGAGCATTGTCCTGATGCACCCATCGGTGAATCTACCCAAGAGGAGATTGAATATCATAGGAAATGGGTAAAAGCAGATGAGATGGCACGGTGTTACATTTTGGCTTCAATGTCAAATGTATTGCAACATCAAGATTTACCAACAGCCTATGATATTATGAACAATCTCAAGGAACTCTTTGGTCATCAAGATAGGGCTTCTAGGAAAGAAGTCATGAGAAAGATAATGACAACCACCATGCAGAGGGTACTCCTGGAAGGGATCATATCCTAAAGATGATGGCTTATCCGAACGAGATACAGATCCTTAGAGGAGAAATTGATGGGAAACCCGGATCGATATGATCCTCCAACGCTACCTAGAAGTTTTGAGCGGTTTGAACTATAATATGAATAAGAGGTTTATTCATTAGCGGAACTACTGACGGCAGCGGAAGGATTATTTCGTCACAATGCTCAAATTCACTATCTGAAAATGGTTCTACTTCTAAACCGAAGGAAAGAAGAAGAAGAAACAATGGTTCAAGAAAGAAAGTGAATAAATCTCAGAGTAACGAAAGGGAATGAAGAAGAAGAAGGGCAAGTGCTTCATCTGTAAGCAGGCAGGACATTGGAAGGCGGACTGTCCTCGTAGGAACCAGAACAAAGGTATATCTCATACTCTAGTTGTTGAAACATGTTTAGCGGTGTTATCTACCAGCACCTGGTGTGTAGATACAGGAGCCACTGATCATGTCTGCAATTCCTTGTAGGGGTTCCAGGAAACCCAACGACTATCTGAAGGGGAGATTACCGTCTACATGGGCAATGCTACTAAGGTGGCAGCTGTTGCAGTGGGAGACGTCTACTTATCTTTTAGTAGAAATAGGAATTTGGTTTTAAGAAATTGTCTTTATGTACCCAGTTTTAGAAAGAATTTAATTTCAGTTTCTAAACTGTTTTTAGATGGATATTCAGTTTCTTTCAGTAACGATGTAGTTATTAAAAGAAATAAAGTGATTATCTGTTCTGGTGCATTAGTTGGCAATTTATATACTTTAAATCCAATTTCTTCCACAAAGCAAAACATGGAAATTTATAACTCATCTTCTAATTCTAATAAGAGAAAAGAACCTTCGGAAATGAACCAAGCATATCTTTGGCATCTAAGGCTTGGTCATATTAACTTAAGTAGGATTCAGAGGCTTATAGCCGATGGACTTTTGGGTTCATTAGAGTTGGAAAATTTTCCAACTTGTGAATCCTGCTTGGAAGGTAAAATGACCAAGAGGCCGTTCAAGGCCAAGGGGTATAGAGCCAAAGAAGTGTTAGAGTTGGTTCACTCTGATTTGTGTGGTCCTATGTCTGTCCAGGCAAGAGGAGGTTTTGAATATTTTGTCTCTTTCATAGACAATTATTCAAGATATGGATACATTTACCTAATGCGCCGCAAGTCCGAGTGCTTTGATAAGTTCAAAGAATACAAGGCTGATGTGGAGAAACGACTAGGTAAAAGTATCAAGACACTACTGATCGGATCGTGGTGGCGAATACCTCTTAGGAGAGTTTAGGAATTACTTATCGAAGGTCGGGATTCAATCCCAATTATCCACACCTGGAACACCCGAATGGTGTAGCGAGCGAAGGAATAGGACTCTTATGGAAATGGTTAGATCGATGATGAGTTATTGAATTACCAAATCGTTTTGGGGATATGCTCTGAAACAGCAATTGTTCCGAACTTAGTACCTTCTAAATCAATTTTTCTACTCCCATAGAATTGTGGAATGGGCAAAAACCCGATCTAAGACATATTCGGTTGGGGTAGTCCGGCACATGTCTTGAACAAGATCTTGATAAGTTAGAATCTCGTGAAGTTCGCATGTTTGTAGGATATCCCAAAGGAACGAAAGGTGGTTTATTTTATAGTCCTAAAGACCAGAAGGTCATTGTTAGCACCAATGCCCAGTTTTTAGAAGAAGACTATATAATGGATCACAAGCCTAGTAGTAAAGTTGTTTTAGAAGAACTAAGAGAGGGCACGTCAACTTTAGTACCAACAGTACAAGATGAAGTACCACAAGATACTGTAACACGTGTCACGCATGATACACAACCACAGACAGTGCCTCGTCGTAGTGGGAGGGTTGTGAGGCAGCCTGAAAGATTCATGTTTTTGGGAGAGTCTTCGGACTTGATCCCGGGTAAACATGAACCTGATCCCCGGTCATATGACGAAGCACTCCAAGATATAGATGCAGCATCTTGGCAAAAGGCAATGAATTCTGAAATAGAGTCCATGTACTCTAATAAGGTCTGGGAGCTTGTAGAACCACCTGATGGTGTAAAAGCCGTTGGATGCAAGTGGATCTACAAAAGGAAAAGAGGGACAGACGGGAAGGTAGAAACCTTCAAAGCTAGGCTTGTTGCAAAAGGGTACACTCAAAAAGAGGGAATCGATTATGAGGAGACCTTTTCACCGGTAGCCATGCTTAAGTCTATCCGGATACTCTTATCCATTGCTGCTCATATGGATTATGAGATTTGGCAAATGGATGTCAAGACAGCTTTCCTTAATGGAAGTCTTGAAGAGAACATCCATATGAAGCAACCAGAAGGGTTCATTGAAAAAGGCAAAGAGCATCTATTGTGCAAGCTCAATCGGTCCATTTATGGACTGAAGCAAGCTTCAAGGTCTTGGAACATCCGGTTTAATGAAGTAATCCAGTCATATGGATTTATTCAAAGTCTGGATGAGTCTTGTGTATATAAGAAGTGTAACGGAAACGTGGTGGTATTTCTTGTACTATACGTAGATGATATTTTGTTAATTGGCAACAATGTCAAGGTATTATCAGACGTAAGGGTATGGTTGTCCAAACAATTTGATATGAAGGACTTAGGAGAATGTGCACACATTCTTGGGATCAAAGTTATAAGGGATCGTAAGAAAAGAATGTTGTGTCTGTCCCAAGCTTCATATATAGATTAAAGGGATCCTGGACAAGGACATTGGACTGCGGTAAAGCATATATTAAAGTACCTAAGAAGGACTAGAGATTATATGCTAGTTTACCAAGTAGACAATTTGCTCCTTGTGGGTTACACGAATTCAGATTTCCAATCGGATAGGGACAACAGTAAGTCTACATCAGGCTATGTGTTTACTTTAGGAGGTGGAGCCATTGCATGGAGGAGTGTTAAGCAGAAATGCGTTTCGGACTCAACCATGGAAGCTGAGTATGTGGCAGCCTCTGAGGCAGCTAAAGAAGCAGTATGGCTTAGGAACTTTCTAATGGACTTAGATGTGATTCTTGGTTTGCCCAAAATCATCACAATTTATTGTGATAATAGCGGTGCAGTTGCAAACTCGAAGGAACCACGAGCCCATAAGGCAAGTAAACATATAGAGCGCAAGTACCACCTGATACGAGATATCGTGAAGCGAGGAGAAGTTGTCATCGCCAAGATTGCATCAGCAGATAACCTGGCAAATCCTTTCACTAAAGCCCTTCCAGCAAAAGCTTTCGATCGGCATGTGGAGGGGATGGGAATCAGATGTATGGAAGAAGATATGGCAGGTTAGTCATTAGTATAAGTGGGAGATTATTAGAGTGTATACTGAAAGCCTAACCTTTTGTAGACATTTATTTTGAATAAAGAATCACATTTGATCAAATTATCTACATTTATTTGTAGTTGTTCAATTAATTTATATTGTAGATAACATAGTATGTGGTGTCACATACAGAAGATATTGTTATCAGTACCTTATAAATTATAAATAGTAGCTCACGACCAAGATAGAAAGGAACAAACCATTGGAAGGTCGTAGTGTAATTAGGAATTAGTTTATCCTAACTAAATAATTACACTAGTACACTAAGAGTGTATTGAGTAGGACCATTAGAGATCGTCTCTTTTATACTAACTTCATAAAGGAACAAAGACCTCAGTTATTATGGAAGTGTGTGCTCTTAATCCTAATATAATAACAAGCACATATATTTGATATTTATTTCTTTAATTTATCAATGGGTGAGATTTAGTTCGATAAATCAATAAGCCCGATAAGTTGGGAAATGATATCACTTATAGTGTGTGTTATTGATTATAGAAGGAAACTGTGTCCTAGTGATCTAGGTTGATAATGTCCCCAAGAGGAGCTCATAAGGATTGTCATGTTAAACTCTGCAGGTGGACTTAGTCCGACATGACGATAAGGTTGAGTGGTACTACTCTTGGACTAAGATATTAATTAAATGAGTTGTCAGTAACTCACTTAATTAGTGGACATTCGACATCTTAAACACAGGGAGACTAACACACTCATAATAAGAAGGAGCCTAAAAAATGTAATTTGGGATTGGTGCGGTAGTTCAATAATAGTTCTCTAGTGGAATGAATTATTATTGATAAAATTAAGTTGTGTGTTCGGAGCGAACACGGGATGCTTAATTTTATCGGGAGACCAAAACCAATTCCTCCTCTCGGTCCCTATCGTAGCCTCTTATTTACAGAGTACTATACCCACCTATACCCACCTTCATACCCATGTTGTAGGGGCTGGCCAAGCTAGCTTGAGGACCAAGCTAGGGTCGGCCAAGCCTTGATCCATGGGTGGTCGGCCCTAGCTTGAACCTAAGCTTAGGTGGCCGACCCTATTAAATTAGAAAAGAATTTTAATTTTAAATTTTTCTTATGTGGAAGATATAATTTATTGGAGAGATTAAAAATTAAAATATCTCTTTTATAAGTTTCTACAAAAGATTAAGAAAAGAGATTAAATCTCTTTCCTTATTTGTAGATTGAAAGGATATTTTATTTTTCTTCTTTATAAATTATTCACATGTTGAAAAATTAAAATTATATAAATTTCTTTTTATCAACCATGAAGGGATTTTAAAGGGAAATTTTATTTTTTAAAATTTCTGGAGACAAATAAGGAATTTTAATTGGTTGATTGAAAATTGTCTTATTTGTTCTTCCATGAGGTGGTCGGCCATGACATGGGTAATTAGGAAATTTTATTTAATTTTTCTTAATTAATTCATGTCAAGGAAAGTTAAGGAAATTTTATTGTAATTAAATTTCCTTATTTGCCAAAGCTAAGGATTATAAAAGAGGGGGTTTTGGGTGCCTTCAAGGCGAACAAGCTCTATTATTTTTCTCCCTCTTTTCTTCCTTGGTGTGGCCGGCTCTTCCCTTTCTCTTCTTTCCATCCTTGTGGCCGAAACTCTCTTCTCTCTTGGAGATCAAGTGGTGGCCGGATTTTAGCTTGGAGAAGAAGGAGAGAAAGCTTGCATCCCTTGGAGCTTGGTTGGTGGAAAAAGATCTTCATCCTTTGAAAGCTTTGTGCTTGGCCGAATCTTGAAGGAAGGAGAAGAAGGTGCTAGGTGGTCCTCGTCTCGGAAGATCATTGCCCACACAACGTCCGAGATTAGAAGAGGAATACGGTAGAAGATCTAGAGGTCATTATTTACTAAGAAAGGTATAACTAATATTGTTTTCCGCATCATGTTAGTTTTATCTCCATGTAAAAATACCAAATACAAGAGGCATGCGATTCTAGTTTTTTCGAATTAGTTTTCGAAATTGTGTTCTTTTGTTTTTTCTTTTCCTTGTGATTTGATTGTTCTTAGAGGTTAACCTAGGGTTACTATGGGAAGGTTAAATATTTAATTTCATTAAAAGGCTTTGTCTAGTCGGTGGTGGTTGCTCCCATATCCAAGAAGGTCATGTGCCTCGCCATGCAGTACTAGAAGCTGATTTTGGAAATAGATATTTAATTGTCTTCGTGACCTAGAGGATTTGGATCAAACGTGTTAAGTTTCGCAGGAGATCCAAGTCTAAACCTAAAAGAACAAATAAATTAAACTTAGGATCAAACGTGTTAAGTTCCGCAGGCGATCCAAGTTTAATTTAAAAGAACACATGGTAGCTAGGAAAAGGTTCAGACTTTTGTACAAAATTTTTGTACAGTGGAACTGTTAAGTTTTCCTAGTAGCAACCAACAGTATTAACAAAAGTATCAGACAATTGATTTGTAATTCTTTGCATGTGAATGATTCTTTCCACTTCTTGCTCACATTGATTGTTATGGGGATCAAAATGAGATAATGACTTTTCATTCTAATAGATTTTTTGTTGTTCTTCAGGTTACAACTTTCCTCCCCCAACGTTGGAAAATTCGTTTAATCAAAGTGATAATTTGTAAATCTTGCAGTAAACAAGTCACCTGTTAAGGCTCCCAATATCCAATAATGGAAGGTGAATCATATCTCACATAAATCTCAAATCTGCATTGTGGACCAATTTTGATTCTTTTATAGGTGGGATATGGACCTGTACTGCATAACCAAATACTTGAAAGTGAGAAACATCGGGTTCTCGACCATAAGCAAGTTGTAATGGTGAGTATTGGTGATAATTAGTTAATCTTACATGAATCAATGATGTAGCATGTATTATTGCATGCCCCCAAATAGAAGATGCAAGTTTTTTTTCATGAGTAGTTGTCTAGCAATTAATTGCAACAGTTTAATAAAGGATTCTATTAGTCCATTCTGTGTATGAACATGTGTAATTGAATGTTTCTCCCATGCCTTGACCACTTGCACTAATGGCTAGTAGCCATCCGTGATTTACCTTCTCTGTGTTGGCCTAAGAACGGGTTGGTGGGGTGTTGGGGGTGAGTGAATCGCTTTTTGCCACATGTGTCACTGAATGCTCAACTGAAATTCTGATTGACATACCATAGTCATCAAATGCTTGTGACTTAAATTCAGCAACATTATTAAGACGAATTGCTTTAATTGAGTAACCAGGGAATTGAGCTCATAGTTTAATAATTTGCCCAAGTAGTTTAGTGAAGGCTATATTTTGAGATAAAAGCAAACTAACATGTCACCATCTAGTTGAAGCATCAACTAATACCATGAAATATCGAAATGATCCACATGGTAGGTGTATAGGTCCACAAATATCCCCATGAATCCTCTCCAAGAAGATTAGAGTTTCAACATCAACCTTCAAGTTACACATGAAAAATTGTAATGTAAAAGAATCTTCTGATTCTTTAAAGGATGTCCACGTGAATTATTTATTATTCTTTGCATCATTGTTGCCCTAAGATAACCTAGTCGTTCGTGTCATAATATGAAATAGTGCTTGTCAATAAATTTTTAATTTGTTATTATATTTGTCTCAACTATTTTCATTGTTGTATAATGCATTCCAGAAGGGAGTGCATGCAATCTTTCTTTTATCTACTTCTAATCGGATATAATAGATATAATGCAAAGGTATTCAATATTATTTTTATTTAATGTTTCAATATGATATCCATTTCAGTGGATGTCTTTAAAACTAAGCAAATTTCTACTAGATTTGCAAGCATAGAGTGCATTTTTAATATATAAGATTGTATCATTTTGTAAAATGATATTTGTTTTTCCATGGCCTTCAAAAAATTTTGATGCACCCAATATTATTATTTCAGCTAATGTTAACTCTAAAAAATACCTTTTACATTGAAGGATAGTGTGGGTTGTACCACTATCTGCTAGACATTCATCTTGATATTCCATCATTAATCTTTAAAAACATGTATAAGTAAAGAGTTATAATTCCAATATATTCCAATATAATTTCTTGCAAGATTTATAAATAAAACACTATATAAATGATGATCCAAAGTAGTAACTCTCATTGACAACTTAAAATAAAATAAAATTTTGAAATAGAAAATACATTGTAACTCGACTGAAAAATAATCATTCCATATTTTCTAAAGACTTCATCTATAACTTAAATCAAAAGTAAACTTGGAAAGGAAAAAAAAATATTGAAATAGAAATACAACTATTCCATATTGTCTAGCATGTCGCCACCATTAAAATGATCAATATTATCATTTGGCAGGGCAAAGAAATCAAAGACATTCAAATGAGTTGTGTCAATTGGATCATAATTATCAGCAAAATTTGTCAATATTTCTCCTTGCTCTTTGATCAAATTTTGATATAGATCCATAAAATGTCTTGTTGTACGACAGGTACGAGACCAATGCCCCTCTCACCCGCATTTAAAACACCTATCTTATATACTTTTGAGTTTTCCCCTTTTACTTCTTCATTATTAAATTTCCACTATTGGTTGCTTGTTTTAAGTCTTTTATCATTTTGTTGCTGATAATTTTTCCTTTGTCCACACCCACAACTTATCCCAATTTTATAATTTTGAGATGAGTTAGCATTCACTTTAAGGAATGATGTTCCATTTGTAGCTCCCGTTGAGGCCGACTAAGAGGGGGTGGAGGGGTAAATAGCCTGCAAGTTAGATTCCAACTTGCTTTTGCTTTCCAAATGTAACAAAGATAAGCACAAGTTAGTTGAACAAGAAATAATAAACATAAATTAAAGATGAGACAGAATTTACTTGGTTTGCAATCGGGAATGTTGCTAATCTAACAGTAAAAGATCCAATAGAAAGATCTCCTTTTGATGAAGGCGGAGTAGCCTCTTACAACGTTGAAAGCGTAGAAATATAAAAATAGAATTAGAATTAAAAGCATAGAGTTCATTAACAAGTGTTGTGCTTAACTCCTAGGACCATGGCTCTATTTATAGCTTACTGGTCAAATTTATTTGTTGACTGACGTGGCATCTCCGAGCATCTGGAGCAAGTCCAGGCGCCCCAACGGTGAACCTTATCTGCTTCACAATGGCTCGTAATAACTTTGTGATAGGCTTTTCTCGGTACCCGGGCATTTGGGCGCAATACGGGCGCTTGGAGTTTTGCTGACATGGACTATGAACGTCATCCTCATAACAACATCTCGACAGGGCGCTTGTGCTGGCCTAGATATATCAACTTTGTGTTCACTTGCCCGGCTGTTCCGGTTGCTTGGATGATTCTCCGGTCATCTAAAGTTGAGCTCACCCGAATCCAACTCCGACCTTCTCCTCGAGTAGTCTTTCGCTTCGGCTTCTCGTCCCTCGGAAGCGTTGCATGCATCCTTCTCTTCCACCGATGTATTCTTTCATAATTCCTCATCCCTTGGATGCACCAGGCTCGTTAACTCACTTCCCGTGACATCTTTCTCACTTGTTGCATCTTCCGCTCGACTTCCTGTGTTTTTAAGTTCTTAGACACAAGGCATTAAATAATGCAGAGTCTAACTTAACCTGGTTAATCATATTAAAATCAACCCGGGATACTTACAATCTTCCCCTTTTTGATATTTATCAACCCTAATTAAGTTAGAGTTTAAAAACAAACAAGAAAATAAGGAAATACTTATTTTATAATTTACTACCATAAGTTTACAATTTTTTAAGTAATAAATTCATTAATTTTTCTCCTCCTTTGATCACATAAAAAAAATCATATTAGGGAAAAAAATTAAAGAAAATAATTTTTCTATTTTGATAAAAATAATTTAAAAATTATTTTTCAGATTTTAAAATTCGTAACATTTTTTATCAAATTCAAACAGAAGTAGATAGACTAGGATAAAAATTTTCATGAAAAATAGATATTTATTTTAACCGTTATAAATAGTTTTGAACAAATAGAATTATTTTTTAAAAGAATTTATAAAAATAGTTTTCAAGTCTTAACAATCTTACTTATTTTTCTCACCATCCAAAATATAACAGTAACTTCCTAAAAAATATAGTTTTTCAAAATTAATTTCTAAAAAATTTTAAATTATATTTTTTTGATGAAAAATTCATAAAAAATTAGATAATAGTCAAACAATTCTGAAAATTTTTACTCTAAAATAAAATATAAGTCATGATCACAAAAAAATTATGTTTTTGAAAAATTAATTTTCTAAATATTTTTAATTATCAAAACACAGTTTTTGAAAGAAGAGTTTTAAAAATAAATATAACAAACAAAACCTTTATAAAATATTTATGTGAGTAGATAATGTCTTTGTTTTGCATAGAAAAAAATTTCAATATAGAACATTAAAAGAAGACTTGCGAAATAATTAATTTGATCAGCAAAGTTAAAAGACTAAAGTATATTAAATTTAAAGTAGACATAAAAATTAATTTAATTTAGACTAAGTATGATTTAGAAATCTAAAAATAAGTTTCTACATACTAGGTATTTCAAAAAAAAATTATGGGATATATTTTCTTTCCATTTTTACAATTTGACCCCTATGATTTCATAAATATAGTTAACCCTTTATAGTTTCTAAAATTTGAAATATGAGATTTTGAACATGTAGAATTTTTAATACATTCTATTTGTTCTTTTAATTTTTCATATTGATTTTTAACTTTATCAAATTCTCCTAGTAAGCATACTTTTGCTAAGATAATTTTCAAATTCATATTTTCCTTTTTTTTAATTTGATGTTCTTAGTTTTAAGCTACATAAAGATTTAGATATTAATTTTATATCTTCATAAAGTTGATTAGGAGGTGATTCTGTCCGAAAGCTGAATCAACAGACGCTGGGCACGTGGCGCTCTCCGAGTCGCTAATGTAGATCTCCGACGGGTCGTACGAACTTCCGACGAACCTGCACAGAAGTCGGGCCGGGAAGGGGTTCCCGGCGGTGACCCTCCGACGCTCAAGTCAGGCAAGCTAACAGTGAAGAAGTGGCTCCAAAAATTGTAGAACGCGTACCTCCAGCGAAGGGTGAGGACCCTTTATATAGAGCTGTGAAGAGGCTCAGGCACACATACCGAGGTGCATGCGTGTCCTCTGTCCATACCTCGGTATGGGCTTGTCAGAAGAGCTTACCTGACACCATACTGCTATAGTCCGAGTACATCTATGATGGGACAGCGGGATCCTCTGTTGTAAGATCTTGCGTATGGCCTGGTCGTTGAACATACCCGCTGTCAGGAGATGTTCCCCCGATGTTTCCTTTGTCCTTTTGTCTCTTCTGTTCCCGCGCCGAGCGGCCAGCCGCTCGGCAGGCATAGGTCCGACCGAGCGTAGGTATCGGTCCGACCGGGTGCTCGGCTGAGAGTGTTCCACAGCAACGATGCTTTATGCTTCGGCCGAGCGGGCTATCCGCTCGGCCAGGTGACCCTTTTCACTATGAGCGTCGGAAACCCGCCCATGGTCGGGTTGTCTTCTATCCGGCCCGGGAAGCTCCTGGCCGAATGTCAGGTCGGCTCGGCATCCTTCCGTTCGGCCCGGCATCCTTCCGTTCGGCCCTGCGTCCTTCCGTTCGGCCCTGCATCCTTCCGTTCAGCCCGGCATGCTTCCGTTCGGCCCGGCATCCTTCCGTTCGGCCCGGCATCCTTCGTTCGGCAGGGCATCCTTCCGTTCGGCCCGGCATCCTCCGTTCGGCAGGGCATCCTTCCGTTCGGCTCAGTATCCTTCTGTTCGGCCCTGCGTCCTTCCGTTCGGCCCTGCATCCTTCCGTTCAGCCCGGCATGCTTCCGTTCGGCAGGGCATCCTTCCGTTCGGCCCGGCATCCTTCCGTTCGGCAGGGCATCCTTCCGTTCGGCCCGGCATCCTTCCGTTCGGCAGGGCATCCTTCCGTTCAGCCCGGCATGCTTCCGTTCGGTCCGGCATCCTTCCGTTCGGTCCGGCATCCTTCCGTTCGGCCCGGCATCCTTCCGTTCAGCCCGGCATCCTTCGTTCGGCGCGAACTTGGGGTTGACCTCCACGTGTCTTTGACCCTCCGCCCATGAGGGTCCCCCGTCCTTACCACCGGATCACATGCCTCCCCTTCAAGTCTAGTCGAAGGAGGCGCATAGTCCGACTGACTGGACGCCCGTAGTGCCGAGCGGCACATCCAAGAAACCATCCTCCGCTTCTCCTCGTTAATCGCCTCTCATCCCGCCTCTCTTGCGTTTTGCAAGGGATTTCTCACGAAGTATTTTGTATAGCTAGTCCGCTCGGCTGAATATATCTCGTTTCGTAAATGGGATTTTCATCAGATGTTTACGGGGTACTCTTGGTAACCCGCCCGCTTGCACACTTGGTCCGCCGGACTCGCTTAGTTGAATACATGCATGGCTTTAATTGGAATTACCGCTAAACAGCATTACTTCCAGCCGGAGGGTTTATAGTCGCCGGTCCGACTCTCGATATTTAACGTCGGAGCTCGACGGTCTTCCGGCCGAAGGGTTTATAGTCGCTGGCGCGACTCTCGATTTTTAACGTCGGAGCTCGACGGTCTTCCGGCCGGAGGGTTTATAATCGCCGGCTCGACTCTCGATTTTTAACGTCGGAGCTCGACGGTCTTCCGCTCGAATGATTTATAGTCGTCGGCTCAACTCTCGATTTTTAACGTCGAAGCTCGACGGTCTTCCGCTCGGATGATTTATAGTCGTCGGCTCAACTCTCGATTTTTAACGTCGAAGCTCGACGGTCTTCCGCTCGGACGATTTATAGAGGCCGGCTCGTCTCTCGATTTTTAACGTCGGAGCTCGATGGTCTTCCGCTCGGATGATTTATAGACGCCGGCTCGTCTCTCGATTTTTAACGTCGGAGCTCGACGGTCTTCCGCTCGGACGATTTATAGACGTCGGCTTGTCTCTCGATTTTTAACGTCGGAGCTCGACGGTCTTCCGCTCGGATGATTTATAGACGCCGGCTTGTCTCTCGATTTTTAACGTCGGAGCTCGACGGTCTTCCGCTCGGATGATTTATAGACGCCGGCTTGTCCCTCGATTTTTAACGTCGGAGCTCGATGGTCTTCCGCTGAATCAACGGACGCTGGGCACGTGGCACTCTCCGGGTCGCTGACGTAGATAGTCGGCTGATCGTACGAACCTCCGACGAACCTGCACAGAAGTCGGACCGGGAAGGGGTTCCCGGCGGTGACCCTCCGACGCTCAAGTCAGGCAAGCTAACAGTGAAGAAATGGCTCTAAAAATTATAGAACGCGTACCTCCGGCGAAGGGTGAGGACCCTTTATATAGAGCTGTGAAGAGGCTCGGGCACACATACCGAGGTGCATACGTGTCCTCTGTTCGTACCTCGGTATGGGCTTATCAGAAGAGCTTACCTGACACCATACTGCTATAGTCCGAGCACCTCTATGATGGGACAACGGGATCCTCTGTTGTAAGATCTTGCGTATGGCCTGGTCGTTGAACATACCCGCTGTCAGGAGATGTTCCCCCGATGTTTCCTTTGTCCTTTTGTCTCTTCTGTTCCCGCGCCGAGCGGCCAGCCGCTCGGCAGGCATAGGTCCGACCGGGCGTAGGTATCGGTCCAACCAGGCGTAGGTATCAGTCCAGACGGGTGCTCGGCTGAGAGTGTTCCACAGCAACGATGCTTTATGCTTCAGCCAAGCGGGCTATCCGCTCGGCCAGGTGACCCTTTTCACTATAAGTGTCGGAAACCCGCCCATGGTCGGGTTGTCTTCTGTCCGGCCCGGGAAGCTCCTGGCCGAATGTCAGGTCGGCTCGGCATCCTTCCGTTCAGCCCGGCATCCTTCCGTTCGGCCCTGCATCCTTCCGTTCAGCCCGGCATGCTTCCGTTCAGCCCGGCATCCTTTCGTTCAGTAGGGCATCCTTCCGTTCGGCAGGGCATCCTTCCGTTCGGCCCAGCATCCTCCGTTCGACAGGGCATCCTTCCGTTCAGCCCGGCATCCTTCGTTCAGCAGGACATCCTTCCGTTCGGCCCGGCATCCTCCGTTCGGTAGGGCATCCTTCCGTTCGGCCCGGCATCCTTCGTTCGGCGTGAACTTGGGGTTGACCTCCACGTGTCTTTGACCCTCCGCCCATGAGGGTCCCCCGTCCTTACCACCGGATCAGGAGGAATAAGGCATACCTCATTTACCATGTCGGTTTCGGAGTTTGACTCTCCTCCTTCATTGTTGTTTTCCTCTAAAGTAGCTCCCCTTTCATCAATGCTCTGTTCTTGGTGACTCGTCATTAGTGCTAGTTCGGCATACTCCTCCAATTCGGACTCTTCTGATGATGATTCATCCCATGTTGCTTTGAGGTTCTTTTGTTTGGGTTTTCTTGACCCTTTGTCTTTGACTTTTAATTTTGAACAATTCTCTTTTACGTGTCCTTCCTCATTGTAGTTGTAGCATCGTACTTTTTTTTTTTTGTTCTGTGGAAGCTTCTTAGCCTGAAACTTGTTAAATTTGTTAGTATTAAAGAACTTTAAGAATTTTTTTACCATATAAGCTTTTTCATCTTCATTGAGAGATATGTCAAAATCTGGTTTAACCTTTCTCTTATTCAGGGTGATGTTGTTTTTCAGCTCCAAGTCCTTTCTTATGCTTGCATATCTAGACTCATGTAATTCAAATGTAGAAAATAAATTTTCTAAGATACTTACCTCAAGGTCTTGGAAATGTAATAGGCATCTACCATCGACATCCATTTGGGTGTTCTCGAAAGGTGTTAAGAGCATATCAGATTGTGTAAAATACCAAACAAGATGATAATAAAATAATAAGGTTTAATGGGCGAATAATCTTATTATATTTTTTAGGAATGTTTTGGAAATTTATCGAAGCTCGTATGATGAGTTTGAGGGAATACATTTATAGGCTTGGGAAAAATCTGTTTGGAATACTCAAAGATAAGAGTTAATCGAGAAATCAACTTAGAGTTTAATTAAATTAAACATAAGTTTATAAACCTTTCTCTTTTAAATCCTGATTCTTCCTCTTGCTCCCAATGCCGACCCTCGACCTCTTCCCTTTCTCTTCGTCTCTTCCCTTCCTGACCTTCTCTTCGTCTTCCCTAACCGACGCGCCGCCCTCAAACCACCCTCGCTTCCTCTTCTCCCTCACGCGATCTCTTTTCTTTTCCATCCTAATCTCCTCATTTTTCTTTTTCCCGACAACCTCTCTGCTCAATTTCTTTTCTTCCCCGATGCCAACGCCACAAGGGAACTGATCGACGGCAGCTGAGCATCCCTTCTCCTCCACCGTTTGCCCGAGTTCATCGAGCCACACTCGATCTCCCCTCTCCTGATCGCGGGCACGCTAGCAGCGAACTTTCTTCTGTGCCCTAGATTGCTGGATCACCGATCCACCATCGGTCATGCGACCTTCTTCATCTCTGATCGTCAAGTTCCGCCCGGCTGTTGTCCTCTCCAATCCGTCGATTTCACGCATCTGCATCGCCCCCTTCCATCTTGCTGACGCCATCACTGCGAGAAGGAGGGAGCTGTCGGTCTCTTCGTTGCCATCCATTACTGGTCGTTCTTCTCCACCTTGATGTTGTCGGCCAAGCAGCAGCAAACGTCATGCGACCAGCTGTAGTCATCGCAGGTCCGACATGGATGTCGGCTACAGATGTCGAGCTCCCTCACTGGTACCATCGCCCACCACAGCGCCACCAAGCGTCGACCAGTTTCGTTACCGTAGGAAGCCCATCACTGTCGATCCGTAGTTATCTGGAGATCTATTTCCTCACTAGATTTTGGAGGAGGACAACCAACGGTGGCGCCATCTTCTCATCAGATTCGAAGTAGAGAGCTCCACTTCCTCATAGTTGGGTACGGGTAAGTTTGGAAATGGTTTATGTTTAACCTAACCTAATGTGATGATCAAATGGTTGATGCTATGGTTAACCCTTATCAAATCATTTGGACGAATTAGATTAAGGTTACTGATGGGTTAGATCTGATTTGATTAATAAAGGAAACTTAACCAATATTAATCAATAATGTGGGATTAGTTATTGGTTTCAGAATGTGATATAGCTATATGTAACATATGTAATTAGATAAGTTACATATGTGATGTAGGGCATTGATTTGGGGAGAGGATCATGACGTGAAGTTTATTTCTGATACGATCTTCATTTTTGAGGCAGATGCCTTTGACTTATCTTTTTGATATTATCATTCTGATATGCTTAGTGAGTTATAACTAATAGTAATAGTTATGCTTATATCTGCTTGGTATGCCACTACTTGATACCGTAGTTTACCATATTATTATCTGTTATGCATTTATGCTTATGTTCTCTTAATTCTTGCATTGTGTACTTATGTAGTGACATATAATGCATTACCGGACACAGGTCTAGCTAATAGATTTACTTGGCATGTGTACCTAGTTTACTACTTGGCATGTGTACCTAGGTTTATTACTTGACATGTGTACCTAGATCATTGATATGGACTTGATTTCCCTTTTGGTACACATTATGAGGAGGTTGGTATTTTTAGGATTACATGCTTAGTATCATGCATCATTTTGCATGATTGTAAGCTGAGTGATTGTCGGCTCCATTATTATTGAGCACATCGTCAATTACATGGATTTGCACACACAACCACTCATGGGTTAGTGGTATATCAGACAGGATGTGTTGCAGCAGGTTGCTCTGTCAGAGCTCCGCCGGTCCGCTCATGGGTAGTGTGATTGCAGCGTGGTAGCGGACAGGGATCCCTTCTCTTGACTATGACACAGGGAGATGAGAGCCTTGAGCTCCCCCCACTATGATTTGGAGTAGGAGGATAGGTGTACTCTGACAGCATACTGTCCACTCGGTCACTCAGAAGTAGTGATGGCAGAGTGCACAATTGTCATAACCCTACCCACTCGACCTCACCATTGTGTGTGAGGTGGTTTGCTGGTGTCAGGGGTGATCATGTCATTTGCATCATATGCATGGATTGCATGTATTGCTTATGATTGCTGCATTTTAGATACTACATTTTTGTGGTTGCATGTGATTGACATACATACAGGAGACATGATGTGTTTGGTCTGACGATCCTTATATCTGGATAGGAGGTCCTAGTGAGTACAGCTTCTTTGCTTGTTCAGTTTTCGCATTTCCTATTTTTGATCAAGAGGTTGTACTCCATAATTATTAATGGTAGATATATCTTACTATGCATGTTAGCTTGATACCCGCTGAGTTGTTGAACTCACCCCGTTGCTTTTTTTCTATTTCAGGTTGAGGTTGTTAGGAGGTTCCAGTCGCTAGTCCCCCACCTCGTGTCGATATAGTTTATACTTTCAGACTTTGTTTCCTTGTTTTGTGATCTACATGTGTGTGATGTGTAGATCTTGTACTCCTGGATGTTATATCGAGTTTTGGTCTACTACCCTTGTTTTCCGCTGTGGTAGTTTTTACATTGTGGGTTGTGTTTTCCTCGTTGTAGTGGAGTAGGTTTTTATTAAACTACGTGGTTGTGATTGTCAACCGAAGGCTATACTATATAAACTGCATAGATTGTTTATTTAATTATTGTATATGTTCCGACCGTGTTGGCCGAGGATTGAGAGGCCTTGAGGGTTGTGTAGTCAGTATCAAATTGTCACCCATACAAGGGAGATGTTACCGGAATTTCCTCTAGTAGAGACTCCCCCAGGAGCGTGACAAATTGAGTCGCAGTTTGTTACCAGTACTCCGAGGTTCGTCAGTCCGGTGATAAACTCCTTAATCTTTCCTATAATTGGGCTACCGTTTCTCCTTCTTACATATGGAAGTTTGTCAACTGATTTCTGAGTAAGTCTCGTCTTGCTAGCTTAGCCTCCGATGTCCCTTCGTGCAACTCTAAGAATATCTAGCAAAGTTCCTTGGTGGAGTCGTAAGCACTGATCTAATTGACTTCTTAACGCGGTAGAACATTTACCAAATGAAACTCTACTTTATCGTTTGCCACAGAGTTGGCTTACTCCTTCTTACTTCAAAATTATTCTTCTTTTTCGACTTCTTGCTGATTTATAGGTGCTGCAAAATCATATTTAATTGTAAGTAATATGTCAAAATCTATTTTAAAAAGTATCTCCATTTTCTTCTTCTATGTAGTGAAGTCTCTTTCGAACTTCGGTGGATGAATGCTTGCTCCGGCTATTTGTGCTTTACACGATTTTAAGTCCTTCTGAAGCGATTTTGCTCTGATACTAGCCACTTGTAGGTCCCGTTGAGGCCGGCTAGAAGGAGTGAATAGCCTGCAAGTTAGATTACAACTTTCTTTTGCTTTCCAAATCTAGTAAAGATAAACACAAGTTCATTGAACAAGAAATAATAAACATAAATTCAAGGAGAGGTGACATTTACTTAGTTTGTAATCTGGGAAGTTGCTAATCTAAGACAGTAAAAGCTCTAATAGCAAAATCTCCTTTTGATGAAGGCGGAATAGCCTCTTACAGTATTGAAAGTGTAGAATGTAAAACAGAATTAGAATTAAAAGCACAGAGTTTGTTAACAAGTGTTGTGCTTAACTCCTAAGATCAAAACTCTATTTATAGCCTATTGGTCAAATTTATATGTTGGCTGACATGGCAGCTCTGGGCACCTGGAGCAAGTCTGGGTACTCTTAGCAGTGCACCTTATCTACTTCGTGATAGAATGTTCTCGGTACCCAGGTGCCTAGACGCGGTCCAAGCACCTGAAGTTTTACTGACGTGGACTCCAAACATCATCCTCGCAGTATCATCTCGATGGGGCACCTGTGCTGGCCCAAGGAGGTATGGGCGCCCCAACTAAGTACAGACACATAAATAAGTCAACTTCATGTTGATTATTCTAGCTATTCCGGTCACTTGAGTGATTCTTTGGTCATCTAGAGTTGATCCCACCTAAACTCAACTCAGGCTTTCTCCTTAAACAGTCTTCCACTCCGACTTCTCGTCCCTAAAAAGTGTCACACACGTCCTTCTCGTCGATTGACGTACTCTTTCATAGCTTTTCATCCCTCAGATGCACTGAGTCCATCGACTATCTTCCCGTGTCATTCTTCTCGCTTGTTTCATCTTTCACTCGACTTTCTGTGTTCCTAAGTTCCTGCACACTTAGACGCAAAGTATCAAATAATGTAGAACCTAACTTAACTAAGTTGATCACATCAAAATCAACCCAGGGTGTTTACTCCATTTGCTTCAAGCAACAATATAGATCTAGTTTGGCACAATTGATGATTTTTCATAACTTATTATTACGTTTAGCAACTAGTAGGCAAGAGATAAACTCAAAATATTTTTTAAATCCACGCTCACTATATTACTGTTGTAGGAGAACATTCGATACATGAAAAGTGGAGAAAGTTTTTTCTAATAAATCTTGATTAGTAATTTTCTCTCCATAAAGTATGAGTTTGGAGCTAATCTTGAATAGTGTTGAGTTATAATCACTTACAGATTTAAAAACTTGTAGATGGAGATGCTTCTATTCATAACGGGCTCTTGGGAGAACTATAATTCTTTGATAGTCAAATCTTTTTGTCAAATTCTTCCAAAGTTTTTGTGGTTCTTTTATAGTGAGTTACTCAACTTTCAATCCATCATCAAGATAATAAAGGAAAATAAGTATTTTTGCACGATCATGCAAAAATTCGTTGTTTCCTTTTTTTATTGTATCTCCTAAGCTCTTAGCAATAAGGTGAATCTCGACATCCAAAATTTATAACAAATAATTTTTTCCAGTTAAATCAAATGCTTCAAATTCAAAATTTATAATATTTATCAAGCAACCTATATATAAAATATTTTTTAAAAAAATAATTAGAATAATATTATTTATAGAACAAATGTGTTACTATTTGAAGTAATGAAATATTTGTGTCCATATAAAAATATTATAGCAACAAAAATTTAAAAAATATATATATTAAATAAACATATCATAATATGATCAAATCGAATATATATTTAATATTATTAAAGAATATTGACAAATATTATATCTTTAATCAAAATTCTTTAGAAATATTGATATATATATATTTATCGTAAATCAATATTCTCAAAGAATCTTCATAAAACTTATATCTTAGATAAATATTTTTAAAAAATATTGATAAATCTTTTATCTTTATATTTTAAATTGTAGATCTCAACAGAAGTTCATGTCCGATTATTTTAGGAGCACATTGAATTAAAATTTGTACTAAATATGAATTTAGAATTTATGCTACTTTAAGAGTATCAATATTAAATCTAAATATTGTGCTTTTATAAGTATTAATATAAAATAAAAAATTTATGTTATTTCAAGAGTTTTAAAAAACTAAGAATAAGGATATTTTAAGTTCATACGTTAAAGAGTGTCCATGCTTAAAACATGATATAATTAAGAGACCTACTTTCCCCCTACCTGACACCCTCACCTCCCGGTCCCACTCATTTTTTTTATCTTTATACCCTTTATTCAGTGTTGACGTTTTTTTTTTTACAAATTTTTATTTTTTTTTAATCAGTTTTTTTATCAAAATATTTTTAACGGTTTTATTTTTTAATCAGTTTTTTTTTATCATTTTTATTCTTTTTAAATAATTTTTATTATATATTTATCATGGTAAATAATATTTATTTAATATTAAAAAAATAGTATAATTTTTTAATATTTTATTTATTTTTTAATGGTATATTTTCACATTCTACACACTCTCTTCCAGCTCCTATTATTTACCTTTATACTATTTTTTTATTCCATTTTTTTTATTTTTTATTAAGTATTTTCTCAGTAAAAATATCATACCTATAATCTGAGATCGGATTCTATGTCCCTAATTTTTTCTGTCCCCGTGTTTCACTCGTCGCCTCCAGCCCACTATCGGTGACCTTTGACCGTCGTCCCGACCAGAACTATACCCTATGGGGAAGGTAAACCCAGGGGGATTGCCATCGACACGATCGACATCGGTATTCGACCGAATCTGAGCAGGGGCTCAGATCGACGGTGAAGGAAAGTCTGCTCAGATCCGGTCAAATTTAATTTTGACGCTGATCGCGCCGATGCAACCTCACTACATTCACCTTCCCCCTATGATATAATTTTAATCGAGGCGGCAACCGAGAGCCTCCGATGGTGCCGTTGACAGTGGACTGAGGTGATGAATGGGAACAAAAATAGGTGATATTGAAATAGAAGATTCGATCTCTTGTAATGTTTTATTTTTTTTAATAGTAGATTTTAGGGGTTATTATTTATAAAAAAATTTAAAAGTAAAATATAGATAAAAATAAAAAAAATTGATGAAAAAATAATAAATAAAATTTAATAAAAAAATAAACTAAAGAAGTAAATAAAATTGGAAAAAATTAAAGAAGTAAATAAAATTAGAAAAAAAAAACTTGTTATTTAAAGGAGGGGGTGAAAAGGTGATTTAATAGAGGAGAGAGAGGGGGGTGGGCTGCGGTGGAAAAAGTTATTTACTATAATTAAATAGTCAAACAATCATTCAATGATAAAAAAATAAAGAATTATCTTATATTTTATTTCTATCAAACACTCATATTTATAAGATAAATAAAATAAAAGATAAATAGAGTGATATAAAAATAAAAGAATATAATCATTCATCCATTAACAACCAAATTAAATTATTTCTCTATTATAACATTATTATATTTTTATTTTAAAAATAGTTTTATTTTACTTCCGGAAATTCATACAAATGGCGTCGGATGAAGTACGTCCTAATTTATCACCCTTGTCCCTTACGGCCTGACGCAGTTCTACAGGTCATGAAATAAATGAATTATATTTTTTCAAAATTTTAAACTTTTTTTAATAATTGATCAATAAATTAATTAATTAAATGGCATAAACGGGATGGAACTGATCGGAATCGGAGAAATCGCGATGCCACGAAACGGAGCTTATCCTCGTCGCCGTCGACAACTTCTCCCTTCGCCTGCTCCGTCGAAGCCGCTTCGACTTCACCACGAAGTACGTCATGGCAGCGAGCACCCCGGCCATGATGGCGCCGCCGACCACCGTCACCAGCACCCCCGCCCACCGCACCCTCCGTCCCACTACGATGTACGCCGCCGACAGGAAGGCCACGGTGGTGCACACCGACGCCAGCCACATGAGCTTGTTGATCACCTCCACCACCCTCCTCTCCGCCCTGGTCTCCCGCCGCACCACCGTGATCTGCACCACGACCACCGCCAGCGACGTGAACAGAGCAGCTGCGTTGGAGAGGAAGAAGACGCGAAAAGGGGTGCCGCGAGCGGCGACGGCCGAGCCGTTGCGGTCGTCGCTGCCGCCAGGGACCGCGAAGATGGAGGCAAAGGCGACGGAAGCGAAGAGGACGGCGACGACGGTGACGGAGTTGGTGGCGTTGGCGATGCCGTCGCGGTGGAGCTTGCGGAGCTCCTTGGCGATGCCGTGGACATTGCGGTTCGTCTTCCGGCTCTGCTCCAGCTGGGTGAGCACGTCGTGCTTGATCTCCTTGACGGCGCGGCGGAGCTCGCCGTCGCGGGGCTGGTTGAGGTCTTGTGCGCGCAGCGCGCCGTGGCGGGAGAGGATCTCGCGGATGGCTGCGGACTCATCGGAGAACGTCAGTTCGTCGACCATGTCGTACGCCGTCTTGTGCTCCCTCGTCAGGGCGTTGACGTGCGTGTCGGGCAGTAGAAGAAGAAGATTCACTATCTGAATTAATCGATAAAAAAATATTCAAAAAAAAATTAATCTTTCGAAAGAATCGACGGATCTGGTGGCAGTAAAGATCCTGAGTACCTCTGCTCTCTTCTTTCTGGTGGCGACATGCAACGCCGTGTTCCCGAACTTGTCCGGCATCATAACAATGGCGGGATCGGCGTCCACGATCGCTGTTATCACGTCATGGTCGCGGCCCTTGGCGGCCATGTGCAGCGCCGTCTGCCCTTTCGCGTCCGTCCTCCGGGCCAGCTGCGGGTCCTTCTCCAGCAGAGCCGTCACCGCGGCGGCGTGGCCGTGCCGGGCGGCGAAGTGCAGGGCGTTCTTCCCGTTCCGCTTCGCCACCTCCACCATGCTCACCTCCTGCGCGAGCAGCTGCTTGATCACCTCGGTGTGCCCTCTCGACGCCGCCGAGATCAAAGGGGTGGTGTTCGACGGCCCGAAGGTCTTGCTGAGGAGCGGATCGTGGCGAAGCAGCAACTCCACGACGCCTGCGATCGATCGAAGACATTGTTTGTTGATTAAGCCGGGTTTTAATGGAGAAGAAGATCGAAAGGTTTAATTTTGTCCACCTTGACGTCCTTCTTTGACGGCGACGTGGAAAGCGTCGAAGCCGGACCTGTTCTTCCGCAGCAGGCAATTCTTGTCGGCGTACTTGAGTAGCTCCGCCATCACGGCGAGGTGCCCCTTCTCCGCCGCCGTGAACAGAGCCGTCTCCCCGAACACGTTCGTCTCCTGCACGACCGCAGTCATCTCCGCCGCCATCTTGTCAACCACCTCTCCCTCCTCCATCTGCTCGGCCACGTTGGCGAGGATCCGAAGCACGGCTGCCAGGTCGCCTCGCCGCGCAGCGAGGTGGAGCTCGGTGTCATTATGCCGCCCCGTCACCTGCTTTACGTACTTCTTCTTCGGTTGCTGTTTCTGGTCTATCCGCTTGTCGGAGCTCGACGGCGCCAGAGCCGGCGTCCCAATTTTGAGATTCTTCTCCTCCTCTGCGATAAAAAGGAATCAAATTTACGAGCGGAAGGGCAATAAATCACTCCGGGAGGTTCAAAGGCGGTACCTTTCTGGGCCTCCATGGACGTTAATGGCGGCGGCCGCTGCTCTAATGCGGCGGCGGGAGGCAAATGGGATTGATTAAGCATTCTGGGAACGATTGGGGGACGGCTGAGGAGGGAGACTAAAAAGAGGCAGGGGCGAGGTGGTGATGGGCCTGATGGCGATGTTGCAGGGGAGGAAGGAGCGAGGAAGGACAACGAGGGTGAAATGCGCACGTCTCGAGCTTTTTCTTCCTCGTGGCCCCTTGATGTCCCACTGAGAGAATGAAACGCAGCCGACACCACCGCCACTGCATTTGGCTACAAGGCGACGACCAACGACTCGCCCACCAAAATGGAGTAAAGAGTTAACTTCTTTCTTTATATATAAATTTAGCATTTATCAGAATAGATAAACTATGTTTCACGTTTCTCTGTTTATTTTGCCTATCAATTTTTTTTTTAATTCTCTTACAAAATTTAAATCATTAAAATAGTCTTCACTTAAATTTTATAAATATCTAAATTACAAATCCTACTTTTTCAAATTGGCAAATTTCATATTGTTTCAAAATATTTGTTTTCCTTTTCATCGCGATCATAAAATTTTATTATCTTTTAACTTTAAATTAACTTATTACGGCTTTTTTTAAAAAAAAATTAATGGAAAATAAAATTATTATTAATTAAAATAAGCAAATGTGTACCCTCATAATATCACGATGCTATTTTCTTCCTAATCTACTCAAATACATTATTGCTCCTTGATCCTGTCCGAACATTGAGTCAACGGACACTAGGCACGTGGCGCTCTCCGAACTGACGACGTGGATCTCTGACCGGCCGTACGAATCTCCGACGAACCTGCAAAGAAGTCGGGCCGGGAAGGGGTTTCCCGACGACGACCCTCCGACGCTCAAGTCAGGCAAGAGGAAATGAGGAAATGGCTCCAAAGATGCGAGAGCGCGTAGATTGCGTAATTCTGTGTGTGCATGTACCTCCGATGAAGTATGAGGGCTCTTATATAGAGCTGCGGAGAGGCTTGGGCACACCTACCGAGGCGTACACGTGTCCTATACCATGCCGTAGTATGGGATTGCCAGAGGAGCATGTCTGACACCATCCTGCTATAGTCTGAGCACCTCTCTGATGGGACAGCGGAACCTTCCGTCGTACGATTCTGCGTATGGCCTGGTCGTCGCATATACCTGGTGTCAAAGGATGATGTTTCCCAATGTCCCCTTGTCCCTGCCCCCTTTCTTTCCCCCCAGCCGAGCGTCCATCCGCTCGGCCGACATCGGTCCGACCGGGCGTAGATATTGATCCGATCGGGTGCTCGGCTGAGACTGTTCCTTCACAGCATTCATGCTTTACGCCTCGGTCGAGCGGGCTACCCGCTCGGCCCAGCGACCCTGTTCACCATGAGCATCGGGAACCCGACTCCCCATCGAGTTGTCTTTGATTCCGCTCGGACCCGTTCGGTCGGTCGACCCACTCCTTCGCCGATCGGCTGGCCTTCCATTGACCATTTTTCCTTTTGACCTCCACGTGGCGTTGACTCCCCTCCAGAGGGGGTCCCCCGATCTTACTGTCGGATCACTTGCCTTCCCTTCAAGTCTAATCGAAGGAGGCGCATAGTCCGACTGACTGGACGTCCGTTGCGCCGAGCGGCGCATCCACGAAACTATCCTCCGCTCGGCCCGTGTGGAGATAGCTTCGGCCTCAGTCAACGCCACCTTCCCTCGGATCTCCTCGGAATTTGCGCTAATCTCCGTCATTAAGGTCGAGCACGCGCTCATTAAATGTTATCCTGTGGTCGAATGCCACGTGGCACTGCTGCCGTCATCGTACGGCAGCAGCGTCGCTAGCGACGAGACCGAGGCGGTTTAAAATGGACGGCCCGATGTGTGCTCCGGTTCCCGTGACCTGCATCCAACGGTGGAGGCCGCTCGGGCTCAGCCCTATAAAGCCTTCGCCTTCTCGCCGCATTTGCGTCTTCGCGTGTCCCGTAGCCTCCTTTGGCGTTTCAGTGCTCCGGTGATCTCGTTGCTACTTCTTCCGGGGACTTCGTGTTCCTCGTCGATCTCTATTCTTCTCTGTAAGGTTTTTCTTCTTTTCTATCTTTGGTTTTCTCTACATTTCTTTCCCGAGTTTTGGTCCTCTGGGCGCTGTCTCGTTTGTCGTTCTCTTCTTTCTATTATCTGCCTTTTGTGGTTTCGTCCGTTCGGATAATGGTCAGTTCTTCTCAACCTCAAGACCCAGCCCTCGGCCCATGGTATACCACCATGGAGTCGCGCTTCGATCGGTGCGACGCCGATATTCTGATGAACAAATTTGACATCCCCTCTGATTTTGAAATTATCTTACCCTCCCCTTCCGCTCGACCACACAAACCGCCGCGCGGGGCTTTTCTGTGTTTTCCGCGACTAGTTCATAGCCGGTCTGCGCTTTCCAATCCATCCCTTCATCGCTGAAGTTTGTAATTTTTTCGGCATTCCGCTCGGAAGCCTAGTCCCTAACACTTTCCGCCTTCTATGCGGCGTCGTCGTCTTGTTCAAAATTCACAACATTCCCCTCCGGCCGGAGGTCTTCTACTTTTTTTATTATCCTAAACAGTCCGAGCTGGGCACTTACATATTCCAGGCTCGGCCCGGTTTAGTTTTCTTCAACAAACTTCCCTCTTCCAATAAACATTGGAAAGAGTATTATTTCTGTCTCCGTCTCCTCGAACGGGCCTCTTTCCGGACCCAGTGGCAGGTCGGACCGCCAATCTCCCCCGAGTTGAAGAGGTTCAAGACCCGACTGGAATATCTTCACGCTGCCAACATGCTAGCCGGTCTGAAGTTCAACATCAACAAGTTTTTGCCTGAAGGGGTGATGTACATATTTGGCCTGAGTCCGATCAGGACCCTCCTACCAAGCGGCTTCGGTAAGAATTTTACTTGTGCATTTGCTTTGATTGCTAACTGATTTTCTCCTTTTTCCTTCGCAGCGGACATCGTCATGGAGTCCGTGATGGCCGGCATTTTGAAGAGGAAAGCAGCGGCGCTCGAGGCCGCAACTGCCAAAGAGATGGAGACGCTTGGCATTGAGCCGGTCGGCTCCAACGAAGGGGAGAGCGACACGAATGCGGGGGAGTCGGCCGCTCAGGCTTCTCTGCCGAAGCCGGCGGTTGGCATAACTTCTAGCCGAGAACCTTCCGCCCGGGAGGAAGGCTCCGCTCAGGAGGAAGAGCGCCCTCTTCGACAAAAGAGGCGCCGAGCGGAGACACCCCTTCGATCGGCTACTTCCGCGGTTCAGCCGCCCGAACGGACCATCGCCGATTCTCGCGGCAAAGCCCCCGCAGTTGAGGCGATTTCATCCGATCGGACTCCGTCTCATCTGGATGCGTCCGCGGACCCCCTCGAGGCTATTCCTGTCAGCGCCCTTCCGGCTGCTCCCCGCCGAGTCGAACGTTCGGCGATTTTGTCACAATTCTCTGCGCCGGCCTCCGATCCTTCCCCAGCTTCCGCCCAGACGACTCCCGGTCGGCACCGTACCATCAGGGTCTCCTTGCATCTCCCCACCGAAGAGTTGATGCCTGAATCCGAACGACCCACCGTGCCCGAGCACATGATCACAATGAAGGGGCCCCTAGCCGAGATGTGGGCCGACGCTCGGGCGCGCGTCGCGATGATTCCGCTCAGCGATCTGACCAACAGCCATATGCAACAGGTCACTGGGGTAAGTATGTTTTCTTTAAGTCCCTTACGCATTCTTTCCGGTCGGCTATTAACAATCTTGCTTATGTCAGAGATGAGTGTAGGAGATCGCCGTCTCTAATCGTCTGGCCATGGCGGACGAGGAGCTAAAGAGGCTACGGAGTTCGGGCGGCGCGCCTTCCCAGGGTCCATCATATACTGAGCTGCAGAAAAAGCTCAAGAAGACCCAAGCTCTGCTGGCGGCGGAGCAAAAGAAAATGGCCGACCAGGCGCATACTCTGTTCGAGCTCGATCGACAGGTCAAATCACTTGACCGAAAAATAAGCCTGGCCACCGAGCGGAAGAAGACGGCCATCGTCGACCTGGAGAAGAAGAATGTCGAGGCTCGGGGCCTGGAGCAAAGGGTTAAGGAGCTGATGGATCAGCTGGCCGGCGAGAAGGCGGCCCGATCGGACGTGGTGACTAAACTTGAGGCTGCCTTGCAAGAACACCAGGCCGCCGCCGACGCCTCCCGAGCGGCCCTCAAAGAATACCAAGAGGCTGAGCCAGGCCGGGTCGCCGCCTTGAGGCAAAATTACATCCGTTCGGTCGAATTCTCCGAAAAAGTCTGCGAACGGATGTACACTGCCTTCGAGCTTGCTATGAATGCCACCACAACCTACTTGAAGTCCAAGGGTCAGCTTCCCGGACTTCGTCATCATCCCGGCCCAGGACCAAGCAACGCTCCTCAGCACCATCCCACCGGACATTTATGATTTCCTTGAGTAGACATTTTTATGTAATTCGGCCGCTCGGCCAAAGACTATCTTTTTTTGTAATTCGGCCATTCGGGCTTAATTCCTCTATTTTCAATGAAACATTTATCTGCGTTGTGCAACTTCATTTTTACTTTGCATGCTTGTGGGTGATTGGTGGAGCATATGACACACAACTTGGCCAACTAGGCCTCCCGAGCGAGCGTAGGTGACACTCAACTTGTCACTACTTTCCCTTGCCGCTTATCTTCAAACGCCTTTCGCTCCGACCGGAGGGTTTATAGTCGTCGGCGCGACTCTCGATTTTTAACATCGGAGCTCGACGGTCTTCCGGCCGAAGGGTTTATAGTCGCCGGCGTGACTCTCGATTTTTAACGTCGAAGCTCAACGGTCTTCCGGCCGGAGGGTTTATAGTCGCCGGCGCGACTCTCGATTTTTAACGTCGGAGCTCGACGGTCTTCCGGCCAGAGGGTTTATAGTCGCCAGCGCGACTCTCGATTTTTAACGTCGGAGCTCGACGGTTCTTCCGACCAGAGAAATTATAGTCGCCGGCGCGACTCTCGATTTTTAACGTCGGAGCTCGACGGTCTTCCGCCCGGAGGGTTTATAGTCGCCGGCGCGACTCTCGATTTTGAACGTCGGAGCTCGATGGTTCTTCCGCCCGGAGAGTTTATAGTCGCCGGCGTGGCTCTCGATTTTTATCGTCGGAGCTCGACGGTTCTTCCGACCGGAGGGTTTATAGTCGCCGGCGCGACTCTCGATTTTTAACGTCGGAGCTCGACGGTTCTTCCGACCGGAGGGTTTATAGTCGCCGGCGCGACTCTCGATTTTTAACGTCGGAGCTCGACGGTCTTCCGGCCGGAGGGTTTATAGTCGCCGGCGCGACTCTCGATTTTTAACGTCGGAGCTCAACGGTTCTTCCGCCCGGAGGGTTTATAGTCGCCGGCGCGACTCTCGATTTTTAACGTCGGAGTTCGACGGTTCTTCCGACCGGAGGGTTTATAGTCGCCGGCGCGACTCTTGATTTTTAACGTCGGAGCTCGACGGTTCTTCCGACCAGAGGGTTTATAGTCGCCGTCGCGACTCTCGATTTTTAACATCGGAGCTCGACGGTTCTTCCGACCGGAGGGTTTATAGTTATCGGCGCGACTCTCGATTTTTAACGTCGGAGCTCGATGGTTCTTCCAACCGGAGGGTTTATAGTCGCCGGCACGACTCTCGATATTTAACGTCGGAGCTCGACGGTCTTCCGGCCAGAGGGTTTATAGTCGCCGGCGCGACTCTCGATTTTTAACATCGGAGCTCGACGGTTCTTCCGACCGGAGGGTTTATAGTCGCCGGCGTGACTCTCGATTTTTAACGTCAAAGCTCGACGGTCTTTCGACCGGAGGGTTTATAGTCGCCGGCGCGACTCTCGATATTTAACGTCGGAGCTCGACGGTCCTTCCGATCGGAGGCTTTATAGTCGCCGGCGCGACTCTCGATATTTAACGTCGGAGCTCGACGGCCTTCAAGGCTAATTTCAACATGGATGGTATACGCCCTGCCGAGCGGCACGGGGTCTTCATGCAGTTGTCCGTTCGTCATATAATGCTAAATGTGTTTTATCACTTTGCTTCCTGCATTAAAGGGACACAGGCGACCATACAAAAAATGAATTACATCGGCGCACCTCTCACCCAGCTCGGTATGGCTGGAGATTATTTGCGCTCCACGGTCGATCCAGCTGCCGTCCATCTTCATCCTCCAAATAATAGGTGCCCGAGCGGAGCTTTTCGATGACTTTGAAGGGCCAACCCAAGGAGCCTCCAGTTTGCCAACGTCCCCGACCGGCTTCACTTTCTTCCACACTAGGTCGCCGACCTGGAATGCTCTTGGGATCACGCGCCGGTTGTAGTTCTGCTTCATTCTCTGCCGGTAGGCCATCAGCCGAACGGACGCCTTGGCTCGCTCCTCGTCGATCAAGTCCAACTCCATATTCCTCTGCTCGGCATTGTCATCATCATAGTTCTGGATCCGGACGGACTCTACGCCGACTTCAATTGGGATAACTGCTTCGCCGCCGTACACTAAATGGAATGGCGTGACGCTCGTTCCCTCCTTTGGGGTAGTGCGGATAACCCATAGTACGCCCGACAGCTCGTCTACCCAACTTCCTCCTATGTGATCAAGTCGAGCCCGAAGAATTCTGAGGATTTCTCGGTTGGTTACATCCGCTTGTCCGTTGCTCTGGGGATATGCCACGGAGGTTAAGTGTTGTTCAATGCCATAACTTTTGCACCATTCTTCGAGCTGCTTCCCGACGAACTGTCGCCCGTTATCATATACGAGCCGGCGAGGAATGTCAAACCGACAGATTATATGCTGCCAGATAAATCTTTTTACCATCTGCTCGGTGATCTTGGCCAGTGGCTCGACCTCCACCCATTTGGAAAAATAGTCGACCGCCACTAGTAGAAACTTCCGCTGACCGGTCGCCATAGGGAACGGACCTACGATATCCATTCCCCATTGATCGAACGGACAGGACACAATAGATGCTTTCATCTCCTCAGCCGGTCGGTGGGAGACGTTGTGGTACTTCTGGCAGGAGAGGCACGTCGCGACGGTCCGAGCGGCGTCTACCTGCAGGGTTGGCCAAAAGTACCCGGCCAGCAGGATCTTCCTAGCCAGTGATCGTCCGCCCGGATGTCCTCCGCATGATCCTTGGTGCACTTCCTGGAGGATGTACTCCGCGTCCTCCGAGCTCACACATTTCAAAAGCGGGTGGGAGAAAGCCTTTTTGTAAAGTTGGTCTCCAACGAGCGTGAACCGACCGGCTCTCCTCCTCAATAGATGTGCTTCCTCCCGATCGGACGGTGTCGCGCCCGAGCGCAGAAACTCCGTGATGGCTATCCTCCAGTCGCTCGGGAAGGCGAGGCCCTCCATCCGGTCAATGTGCGCCACCAAGGCTACTTGCTCAATTGGCTGTTGGATGACGACCGGTGATATTGAACTTGTGAGCTTGGCTAACTCATCTGCCGCCTGGTTCTCTGCTCGGGGTATCTTCTGAATAATGACTTCTCTGAAGTGGGTCTTGAGCTTTTCGAAGGTCTCAGGGTAGAGCTTGAGCCGAGCGTTGTTAATCTCAAAAGTGTCCGAGAGCTGCTGGACGGCCAACTGGGAGTCTGAATGGAGTGTCACCCGACCGGCGCCTGCATGTCGGGCTACCTGCAAACCGGCTATAAGGGCTTCATACTATGCTTCATTATTTATGGCTTTGTAATCCAGCCAGACGGATAGATGCATCCGTTCTTCTTGGGGAGAGAGTAATAGCACACCAATCCCGCTCCCGAGCCGGGTGGACGATTTATCCACAAATATTTTCCACATAGCTTCGGGCTCGGACTTTTGCACTTCGGTAACAAAATCTGCTAAGGACTGCGCCTTTATCGCCGAACGGGGTTGATACTGAATGTCGAATTCACTCAACTCCGTTGTCTATTTGATGAGCCGTCCGGATGCTTCTGGGTTCAGCAGCACTCTTCCCAATGGGCTATTTGTCCGAACGATGATTGTATGTGCTAGGAAATAAGGACGAAGTCTCCGAGCGGTGAGGACCAAAGCAAAAGCCAGCTTCTCGAGCCCAGTGTAGCGAGATTCAGCATCTTTTAAAATATGGCTCAAGAAGTACACTGGTTGTTCTTCACGGCTCGTCCTCACTAATGCCGAGCCTACTGCCCGCTCGGTTGAGGATAAATAGATACAGAGCGGCTCACCTACAGCTGGCTTGGCTAACACGGGCAGGGAGTTCAGGTATGTCTTCAGCTCTTCAAACGCCCGATCGCATTCCTCGTCCCAATGAAACTTAGTAGCTTTGCGCAGAATCTTGAAAAAAGGGAGACTCCGATCGGCAGTCTTGGAGATGAATCTTGACAATATCGTTATCCGCCCGGTCAGGCATTGTACCTCCCTTAGATTTCTTGGGGGCGGCATATCTTGCAACACTTTCACCTTGCTGGGATTTACCTCTATTCCTCGCTCGGTCACTATATAGCCCAAGAAACGCCCGCCTTTTGCTCCGAACAAACATTTCTGAGGGTTGAGCTTGACTTCATACTTCCTCAGTATTCGGAATGTCTCCTCCATGACCGTAAAAAGGTCAGCCGCTCAGACAGACTTGATGAGAATATCATCCACGTATACTTCTAAATTGCGTCTGATCTGCTCCTTGAATACCTTGTTCATTAAGCGCTGGTAGGTTGCTCCCGCGTTCTTCAGTCCGAACGGCATTACATTGTAACAGTAAGTGCCGTCGGCTGTGACGAAGCTGACCTTCTCTTGATCTTCTCGGGCGAGCGGCACCTGATGGTAGCCTTGATAGGCGTCTAGCATGCATATCAGCTCGCACCCGGCTGTGGAGTCCACCAGTTGATCAATCCGGGGCAGAGGGTAGAAATCCTTTGGGCATGCTTTGTTGAGATCCCAGAAATCGATGCACACCCTCCACTTGTTGCCCGGCTTGGAGACTAGCACTACATTTGCGAGCCAGCTCGGGAACTGCACCTCCCTTATATGTCCGGCCTCCAGGAGCTTCTCTACCTCCGCTCGGATGATGACATTTTGTTCGGCGCTAAAGTCTCTCTTCCTTTGCTTCACCAGCCGAGCATCCGGCCGGACGTGAAGCTCATGTTATGCTATACTTGGCGAAATTCCCGGCAGCTCATGCGTCGACCAAACGAAGACATCACAGTTTCTCTGGAGACATTTGATCACCTCCTTTTTCTGGCTTGCTTCCAGATCGGCCGCAATAAATGTGGTGGCCTATGATCGGGTCGGGGGGATCTGCACCTCCTCCTTTTCTTCATAAACCAAAGAGGGTGGTTTGTCGGTTATGGCGTTCACCTCGATTCGTGGCATCTTCCGTACGGAATTAGCTTCGGCTCGGACCATCTCGACGTAGCATCGCCGAGCCGCCAGCTGGTCTCCTCTCACTTCTCCAACTTTATCTTCAACCGGGAACTTAATTTTTTGGTAGAAGGTGGAGACGGTCGCTCGGAATTCACTGAGTGTCGGTCTCCCTAGGATAACATTGTATGCTGAAGGAGAGTCGACGACGACGAAGTTGACAGTCCACGTCCTTCTTATCGGCTCTTCTCCCAGCGAAATAGCCAGTCGGACCTGTCCGACCGGCAAAACTTCATTGCCCGTAAACCCGTAGAGGGGGGTTGTCATGGGTAGCAACTCAGCTCGATCAATTTGCAGTTGGTCGAAAGCTTTTTTGAATATGATGTTGACCGAGCTGCCTGTATCGATAAAAATACGGTGAATAGTATAATTAACTATTATCGCTTTGATGATGAGGGCGTCGTCATGTGGCACTTCGACTTCCTCCAAATCCCTGGGCTCGAAGCTGATTTCGGGTCCGCTCGCCCGTTCTAGACTACAGCCGATCGCATGGATCTTGAGCTACCTGACACTCGCCTTCCTCGCTCTGTTGGAGTCACCTCCGGTCGGCCCGCCAGAGATGATGTTAATTTCACCCCGGGACGTGTTGCTTCTATTTTCTTCCTCCCGTGTGGACGACCTAGGCTGCTCCCTAGACTTACGGGGATTATCCTCATGCCTCTGAGGATGATACCGCTTGGGAGACTTTCTGGAGGTCCGCCGACCGGCTTCATGGTGTCGCTGTCGCCTGTCGGCAGATGGCGATCGACGATGGCCACTCCGGGGAGCGGGGTGGGCGATCAGGGGAAGGCTTCGGCAATCTCGTGTGTTATGCGTGTCGGTCCGGTGGAACGAGCAAAACATGGGGGTCCATACCTTCTTTTTTGGTTTGGGCCGCTCGGCGGCTACCTCTTGGATGGCGTGGGACCTTGCTGGTTGAGGGCGGACTGCTTCGGCGCGCGGTCCTCTGGGAGGCTGGTGTCCAACGAGTGGCTTCCGCTCGGCAGGTGGTGGCCGCTCAGTTGGAGCTTCTTTTCTTCGGGTCGCCTGTGCTTCCTCTACATTAATGTACTCATTGGCCCGGTGTAACATATGATCATAGTCTCGAGGTGGCTTCCGAATAAGCGAACGGAAGAAGTCACCGTCCACGAGGCCTTGTGAGAACGCATTCATCATCGTTTCTGAGGTGGTCGTTGGAATATCCATGGTCACTCGGTTGAACCGTTGGATGTAAACTCTGAGCGGCTCCCTGGGCTTTTGCTTGATGGCAAATAGGCTGACACTGGTCTTCTGGTAACGCCGACTGCTTGCAAAATGATGGAGAAAGGCGACGCGGAACTCTTTAAAGCTGGTGATGGATCCGCCCTGCAGCCTCCGGAACCATCGTTGCGCCGATCCCGAGAGGGTGGTAAGGAACACCCGACATTTCACACCATCTATATATTGATGTAGTGTAGCTGTGTTGTCGAAATTACCCAGATGGTCATCCGGGTCGGTGGTTCCGTTGTATTCCCCGATCGTCGGAGGCACATAATGCTTTGGTAGAGGGTCCCGCATGATGGCCTCTGAAAATTGTCGGTTGATCCGCTCGGGGGGAGGCGTCCATTCGGGGAGCCTTGCCTTTTCTGTTGTCTCGAATGGGCGCCTCGTCGGATGAAGATCCTCGATCATGGTTAACTATTGTGACTTCAGGAGGTATACGAAATAGGGCCCGATGAAATGGAACCGTGACAGGCGGTACTTCCGCTCGGCCTCCTGACGCTAACGTCGCTTGTTGCTCCAGCCGCTCGGCTTGCACTTTCTGTTTCTATTGTTCCACAAGCTTAGCTGCTCTTGCCTCGATTAGAGAGTCAAGCTCCTCCTGGGAGAGCATCACGGTGTGCTGTCGTCCAGCTTCGTCCATCGCTTCCGCTCGGATGCAGGTGTGTTCCCACAGACGGCGCCAATTTGATCCTGTCCGAACGCTGAGTTGACGGACACTGGGCACGTGGCGTTCTCCGAACTGACGACACGGATCTCTAACCGGTCGTACGAATCTCCGGCGAACCTGCAAAGAAGTCTGGCCGGGAAGGGGTTTCCCGGCGACGATCCTCCGACGCTCAAGTCAGGCAAGAGGAAATGAGGAAGTGGCTCCAAAGATGCGAGAGCGCGTAGATTGCGTAATTCTGTGTGTGTGTACCTCCGATGAAGTATGAGGGCTCTTATATAGAGCTGCGGAGAGGCTTGGGAACACCTACCGAGGCGTACACGTGTCCTATACCATGCCGTAGTATGGGCTTGTCAGAGGAGCATGCCTGACACCATCCTGCTACAGTCTGAGCACCTCTCTGATGGGACAGCGGAACCTTCCGTCGTACGATTCTGCGTATGGCCTGGTTGTCGCATATACCTGATGTCAGAGGATAATGTTTCCCAATGTCCCCTTGTCCCTGTCCCCTTTCTTTTCCCCCAGCCGAGCGTCCATCCGCTCGGCCGACATCGGTCCGACCGGGCGTAGATATTGGTCCGATCGGGTGCTCGGCTGAGACTGTTCCTTTACAGCATTCATGCTTTACGCCTCGGCCGAGAGGGCTACTCGCTCGGCCCGGTGACCCTGTTCACCATGAGCGTCGAGAACCCGACTCCCTATCGAGTTGTCTTTGATTCCGCTCGGACCCGTTCGGCTAATCGACCCACTCCTTCGTCGATCGGCTAGCCTTCCATCTGACCATTTTATCTTTTGATTTTCACGTGATGTTGACTCCCCTCCAGAGGGGGTCCCAATCTTACTGCCGGATTTATCCGAATAGATAAACTATGTTTCACGTTTCTCTGTTTATTTTGCCTATCAATTTTTTTTTTAATTCTCTTACAAAATTTAAATCATTAAAATAGTCTTCACTTAAATTTTATAAATATCTAAATTACAAATCCTACTTTTTCAAATTGCCAAATTTCATATTGTTTCAAAATATTCTTTTTCCTTTTCATCGCGATCATAAAATTTTATTATCTTTTAACTTTAAATTAACTTATTACGGCTTTTTTTAAAAAAAAATAATGGAAAATAAAATTATTATTAATTAAAATAAGCAAATGTGTACACTCATAATATCACGATACTATTTTCTTCCTAATCTACTCAAATACATTATTGCTCCTAATCTTTCTCAAATATGTTTTCCTTTGTCAACTATTAACTATATATTATTCATACAAGAGTTAAATTTATGAATAAACCATAGATATGATTGACCATTAAAGAATCTGGATAGCCTAATAGACAGGGACGTATGGGCGGGGCTAACCTAGGTCCGATCGGTCAGGTCGACCCGAAAGGAGAAAGATTGACGTTTAATACTCAGCCCTGTAATCCAAAGGTAATAATAACACTACATGGATAAGGAAGGTTGGTGATCCTATTGAGGTAACGGTTTAAACGAAGGGGAAACAGAGTTGGTTTCATCTTTCTAGTAACCTTGACTCTTTGGCGCCCCCGACTCTTTGACAGTTCAAGCAAAGGGAAAACTAAGTCAACCTCTATTCCTTGGCACCCTCAACTTCTTAGCGCCCTCAACTCCATGGCGCTTCCAACTCTTTGACATTCCATCTTTTTAGATGCTTCCGACTCTTTGACACCCCCATCTTTTTAGGCGCTCATCTTCTTATTATCTCAAAGTGGAATCTCGGAATATTTAAAAAAATATATAACAATTGCACTCATCTTAGATTATTTTATAAAATAATAATAATAATCATGCAGATATCATATTATTTCATGGAAAAGATAACAATAGTACTAATCTTAAATTATTTGAGGAAAAAATATAACAATTGCACATATCTCAAATTATTTTTAAAAAAAGATAATAGTATAAATCTTGAGACACGGAGAAAACGTCAATCATCATCCTATAAAAGATCATCTTTGTCAATCTTCATTGTTACCATGTGATTAATATTGGTGCGGGAAGCATTCGACGATCAAATCAAAGTTTTGATAATGGCAAAGGGGTTCAAAGTTAAGATTCTTTGTTATCTAATATGCTTAAATGAGATTGTAGTAAAGTCCTAACTGTGGCTAGGCAGGTGAAAAACCCTGGGGAGTGGTAACCCTAGGTCCTAGGGGGTGGTAACCCTAGGTGGTAGAAACCCCTAAGGGGCGGTAACCTTAGGTCTTAGGGGGTGGTAACCCTAGATGAAGGAAAACTCTAGGGTGTGGTAACCCTAGGTCCTAGGGGGTGATAACCCTAGGCAGAAAGTCCAGACAGTCTGGAGGACCTGACTGGCACCAGGTAATCTCTCCTGAGGGGAGTAGTTGAGGACGCGTTCCCCGTAGAGGGAACAGTAGGCGTCGGGTCGACCTAGGGTTTCCGGTCGGAAATCTGAAGTCAGACCCGGACAATCCAGAGACTGTCAATTACTATTCTTACTATATTGTATGTGTGCTAACATTGTCTTGCAGGGTATGCTGTTGTTTTGGGACTAACGCATCTTGCAGGTATAAAAAACCAACCATAAGTCTCGGATGAACAGTGTCCGAGGCACCTCCATGGAGCTTGGAGGCGCCTCGGGTACAAAGCAAGAGCCGACTGCGATCGAGGGTTGGAGGCGCCTCGAACGTAGCTGGAGGCGCCTTGGACCAGGGATTGGAGGTGCCTTGGACGGGCATGGAGGTGCCTTCAAGCTGATAAGGTGCGACGAGTTCAGCAGTGATCCATGCGGCTGACTCGGTGGCCTGGAGGCGCCTTGGATGGTGTTGGAGGCGGCTCCAGCACTGTATAAAAGAGGAGTTCGAGCAGCTCCTTCAACAATCAATCCTCTAGAGCTCTTTCTCCTGTGTGCTGCTAACAAGACGATCCGGCTGAGCTACGACAAGACCCCGACGACTCGAAGCTTTAAGATAGTGATTTTCATCGTCGGTATACTTTGTATTCCAGTTTTAATATTGTATTTCAAAGTTATACTCTCATTTACAATATTATAGTTGTTGCTCACCGAAAACGATCAACGATCACGGGCCTTCGAGTAGGAGTCGCCACAGGCTCCGAACCAAGTAAATCACTTGTGTTCGCGTGTTGATTATTTTATTTCCGCTGCGTTACTTGCATTCTTTACGAAACCGAAACGAGTGAAAGCCACGAGTGCTATTCACCCCCCCCTCCCTCCCTCCTCATCCTCTAGCGCTTTCGATCCAATAATTAATAGCTAAATCAATATCTCTATTGATTTATCAGTGATTCATTGGCCAATGTTCCCAAATAGAATCAACATGTGTTAATCATTATTAAAAGGAGGCGATCTTATGATATCTCTAATAGTTAGAGTTGTATAAGTTTTTTTTTATGGTTCTAATATGTCACATAAATATTATAAAATTTATGTTACATTAATTTTAAGATAAATGAACAGATTGAAATTTTTATTACTACTTTAAACTATAAATCTAAAACCTAATTTTTATACTGATTTAAATTTTTTTATTCATTTTTTTAATTCTATAAAGCTCTCATAAACCAGAGATGTCCTTAGAGCATCTCCAATGCAAGCTTTATTAGAAATTTATAAAATTAAAAAATCTCACCAAAAAGAACTTTTATGGTTGTGTATATAAGGTTTGGGGTTTTTAATTTAAGAGCATGTTTGAATTTTCAAACTTACTTTTTTTCTCTTAAACATAAAGCTAATAATTAATGTCAATGATTGTCATAATGTTTTATAATGTTTCATTTTATAAATAATTAATAATAAGTTCACTTATGGAGAGAATTAATGTACATGAGCTATGCAATTATATGTGGAGAGAATTACAAAAAAAAAAAATTCACTTAGAACTTTAACCATTAAGAATATTTAAATGAGTTTTTATAATATTGATGTGACATATTAAAATCTTAAAAAAAAAAAAAAAAAACTCATTCAAAACTTTAACTATTGAAAATATTCTTAACATCATTATAAAACAGCTGATCATGCCGTCAAGTGTTGGTAAAAGGAAATCATAATGTCATAATGGATATCATTAAGACTATAATAGGGAACGATAATCGAAGAAGGTTCAGGTTTTTTCTCACTAATACTCTTTTTCTATAACATCTCTGCTGATACTCTTTTCTATGGGTTAACTTTGGATAGGAATAGGACAGTATTCTTTGCACTCGAAGGCAGCGAAGAACCCTTGATAACGAGCATACAATTTCTTCATGATTATTAAAGCTATTTATTTTAATTTATTAAAATTAATTAATTATCTAATAATTTTGAGTAAACTAGCTCTCATCTTATAACACTTTGTTCTAGTAAAAAATTAATTTAAAAATAAAATTAAGATGGCATATATTTTTGATATTTTTTAAGGCAATATTTTGATTTTTGCCCTGTAATAAATAATTTCCATATTTAGGAAAGAAAAAGAAAGAACAAAAGTCTTCTCTCGTACCATTACAAAAGACCACTCTCATTTGTTGCTTCCCTTCCATTCCTTCACAAAACCCATCATCATCCATGGCCATGGCGACTGCGACTCTCCTCTGCATGCCGTTCCGCCACCTCCCGCCCTGCATTCTCCCTCCCCTTCCCACCTCGCTTGCCTCATCTCCCTCCGCGGCCAGCTAAGCCGCCCGCCGTCTCCGCCTTTTCCCTACTTGATTTCCGCCGTGTCGGTGGATCTCCCCTTTGCATCGAGCTCGCGGCGGTGGCAGCGAAGGCGGTGCCTTCGGGGTATCATGGGCCCCGTCAGAGGCTTCAGGAAGAGGAAGAGAGCCGACAAGCGCGCCGTGGAGACGGCGGACGCGTCGAAGGGGAGTGGCGACTGGTGGGACGACTTCTCCTGCAGGATTACAGGTTCTCGTCTTTCTCGTGATGCCTTATCTCGATCTCGATTACCTATGTTATCTTACAGCTCACTGAATTTGTAATCCCGTTTCTTTTACTTCCGAATGATTTGTGACTGCTCTTGATTGTTGATTCTTCATCGTATGGATTGCTTTGTGCATCAAAATTGTATTTTAGGTTTTAGCATTCTAGTACGAGAGATTTTAAATTACGACGAAGAGCTGTGTTATTGGTGGTGTAGTTGCCTTGGTGATAATTGAAGTTGACCATTCTAGCACGAGAGATTTTGAATTACGACGAAGAGTTGTGTTATTGGTGGTGTAGTTGCCTTGGTGAAAATTGAAGTTGACCACGAGTTAAGAAGCATCAAGCTGTTTGAGGACGTAACTAGTCAAAGCGCATTGGGGATGAATCGGTGCCTTTAATTCTCTATTAATTGGTCGAAGGGGGAATTGTTTAGGGTTTCACTCTAGTTCAAATTGAGGATTTGTTTAGGATTTATTAAATTTTATCCAGTCTATTAACTGTGACTTCAACGGACCTAAATCCAGCACATGAACTGATTTAGGATGGATATTGTTTAGGATTTATTAAATTTGATTTATTCCCAAAGTTTGAGGTATTATGAAAATAGTTTCTTGAAGAATAGCTGTATTCTTATGCAGTTAGTCCATGATTATAGAAAATCATCAAGATGTCATAAATGAGAAGCTTGCATTTGATCCAGTAAGTGTAATCTCTCCTACAGCAAGGAACTTCATTATCTAACATTAGTTGAAATTATTTTAAGGTGAATTCGACACGGAGAACATGTACTGCACTATACAGTTTGAAATAGTGAGCATAAATAGTAGGATACTAAAAACTAAAGAGAAAGAAGATCGTGAAAAAGTGTTCGTGCAACAATTACAGATAAAAAAAGAATCAAAATTTGTGTTTCACAAAAAAAATGCTAAGTGAGAATCTGCATTGTAACTAACTTATTTTGAACTCACTATCATTTTTATTTTTTCCATCCAGAATAGGTGCATACTATTATACTTTCAATATTTTAAATTTTTTGATGTTCTAGAGAAGATAATTTCTTCATTCATCTTTCTCGTAGCTCCCACCCACTTTCGGAAGAATATTCTATATTACTCAACTGAGACATCAAACTAATGAGCTTACAAAGAATTAGACTTGTCTAAATTAACTTCAAAATTTTTTCTGTTATTTTTTACCATCTTCTGTGTCTCAATATTACAGGCCCATAGGCTTTGAGATTGCATTTGGATTTATCTCTAAATTTTACAATTTTAATATATGAGCAATATGTGACTAGACAAATTAGATTTTGTCAGAGATTGAGGGCCTTAAGTCATACAATTATTAAGGTTGACATGGTTTATTGTAGGCCATGACCATGCTAAATCAATTCATAAGTTATATATACCAACCATCTCATGGATTGCATGGCGAACAAAAACCTTAACACAAGAGAAGATGATTATGAATGTTGGTTAGGATACCAGAGCATGCTACAAAAAATCTTTTGCATTTCTTTGCTTGTTTCTTTTCTCCGTGATCCATCTTCTTTTCTGCTTCAATGTTAACCATTGTACCTAGGATAAACAATGAGTTATCAGACAAACTCCTTGATGGTGTGTGCTTAATGAGTAGAATAGTGATGAATGTGTTGGTTCCATTGAGCTCTTATTATTCTGTATTATTCCTCTTAGATTGTCAACTCTGGTCTTTGGTAGAGAACAACTCACTTTTGCAGACATGAATAGTTTTAAGTGTATGCTTTTTCAGCATGCTCAAATTTGGTATAACATTTACTTATGAGGAAGCCCTCAGTTGTTTTATTCAAGGATCAATGACAGAATCTGTTTTGGCTGAGATTGATACAGAGAATATCTTTAAACCAATCAACAATTAGCGAGGTCTTCACTATTTTTCTACCTCTTCGTTCATATCACCTTGTGACCTTAACTGGAAATTCTTCTTGTATAAATCCTTTTGGATAGGTCCTAATCTTTGCAAACTAGTTACTACATTACAGATTTATGTTCTTTCCTTATGATTATCAAGCTGGTCTAAGTTTGTCAGAAATGGAACTTCAACTCAAGCTTTAACATTTCTATGCTGACTAATTTGTTTGGTAAAAGGCCAATGAATATTAAATCTAATTGTTGTGCATAATATACAAGTACACTAATTATCATTCGAAGACCATCACTTTGATCTTTTTGTTGAATTCACGAAGGCTGAATTTTACCAGCGTGTAAAATTATTTTTCACTCCTTGGTTCATACTTTGATACACTAAAAAAAATTTGCATTTTCCAAAATCTTTTATCCAACGGAAACGATCTCTACAGCAACGCTCTTTGTTGAGGTCAACTATTTGGAAACTCTATTGCTTGAATGCAGTACCTGGCAGTCTCAAGCATCTAAACAAACAATGTAAAAACTCTGAGCAAGCATCCAAAGGCTGAAACTTTTGAAAATTAGATGGTTCAATGGCTTGCTTTGCACAGTCTTCGTTGGCTAATCTAGTTTCTACTCAACAACCAATTATTTCTGAATTTTTGTGAGATACTAATTGATGAAAATCTTGTACTGAGAGTACTTATATCCAAGTCCTACATTGAATTTCTAATTATTTTGTAGAAAAGTTTACATTTTTTCATGCATAGAATGACCGTTGTCTTAACTTCCAGGGCACTTGTCTTCCAAAGAACCAAGAAAATTTGAATCAATTTTTAAGATTTCAAGGAAGACCTTCCACTACATATGTTCGATAGTCAGGGATGAGTTGATGGCCAAAACATCGCGCCTCGTATTTACAGATGGCAAACTCTTGTCTATTGAGGATCAAGTGGCTGTTGCTCTGCGAAGATTAGGCTCTGGTGAATCGCTATTGAATATTGGAGTGTCATTTGGGTTGAACCATTCAACTGTTGCTCAGGTTACTTGGCGGTTCGTGGAGGCTATGGAGGAGAGAGGCATTCACCACCTACGATGGCCGACCTCTCATGAGATAGAAACTATCAAATCCAAGTTTGAGAAACTAAATGGTCTGCCAAATTGTTTCGGTGTCATTGATATCACCCATATCATGATGTGCCTAGCTTCCATGGACACAGCAAGCAAAACATGGCTTGATTACGAGAAGAACCACAGTATGGTATTGCAGGCCGTTGTGGACCCAGGGATGAAGTTCCGAGACATAGTCACTGGTTGGCCGGGTAGCTTGAGTGAGTTGCCAGTTTTGCGCAGCTCAGGCTTCTACCAAATGTGCGAGAAAGGTACAAGGTTGAATGGAGAAAAAGTGAAGCTTCCTGGATGTTCAGAAGTGCAAGAATATGTCGTTGGAGATGCCGGCTTCCCCCTTCTTCCATGGCTTCTCACCCCCTATCAAGGGAAGGATCTTTCACACACCCAAGTAGAGTTCAATAGAAGACTTTCTGCAACTGGCATTGTGGCACAGAGAGCATTCGCAAGACTGAAAGATAAGTGGAGGATCATTCATGGGGAGATGTGGAGGCCGGATAAACACAAACTGCCGAGAATAATCCTTGTTTGCTGCTTGCTGCACAACATTGTCATAGACATGGAAGATGAAGTGATAGACGAGATACCATTGTCACATGAACATGACGTGAGTTACAACCAACGATTCTGTGACGTAGCAGATGATAATGGAACTGCTTTGCGAGACAAGTTGTGTGAGTATCTCACTGGTGAATTGCCACCATGAACTGACCATACAACATGCTTCTTTCTTGTTTGGCATCAGTAGATGTTTGTTTGTTTTGTTTGTTTGTTTGTTTGTTTGTGGTGCATTTGCATTGATAGGCTCTTCCAATAAATACATATGGAATCACTCATACTTCATTCAATTGTGGAATTACCTCTAAAAAATTTGTGACAATTCATGAAAATGTTGTTTCCATGCTTACTAAACTTTTAGTACACATCAAGCTTTACATAATCAATATTATTACTGAATTTTATGTAACTTCATAAAGAAATCAATGATGTAAATGATCAACTCTCTAACCTGTTGGTGCAGTTTGCACCAATGGTCTAACTCAGATTTTGATGAATGACAAGTAAGTTAAGTTAGATTTTATTGTGATCTAACCACTTGATTAAGTGTGCAGGAGAAGTCTAGATAGGTCGACGGCTTGACTTGATATCTGACAGGAAATCCAGCTAGGTCAACGGGCCGACTGGATAGTTAGTACGAAGTCTAGATAGGTCAACGAGCTGATCGGATATCTAGCGAAAAGTCTAGCTAGGTCAACAGGTTGACCGGATAGCTGGCATGAAATTTAGACAGGTCGACAGACTGACCGGATGTTTGGCGAAGTGGTAAGTAAAGATAAGTCACTAGAGGAGAGTGACTAAGTGAGGGCGCGCCCCGGTTAAAGGGACAGTAGGCGTCGGTCCAGTTTAGGTCCATTTGAGATCCCTAAACTGAGACCCTGAATAGTTTCTGGTCCTGGGAGGACAGGAACTAATTACTATTCTTTATTATTGTTTGTTAGTGTTATAATACTTGTTTTGTAGGTTATTTGGATTAACGTTGTTTTGTAGAAAAAAAAGGGAAGCAAATTTGCCTTCTGATGAACAGTGTCCGAAGGCGCCTTCGTATTGTTTATAGAAGACGCCTTCCATGGTTATGGAAGGCGTCTTTCGCAGGATGGAATTTTGACTTTGTCGCGGATAAGTGTCGGGCTATTCGGGATCGAATTTGCCAGGTTAAAGGGGCCTTCAACTGGTATGGAAGGCGCCTTCCATGTCATATATAAGTGGGTCTTGTGAAGGCTTCAATATAGAACACATATACGAGCTACTATGCATTCGATTGGGCCTCCAACTGCTCCCGCTTCCTGCTGCTACTCTAGAAAGTCTGTCTACCTTCGAGCTACGCTTCCAAGATGTCAGAATCTTCTCCGACAGACCGACAACAACACACCGATCTCTCCAATTTGTTGATAACCTTTTTATTAGCGTTGTACTCTTAATTCTACTGTTTTAAAAGAGAAGTGTATGTTGGTGCAGGTTGTACTAACGATCTAACTCAGGTTTTGATGAATGACAAAGTAAGTTAAGTTAGGTTTATTGTGATAGGAGAAGTTCAAATAGGTCGATGGGTTGATCAGATATTTGGCAAAAAAATCCAGCTAGATTGACGGGTTGATCGAATAGTTGGTACAAAATCCAGCTAGGTCGACGGACTAACCGAATAGCTGGTACGAAGTCCAGATAGGTCGACGGGCTGATGGGATATCTGGCACAAAATCCAGCTAGGTCAACGAGCCGACTGGATAGCTGGCACGAAGTTTAGGCAGGCCAACGGGCTGACCGGATGTCTGGCAAAACGGTAAGTTAAGGTAAGTCATTGGAGGGGAGTGACTTTGGTGAGGATGCATTCCCCGTTTGAGGGAACAGTAGGCGTCGATCCAACTTAGATTCATTTTGGAAACCTAAGTTGAGATATTGACTAGATTCTGGTCTCGAGGAGACAAAATCTAATTACTACTATATTTGTCATATTGTGTTAACTTTGTTTTGCAGGGTAGTATAATTTTTATTTGTCTCGGACTAACTTTTTCTTACAGAAAAAAGGGTTGCTGGAAAAGGGGGGTATGAGCGCCCGGAACTGGTATGGAATGCCTGAAGCTTATCTCGTCGCCAGTGTAGAGCGCACTGATTGGTTGGTCGACGTCACGGTCCAGGCGCCTGAAAGGGATCCGGACTCTCGGAACTGCTTATATAAGCAGTCTTCCACCAATAGCCAAATACAACTTCTTCTACGATTGCTCTATTGCGCGCTGCTCCAAAGACGCTATGAAGCTCCTCCGACAACCCGCGACTCAGTTTCATTTTTCTTGTTGTCAGTATTTTTTATAGTTCGTGTACTAAATTGTGTAATACTTTTTGTGAATTATTAGTGATTGCCAACGAAAGCACTCTCACGTGCGCACCTTGGAGTAGGAGTCGACGAAGGCTTCAACCTAAGTAAAATTGGTTTGTTAGCATTACTTCAATTTTTGTCTTCTGTTGCGTACTCAATTTAATTTATGATTTTCGACGATTGCTATTTCCCCCCCCCCCCCCCCTCCCCCCTTCCCCCTCCCTCTAGATTACTTTACGATCCAACAGTGTAGGTTGTTACACTATCCCTATTCTTGTATTCGATTCCCTCTTTCGGAGTATCGGAAGAGACTTTTAGTAGATTATCCATCGATAGGTCCGTAGGACCTGGGTCTTAAAGTAGGAGTCGCCGAAGGCTCCGAATCAAGTAAATCGACTATGTTTCCTTGTGTTCTTTGTTCTCGCTTTCTTTCTTTTTCCACTGCGTACTTTAAATTTTAAAAAGAAAAGACGAGTTCTTGAAAATCACATGATTCACCTCCCGTGCATATCGATCTAACGTACCCCCACTAATCATCCTAGCTTAGTGACTAATTTTCAATTTTTGCTTTTGCATAGTAGCATTAGTCCATGTATCTTAATACAAACGTATAACTATATAAGCATGGAATTAGACAACCTTGGAGAATTTATGTTTTTTTTTATCACTTTTAATTTCATGTTACATGGATTGAAATTTTTAAGGTGAATCATGAAATACTTATTCTGCCCGTTTACTTGTGTATTTTGTTTATGATGGAAAGAAGAATGACGATTTCTTTTAAAAAAAAAAAATCAGTTAACCTCGTTGAGTAGTCTGATAGTGATAAATTTATTTGATATATATATAATAATAATTATTATTATTTCATGTATATTGTCGATGAATTTACTTTAAAATAAAAAAATTAGAAGTACGGGGGATCAAATCTCGTGCATCTCTCGCATGTAAAGTGAGCGCTCAACCATATGAGCTACACTCGTAATATTTTAGCACGTGTACTTCTAAAAATGATGAGTATGTTATATGTTTTTTTATCTAATGTCCTATAGATTATTTTTTTAATAATCCAAGTAATTAGATTCATCCAATCGATAATGGAGGTAAATCATCTTTTCTCTGATTTACCTACCAAATATATTTGGAATACAACTTATACTCATTTACAAATTTAAAATATATTTGGAATCATGAAATACTCATTCTGCCCGTTTACTTGTGTATTTTGTTTATGATGGAAAGAAGAATGACGATTTCTTTTTTTAAAAAAATCAGTTAATCTCGTTGAGTAGTCTAGATAGTGATAAATTTATTTGATATATATATATATATATAATAATTATTATTATTATTTCATGCATATTGTCGACGAATTTACTTTAAAATAAAAAAATTAGAAGTACGGGGGATCAAACCTCGTGCATCTCTCGCATGCAAAGCGAGCGCTCAACCATATGAGTTACACCCGTAATATTTTAGCACGTGTACTTCTAAAAATGATGAGTACGTTATATTTTTTTTATCTAATGTCCTATAGATTATTTTTTTAATAATCCAAGTAATTGTTGGACCCCGTGGTAGTTTTGATATGATCAACCAAGTTGGTTAGGTCCTGCTGTGTTTGATCCATGTGTCTGAGTGTGTAGGAGCTTAGGAGCATAAGAAGTTGAGCGGAAGACGCAACTAGCGAGAAGGACAGCACGGGAAGGGAGCCGACGGGTCGGTGCGTCCGAAGGACGAGAGAGCTGCGGAAGAGTACTCTGGTGGGCGTGAAGAGCGTGTGCGGCGTTCGAGGGACGTTAAGCCGGGACGGAAGGCTGCTCGAGGAGAAGGCCGGGAATTGGGTTCGGGTGAGCCCTATTCCGGTTGGCCGCAATCACCCAGAAGAACGGAGCGTCGGAAGCTGGAGAAACCAAGCTGGAACTTGAGCTGCCAGCTTGGAGGCGCCTCCAGCTTGAAGGCGCCTTCAACCCTGTTGGAGGCACCTTCAACAGGTCACATTTGACCGTTTGCATTGCGGATAAAGTTTTATCCGTTGACCGAGCTGGAGGTGCCTTGAACCTTGTTGGAGGCGCCTTGGACCCTCGGGATAGACTTTCCAGGAGCTATAAAAAGGCCCTTAGAGCTAGGAATTCAACAACAACTCAAGCAATCAATCTGTAAGCAATTCCTAGCAGTAGTTCTGAGCAATTAGAGTGTAAAAGGCTTCTCCGCCTTCATAGAAGGAGAATTTTCTTAGTGCGCTTTTCACTGCCCTGGATTAACAACCCTCTTGGTTGTAACCAGGTTAACTTCTGTTTTTGCTTTTATTTTCTGTCTTTATTATTTTACTACTGCATTTATTCTGAGTTGAAATCCGAGGAAGGTATAGTTTATTTTGTTTACAGCAATTCACCCCCCTCTTGTCGGCCTCCGCTGCACCAACAAGTGATATCAGAGCCTGATCGCCTCAGAAAGACTAATCGCCAACTGAAGCACTACGATCAAGACGATGGCCGAAGCGAACATCCATCCCCCGAAGTTCGACGGAGACTTCGCGACATGGAAGCGCAAAATGGAGGTATTTTTTAAAACCGAATTTGACATTCTTTTAATAATGAAATATGGCTATGCAGTTCCGAAAGATAAGGAGGAAAATACCTGGACGAAAAAGGAGCAAGCAGATTTTATCGCCAACGGAAAGGCTGAGTTCCACCTACTCAGCGTTCTACCGCCGCAGGAGGTAAATCGAATCGGAAGCTACGACTCCGCGAAAGATCTCTGGGAAAAATTCCTGGAGCTTCACGAAGGTACTTCCGAAGTGAAGCTAGCGAAGTGCGACATCTTCCGGAACCAGTTAACGAACCTCCGGATGAACCAAGGCGAGAAGGTAGCGCAACTCCAAGCGAGAATCAAGGAGCTGATAACGCAACTAACGAACCTTGGAGAAGAGGTAACCAACCGGGATTCTATCCGATACGCGCTCAATGCCTTCCCGAGAACTCCAGAGTGGGCCTCCTTAGTAGATGCATATTACATCTCTAAGGACCTCGAGGTAAGTACTTTAGAACAATTATTTTCTACTTTTGAACTTCACAAATCTCGAGTTTCAGAACCCAACGGAGTAGAGAAGACAAGTCAGAACATTGCCTTAAAGGCAAAGATGAACAGTTCTGACTCTGAAACCTCAGTCGACGAATCCGAAGCGGCACTACTGGTAAGACGCTTCAATAAGTTTTTCAGTACTAATAAATTTAAATCGCAGAGGCATCATCGAAAGAAGAGAATGGTTCGCTGCTACAACTGCAACGAAGAGGGGCACATCAAAGATGACTGTCAAAAGCTAAAGAGAAAGGAGAAAGAAAGGGTAAAGTCAAAATACAAGAAGTCAGAACCCTCCAAACACAAGAACCTAAAGGTCACGTGGGATGATTCGTCATCCTCCGAATCGAAAGTCGAAGAATTCTCGGGACTAGCACTGATGGCCAACCATCAGCTAGAAGAAACGTCCAGCTCAGAGATGAGCATCGACGAAGGGGGAGAAACGTTAGAAGAAAGCAGCAGTGAAGGGGGAGCGTCACCAGATCAGATAAATAAGGTACGCAATCTAACCCCGAATCAATCTTTTAGATTTATTAAAGCTCTTTCTAGAGAATTAGATAAATTAGAAAATGAAAATGAAAATTTGAAATCAGAAAATGAAAATTTAAAATTAGAAATTGAAAATTTGAAAAATGATGCATGCTTAAAGAAATTTCCAAAGTCAAAAATTAGAATTTATGGTAAATTAAATTGGTATATAAGGAAGCATCAAGGTCAACTTAGGAAAATACCAAGAAACTATGTACCCCTTAGATTTTTTAATAATCCTATAAGAATGAACCTCTATTGAGTTTCAAAATCTGTGCTTAATCAATTTTTCAAAAATTAAAAGCTTACAGTGAGAAAATTAAACATTGAAATTCTTTATGGAAGCTTTGTCTAAGGAAGTGGTTGTTGCTCCAATAACCAAGAAGGCCTAGTGCCTCGCCACGACCTGGAAGCTAAAATATTGAAAGAAAATATTTAATTAACTTTCTGAAAAAATATTAAACAAGAATTAAATAATGCTTTGAAAGTTTATCAAATATTTGTTAAAATAAACAAAAATTCTTTAAAAAATTTTTTCTTGAAAATTCTAACTTAGAAATTATTTTTTATTTTTAGAAACTTTTTTTAGAAAAATCCTAAATAACTTCATTTGACTTAGAAAATTTTCAGTTTAGACTTAGAAATTTGTTATATAAAGTTCATTCTTGCTTAGAAATTTTTTTAAATTCAATTTAACTTGAAAATTATTTTCTTAGGAAATTTTTTTTCAAAGATTTAATTTTACTTGAAAATATTTTACTTAAGACCTCATTTTTGCTGTGATCAAAGGGGGAGAGAAAAGTACAAGTTTAGGGGGAGTTAGGAAAATTAAAATTCAAAATATTTTTTTTTGTGTTGCAATTTTTATTTGTTGCAAATCTATGCTTACAAATGTTAGTTTAGTAATTTCCTTTAAAATTACTATTTATGTCTATTTTAACCCTAACTTGAACTTGGGTTGATGCACATCAAAAAGGGGGAGATTGTTGGACCCCGTTGTAGTTTTAATGTAATCAACCAAGTTGGTTAGGTCCTGCTCTGTTTGATCCCTGTGTCTGAGTGTGCAGGAGCTTAGGAGCACAAGAAGTCGAGCGGAAGACGCAGCTATCGAGAAGGACAGCACGGGAAGGGAGCCGACGGGCTCGGTGCGCCCGAAGGACGAGAGAGCTGCGGAAGAGTACTCCGGTGGGCGTGAAGAGCGTGCGCGGCGTTTGAGGGACGTTAAGACGAGACGGAAGGCTGCTCGAGGAGAAGGCCGGGAATTGGGTTCGGGTGAGCCCTATTCCGGTTGGCCGCAATCACCCAGAAGAACGGAGCGTCGGAAGCTGGAGAAACCAAGCTGGAACTTGAGCTGCCAGCTTGGAGGCGCCTCCAGCTTGAAGGCGCCTTCAACCCTGTTGAAGGCACCTTCAACAGGTCACATTTGATCGTTTGCGTTGCGGATAAAGTTTTATCCGCTGACCAAGCTGGAGGCGCCTTGAACCTTGTTGGAGGCGCCTTGGACCCTCGGGATAGACTTTCCAGGAGCTATAAAAAGGCCCTTAGAGCTAGGAATTCAACAACAACTCAAGCAATCAATCTGTAAACAATTCCTAGCAGTAGTTCTGAGCAATTAGAGTGTAAAAGGCTTCTCCGCCTTCATAGAAGGAGAATTTTCTTAGTGCGCTTTTCACTGCCCTGGATTAACAACCCTCTTGGTTGTAACCAGGTTAACTTCTGTTTCTGCTTTTATTTTCTGTCTTTATTATTTTACTACTGCATTTATTCTGAGTTGAAATCCGAGGAGGGTATAGTTTATTTTGTTTACAACAATTCACCCCCTCTTGCCGGCCTCCGCTGCACCAACAGTAATTAGATTCATCCAATCAATAATTGAGGTAAATCATCTTTTCTCTGATTTACCTACCAAATATATTTGGAATACAACTTATACTCATTTACAAATTTAAAATATTCATCTTTACACTAAAATTTTTATCTACTTGAAACTTGAGCGGTTGCTTCTGCAACAATAGAATGTTGTTTATTTATTTTTTTAATTAATATTAGGTATTCAGTTTATGTCGACTAATTTTAAGGTTGACTGATCCGGCTCTATGAAGTTTTTCCATCGATGATCAAGATAAATTGAAAAGTACGTGTAGCAGATAATCTATTAGTCCAATATTTTTAAATTAACCATATATTAAAAAAAAATTATCCATTAATTCGTTAAGACTGAAATTCTTAAATAAGTAATTGAGAATTTAGATATTTTTTATCATTTTATTTTATGTTACTTGAATTGAAATTTTTAAGGGTGAATCATGAAATACCGCTAATGTGGTGGTAAGGAGGGGTCCCACCTCGCGGATGATAGCTACCACGGTGGAGGTCAAAGTCAAGGCAGTTAACGCTCAATTATCATCGGCCGGTCGGACGGAGATGCCCCGACCGGGAGGAAAGATGCCCGATCCAACCCCGCCTCTGACTCGGGAGTGCGCCGAACAACCGACGCTCAATGGAGTAAGGGACGCCGGACAGAGGAGAAAATGATGTGCAGAAACCAGTCCGAGCGGAGCAGGACTTGGCATTGGCAGAGCCGAACTTCGGTCTAGCGGCTACCCCGCTCGGGCAGACACCAGGAATTGACATTGGTAAAGCGAAACTTCGGACGAGTGACTACCTCGCTCGGCCAAGCACTAGGATTCAACATTGGCATAGCGGAACTTCGACCGAGCGGCTACCCCGCTCAGCCAGGCACCAGAATTCGGTATTGGCAGAGCAGAACTTCGGCCGAGCGACTACCCCACTCGGCCAGACGGCAGGACTGGACATTGGCACATTGGATCTCCTGCCGAGCGGACGTGACGCAACCATAGTGGAACTCCATCCGAGCGGACGAGACACAAGGAACAACAAGGTGACCGGTCAAGCGACCAACCCGCTCGGCCTAGCAGCATACTCTCTCTGGTATCCAGCGATATCCTTTTGGGAGTTAGTGCCGCCGACACCGGGCATGGACAACCAGAAGATCGTACGACGGAAGCTTCCACTGTCACTTCAGATATATACTCAGCCTGTTAAGGTACTGTGTCAGGGACACTTTACCGAGAAGTCTTTTCAGGGAAAACTTCGGGAAGCGTGCCCTGCTTAGGGAGCGTGCACGCGCGCTACAAGAGCTCTATATAAAGGGGGGTCCAAGCATCGGTGGAGGTACGTAATACACGTGATATTCACTATTTGTGCTACAGTCTTCTTGTTGCTCCGCCTTCTACTTCCTCGCCAGTGACTGACTTGAGTGGCGGACGGTCAACGCCGGAGACCCCTTCCCTGGCTTGGTACTGACGTAATCTGTGTTGCAGGTTGGAACGAAATCCACAGGAAGTCAACGGGGGCGCCACATCTCTAGCTTGCCATCTCATCGACTTTTGAACAGGATTATATTTGGCGCCGTCTGTGAGAAGACAACCTGCATCCGAGCCGAGAAGATGGAGGACGTTGAACGACTCACCACTGTGATACTCACCCAGGAAGAGCTCGACATGCTCGTGCAAGCCCAAGCGACAAAGATGATCGAGCAGCAACAACAACAGGCGTTAGTCGATTGGCAAGCGTCACAGCTTGCAACATCGACGATCGGGAGAAGAGCAGGGCAAGAAGATCGAGCGGAGCAAAGCTCCGTATGGGGATAGAATAGAAGGTCAATCGACACACAGGGGGAAGCGCCGCCCATGTCGATCCCCTTCCACCGTGTCCTGTTCCAACCCCCCTCAGAGATAGCTCAGGTGAACCAAGAACGGGGATCGTCTTCAGATGATGCTCCCATTCGGGATGCACGAAAAGGCAAGGCGTCCTGAAGCAACGCATCGCCCGAATGGGTCAATCGACAATTCTCCGAGGAGATCTTACAGGACCCTCTGCCCAGACACTATACCCCGCTGGCAATCGGGGCATATAACGGATCGACCGATCCAGACAATCATCTGGATAGGTTCGATAATGAAGTCATGCTGCACTAGTACACCGATGGGGTAAAGTGCCGAGTCTTTCTTACTACTCTCCAGATCCGCGCAGCGTTGGTTCAAACGATTACCGGACGAATCTATACACAGCTTCAAGGACTTCCGAGCTACCTTTTTACATCATTTCGCCAGTAGTCGGCGCTACCAGAAGATGAGCGTCAGTCTCTTCTCCCTGAAGTAAGGATCGAAAGAAACACTCCGAGCCTACATACAGCGTTTTAATCAGGTAGTCATGGGCATCCCCTCAGTCTCATCCGAGATAATGATGAACGCCTTCACTCAGGGGCTCGTCGAGGGAGATTTCTTTCGATCGCTCATCAGGAAGCTAGCCAGGGACTTCAACCACAAGCTCGAGAAGGCCAACAAATATATAAATGTGGAAGAAGCCCAAGCGGCAAGAAGAAAAGAGGCGTCGACCGAACCCTCGGTGGCGACCGAGTGTCGATCATCGAGCAGCCACCAGCCGCCCAAAGGGCCAAGGGCAGAGGGAGAGCGCTCACACCAGGAAGCTAGGACACATGTCGTGCAGCATGTGGCCTCCAGTTGGCAAAAGAGGACAAGAGGCAAGGTATGGACGCCAATGTTCTACTCCTTCCACAAGTCGGTGACGCACGACACGCGCGACTGCTACGATCTGACACCGATCGATAGCTGACCGGCGCCAAGAGGATACCGTCACCGATTTCTAACTCCCGATCGGCGACATAGACAATGATCTGCAAGTCGACGAGAAGACGAAAGAAGGGCGCCCTAGCAGCACCATTAGCATCAGCGGGGGGATAACACTGATCCCTCCCGAGTCTCGGGCGAGTGAAATAGACTCTCTGCTCGAGAATAAAAAACAGAGGCAACGTAGACCGAGGAGACATAGGCATGATCGCTGGAGGGTCGACCGGCGGCGACTCCAACAGAGCCAGGAAGTCGTACACTCGGCGATTGGAGATCCATGCCTTGGGATGCAACAAGGAGAAAGCCCGAGATTAGCTTCGACCCCAGAGATTTGGAGGGAGTGGAGATCCCTCATGACCACACGCTAATCATCCGAACGGTAATTGCTAATTATACTATTCATCGAACTTTTGTTGATACAAGGAGTTCGATGAACATCATCTTCAAGAAGGCGTTCGATCAATTACAAATCGATCTAAATGAGTTACTACCCATGACAACCCCTCTCTATGGTTTCACGGGCAACGAGGTACTGTCGCTCGGACATGCTCGATTGGTCATCTCACTCGGAGAAGAGCCACTAAGGAGAACAAGGACCACAAACTTTATCGTGGTGGATGCACCGTCGACCTACAATGTCATCTTGGGTCGACCGACCCTCAATGAATTTCGGGTGGTAGTGTCTACCTACTCCCAAAAGATCAAGTTCCCGGTGGACGATCGGGTGGGCGAAGTCAGAGGCGATCAGCTGGCCGCTCAACGATACTATGTCGAGATGGTCAAGTTTGAAACAAGGAGCGCTCAGAAGAATCTGCGCTTAAAGGTGAGTCGTCACCAAGAAGCTTCTTGGGTTGATCTACGAAGAAAAGGAGGAAGTTCACATTCACCCATGTCGGACGGAGGTCACCATATTCATAGTGACCGACTTGGACATAAGAAGAAGGCAAAGCGGCCGAGGAGCGTGAATCATCTCCAACCCTACAGGGTCGGATGAGAGGTGCGCGAGTGAATACATGTGTTTTTGTATGTCTCATGAACGTAGGGCAAAATATGAATACAAACGAAGAATGCCTCTTGAGATGAGTTTACATCAACTGTTGAGTGACGACCTTAAACCCGGGTCTTCATCAGTGGTCGAGCGGCGACCTTAAACTCTAGTCTACGTCAATAGTCGAGCGGTGACCTTAAACCCGGGTCTTCATTAACGGTCGAACGATGACCTTAAACTCTAGTCTACGTCAACGGTTGAGCAACAACCTTAAACTCTAGCCTACGTCAACGATTGAGTGGTAACCTTAAACCCGGGTCTTCATCAACGGTCGAGCTGCGACCTTAAACTCTAGTCTACGTTAACAGTCAAGTGGCGACCTTAAACCTGGGTCTTCATCAACGGTCAAGCGACGACCTTAGAATCTAGTCTACGTCAATGGTCGAGCGACAACCTTAAACCCGGGTCTTCATCAACGGTCGAGTGATGACCTTAAATTCTAGTCTACGCCAATGGTCGAGCGGTAACCTTAAACCTGGGTCTTCATTAACGGTCGAGCGGCGACCTTAAAATCTAGTCTACGTCAACAATCGAGCGGCGACCTTAAACCCTAGTCTTCGCCTAGTCCACGTCAACGGTTAAGCGACGACCTTAAAACCTTGTCTTCACCAACGGGCGAGCGACGACATTAAACCCTTGCCTTCACCAACGATCGAGCAGAGACCTTAAACCCTTGTCATCATCAACAGTCAAGCGGCGACCTTAAACCCGGGTCTACATCAACGGTCGAGCGGCGATCTTAAACCCTTGTCTTCACCAACGGTTGAGCGGCGACCTTAAACCCGGGTCTACATCAATGATCGAGCGGCGACCTTAAACCCTTGTTGCCATCAACGATCGAGTAGCGACCTTAAACCCTAGTCATCATCAACGGTTGAGCGGCGACCTTAAACCCTTGTCTTCATCAACGGTCAAGCGACGACTTTAAACCCAGGTCTACATCAACGGTCGAGCAGCGACCTTAAACCCTAGTGTTCGTCTAGTCCACATCAACGGTCAAGCGGCGACCTTAAACCCTCGTCTTCCCCAACGGTCGAGTGGTGACCTTAAACGCCAGTCTTCGCCTAATCTACGACAATGGTTGAGCGGCGACCTTAAACGCCAGTCAACCTAATCTACGTCAGTGGTCGAGCGGCGACCTTAAACACAGGTCTACTTCAACGGTCGAGCGGGGACCTTAAATCCTTAGCTCAGTAAGCGAGCAAGCATCGATGAATAGCTGACCGTGAACCCGACCTACTCAAAAGCAAGAAGTCTTCAAAATACAGTGACTCTTCGGGACTATTCTTTAAAATACTCCCAGGACCGATCGGAAGGTCGCAAAATCATAATGAACTCTGAAGACAAAAAGGATCGATCGACTGGATAAACTAATCGAGGACGATCGGAGGAGTCACTAGGCCATGAGTTGAAAAACAAATACAAGGATATCAGGCTTGGCCGGACGGACAAACATTTATTAAAACTTCAAAAATTTTGCAGGAACTCTCAACCTCACTCAAGGTAATCTAAAGCATCATCAGGCAGCGACGCAGTAAGTTTGTCCCGTCTAATGATGTTGCTGGTCAGAGTTGTCGATAGGTAACCCCCCTCTCTGAGCTGGTTGATCGTCTCAACGATCGCCAAGTCAAATAAGCTAAGGGCCTGGTTGGCAACTTTGTCGTTAAAAGAATCCAAGCGGATGTAGTTCTTCTTCATAGTCTCAAACCGGTCGGCCTCAACATCTTGGTAAGTCTTCAAAGCCGCCCGAGAGACCTCCAACTTGTCCTTCACGGTGGCCAATGCATCATCTTTGGTGGAGAGTTGACCTCGAAGGGAAGCCTCTTCAGTCGATCGACTGTTTCGCTCGACGACCAGAAAATCCTCATCTTCCTTGACTTTCTTGGTGAGAGCACGTGCCTCCTTATTCTTCAGGTCAAGGTCTTTGATGGCTCGAAGCTTCCTCGCATTGGTCGACTCAATCTTGGCGTCGAAGGTGCTGACCTATTTATTGAGCTGAGCCAGCAAAGTGGCATGCGTTGTGCTTTTTCCGCGCTCGACTTCTAGTAGTTGGTTGCTCTTCTCCAGGTCGGCCCTCATCTTAGCCACTTCAGCATTCATCTGCTGCTGAGAGGAGGATGACTAGCCGCTTGACGCCTTCAGTTTCTTCACTTCCTCCTCCAAAAAGGTGAGCCTTTAGCACATGACCAGGCTCTCCACCCAATACTGCAAATAACCGATAGAAGATGAGCGTTGATCGGAGATAAAATTATGAAAATGCAACACTTACCCTAGTGGACATTTAGGTATGGCTATCTGTGAGCGCCCCCAGAGGCATCATCGCTGTGCGGGCTCGGGCATCCACCCATATCTGTGCGAGCGACCCTTGGATGATTATCTAGTGCTCAAGAGTTCGGGATTCAATGCTAGACTCGCACCACTCCTCAGTCGGCAGATGAAGCACCGCCGTTATGTGTCGCTGGCCGCTCGAGGCTGACTGGCCAGAGGTTGCTCGTCCGGACGGTCGAGATGAAGACATCGTACGGATGCCCGACTTCTTGACCTTGGAGGGCGGTGGCAAGAAGGCCACTGGCGGTGCGCAGACAGTACCTTCTAGCAGGTCGAATAATGATGGCGTCCGATCAACGACTCAGGGGCAGTGGACTCTTGGACGGGAACAGTGGTTGAAGTCCCAACCCGCTCGGCGGACCGCATCGCTGAGGAAGCAGAGCGCAATGGTGTCTCCTCCCGGCGCCTCTTACGCCTAATCAATGTCTCTTTAGAGGAGGGCGAGTTAGATTCCCCCTCAACTTGAACGACCGGAAGCTGTTCAGAAGGAAGCTGTGAGCCACCAGCAATTCCACCACTAGGCGTCCAGCTGACTGCCCCTCCGCTTACCAAGACGGGAGTCGTTTCACTCTCATCTTGCGCCTCTTCTTGTGAGCCGACCGGCTGCAGGCCGTGGCTCTCCAATTCTTCCACAGCAACCGCATTGATGGCGGCATCCGTAAGCTTCGCCTTGCCGGCCAGATGTGCACGTAGCATGACTTCAGCTACAAAAGAGGAAGAAAAATCAATTAGAATCAAAAGAATAATTGAAGAATGACATACCTAGGATGGACGGAAGGCAGGTACGGATTGGACTCAAACTGAAGATGTAGAGGACACCCTCCAACAACAACTTATGGATGTCGAATTTCTAATAGGCCAACATCGAAGTTGCATTGAGGTAGTCCGATCGGCTCTTGTACTGTTTCAAGGGAGGTTGATTCGCCACTTCGAGCTGCCAGTGGGTCGGGAAGTCTGGCCGCTTGGGAAGGCGTACAAAAAAGAAGTATTCTCTCCAATACTTGTTGGAGGTTGGCATCTTATCAAAGAAAATCAAGCCCACTTGGGCTTGGAAAAGGAAAGTCCCCAGCTCGGACAATTTTGGATAATAAAAATAATGGAAGATCCAGGGGTAAGAGAAATGTCGTGCAGGCGGAATAAAATAACTACCCCGTACAACAGTCGAAAGTGTTGGAGCAATCTGACTATCCTAGGTTTCGATATTTAGGCAAAGGTTTAAGTTAGGTTTATTTTTATATTTGATATGCATTGTGAGTGTGCAAGATACAAGTACACCAAGGAAAGTCCAAGTGTGATTTTAGCAAAGGAGGAAAGTCCAAGGATGAGTCTTGGCGGTGTAAGTTCAAGCATGTAGTCTTGGCAATGTAAGTCCAAGTGTAACTTGACAATGGATGAAGTCTCAGAGGTGAGGAGCCTCTTTGCAAAGGAAGACTCGACAATAAGGATAAGGCCGAAGGAAGCTCCAGAAGGCAAGACGTGAAGGATGGGGAGGCATCCGAGGGGCGCGAGACTGATGAAGGAGGCTAGAAGGCTAGGTCTAGGTTGGTCGGGCGAGGACGAGTGCTGAGTGATTGTACTCGGGGCAAAATCCTATGTTTTTAGGAGTTACTGTAGTAGTATTGTAGCAATACTATAGCAGTCGACTAGTTACTGTAGTAGTCGACTGGTACACTGTAGCAGTCGACTGGTAGCTGACCGTTGGGTAACGATCAGCTTCACTTAAAGGACCAGTCGACTGGTGCATATACCAGTCGACTAGTGGCGGGAAAACACTTGGTGTTTTCCTCCCAAACTCTATTTAATAGAGCTTGAGGTGCTTGGGCATAGTTGACGAAATAGAGGTGGTTAACCCCTATTAGTAGTCTTCCAAAGCCTCCAAGCTCTTCTTGTGATCTAAGAGTGTTTGGATCAATGTTGTGATGAGGTTTCTCTATCGAAAAGGAGGTTTGAGCTAGTCGGAGGTTTCCGGGGAGTCATCCACCGACGGATTGGGATCGTCCACCTTACGGACAGCCGTGGAGTAGGATCCCTAATCTTCGAACCACGTAAACGCCTTGTGTTACAGTTTGTTTTTGGTTTATTGTCTTTCCTTATTGTTTATAGGGTTTAACTTTCTTCTTATTAGTTTATATTTTGTTTTCCGTTGTGTACTAACAAGTATAGAAAGTGACGATTTGGGTGAGACGCTATTCATCCCTCCCTCTAGCGGACATCAAGGTCGCAACAAGTGGTATCAAAGCTAGGTGAGCTTTTGTTGGACTAATAGCCAAGGGAGCGAGTGCTAGAGGAAGAAGATGGAGTCAGAATGTCCGCTAGGATGGGACATCCGAATCCCACCTCCATACGAGCGTGAGGACTTCGACTATTGGAGGAAGCACATGGAGATGTGGTTCCAAATGAATTGAAACCAATGGATTACATTGGAAGAACCATTTAAAGCTCCAATGGATAAGAAGGGAAAGTGTCTCCGGCCTCAATAGTGGACCGAGGAGCAAAAAGAGCAATCAGAGACGGGCAAGGAGGTAACTAGAATTTTAATTAATTTATTTCCTCCTAATGCGATATTGAATGTAGGTGAATACGAGAATGCAAGTGACCTTTGGAAAAAGGTAATTGTGCTTCATGAGAGTCCTACACATATCCAAGAAAAGGAGGATCCCAAGGAGAAGGACTCATTGGTCCAAGAAGAAAAGGACCAATCGGATATTGACACGGATTCAACATCCGAGGAGGAAAAGGAAGATGAGGAGGTATCATCCACATCTTCAAGGGAGGACAAAGTAGAACCATCCACATCTTCAAGTGAAGAAGAAGAGCAATCCAAGGATGAGGAGGTCTTGGAAGCTCAACCCTCAACCTCAACTACCAAGAAGAGCACAAAGGACCACATCAAATGCTTCGAGTGTGGTAAGATGGGGCACTATAAGAGTAAGTGCCCAATACTCCAAAAGGTAAGGGAGGTAAAACCTAAACTCAACAAGGTTGATTTAACTAATGTGAGTTGTAGGAAGGAGAAGAAGCACATTAGGTGTTTCACGTGTGGTGAGTGAGGACACTTCCACACAAAGTGCCCAAGGAGAGGAGAGCTCAAGAAATTGGCGCACTTGAAGAAGTGGAAGAAGAAGAGAGTTTCAAGGGTAAGGGAGGTAAACCCTAATTTGAATTCAAGTTCAAATTTAAATTCTTCCATGCATGTTAGAAATAATTTTCATTATTTACCCAAGCATAATCATGGATTTAGATATAATGATAGGAATAGGGTTAATATAGGAGATAATCCTAGAAGACCTATTCATGCTAAATCTAGTAAGAGTAGACTTAATAAGACCCAAACCATTTTGCCAAAGGGAAGAAAAGTAGGTGAAAACCTAAGCATTAATCCCAAGAAAGGGAGACATGTGCCTAAGAAGATGGGTAGGTCTAGAAATGTCCAAGATGGACATGTTGACTCTAGGGTTAGAACCCTAGAATTAAAAAATCAAGCCTTGAAGGTAAGACTTGAAGAAATGGAGAAAGTCTTAGATAGGTTCATTATTGGATCTAGAGGATTTGACATGTGTTTGAGTGGTCAAAGACCCAAAAATATCAAATTGGGTCCCTCCAAGACCAAAAGGAGGTCAAGTGCTAAGGTGGCACATGACATTGGTAAGGGAGGAGTAACCAAGGACAAGGAAAAGTCATCCAAGGCCAATAAAAAGGAATATGCTACGGTGGCATATAATTATGGCAAGGATGAGGTGTCCAAGGTTAACGACAAGAAGAAATTAATCAAAGACAAGGTGTCTAAGGTTAATAAGGTGAGTTTTGTAGGCCAAGTATCACCCGAGGTGCACCAAAGTGGCCTAGCCATAGTGGATGAGTCACCTAGAAAGGTGGCTAAAACTAAGAATTCTAGGAGGAGCTCAAAGAGTCTTTGAGATATATGGTAAATGAATCTCAAGTAGCCCATGCTTGGGACTCAAAATGAGTCATCAAATGTGCCAAAGCGGTTTAGAGACAGACTTGAGTCTCAAATCCAAGAAATTGACACAATTGGGTTGAGTATCATGCATGAAAATATGAAAAACATTTCATATTGCATGAAAATTAGTTTTGGATGTATATATGTCATATAAACCAATGCTAGAAATGAATTGTGGTTTAGTATAGGCAAATACATCAAGAGGAAGCCAAAACTAGGACTTTAAGTCAAGGTTCAATTGAACCATTTAGATCGTTTTAAATTTTGTATTAATCTTGGGATCTGTAATAAATATATTTTTATATATATTTTTTCCAAGTAGACATGGATAAAATAGACCTCTCCATAAAATTTAGAATTTTTTGGAGGTTTGTGAAATTTCTGGTGTATTTCTGAAGTTGATTAGAAAAGATTAATTTTTACAGAAATAGGGTACCAGTCGATTGATGCATATACCAGTCGACTGGTAACAGTATTTTTTAGCACAGAATGTCTCTGTAAGCTCATTTTGATGAGGGCAGTCGACTGGTTATGATATCAGTTGACTGGTAACAGTGTATTTCGAACACAGAGGGCTTTGTGAGTGAAAATCGAATGGGGCAATCGACTGATACCTAGTGCAGTCGATTGATACCAGCCTAAAAGTATCTTTCAACACTGTTCTTGACCGTGTCAACTCGTTTAGGTGTATGAGATCCATGGAGGATAAATATATGAGTTTATGGTCAGTTTGGATGACAAGTTTTCAACAATTGGAATATTATTGGAGCTCTTTTTGATGTATGGCAAAGGGAGAGAAATTTAGGTTTAAGTGGGAAACCTACACACTTTTGCAAGAAATCCTAGCTAAAGGGAGCTTAGGTGAAGGGGGAGCGATTGTTTAGGCAAAGGGGGAGAAGTTTACCTTTGCGGGAAATCCTAGCTCAAGGGGGAGCTTAGGTGAAGGGGGAGCCTAGGGATTTAGGTTTCATTATTTATGCATGAGTTGATTTGCATATGTATTGCTATATTGTTTCCCTAACTTAAACGGGTCACCAAACATCAAAAAGGGAGTGATTGTTGGAACAATCTGAGTACCCTAGGTTTTGATGTTTGGGTAAAGGTTTAAGTTAGGTTTATTGTTATATTTGATATGCATTGTAGTGTGCAAGATACAGGTACAACAAGGAAAGTCCAAGGATGAGTCTTGGCGGTGTAAATCCAAGCATGTAGTTTTGGCAACGTAAGTCCAAGTGTGACTTGGCAATGGATGAAGTCTCGGAGGTGAGGAGTCTCTTAGCAAAGGAAGACCCGACAATAAGGACAAGGCGGAAAGAAGCTCCAGAAGGCAAGACGTGAAGGATGGGGAGACATCCGAGGGACGCGAGGCTGATGAAGGAAGCTAGAATGCTAGGTCTAGGTTGGTCGGGCGATGACGAGTGTTGAGTAATTGTACTCGGGGAAAAATCCTATGTTTTTAGGAGTTACTGTAGTACTGTAGTGGCATTGCAGCAATACTGTAGCGACACTGTAGCAGTCGTCTGGTTACTGTAGTAGTCGACTAATACACTGTAGCAGTCGACTGGTAGTCAACCGTTGGATAATGGTCAGCTTCACTTAAAGGACCAGTCGACTAGTGCATACACCAGTCGACTGGTGGTGGGAAAACACTTGGTGTTTTCCTCCCGAACTCTATTTAATAGAGCTCGGGGTGCTTGGGCATGGTTGACGAAATAGAGGTCGTTAACCCCTATTAGTAGTCTTCCAAAGTCTCCAAACTCTTCTTGTAATCTAAGAGTGTTTGGGGCAAGGTTGTGGTGAGGTTTCTCCATCGAGAAGGATGTTTGAGCTAGCCGGAGGTTTCCGGGGAGTCATCCACCGACAAATTGGGATCGCCCACCTTACGGACAGTCGTGGAGTAGGAGCTCTAATCTCTTAACCACGTAAACGTTTTGTGTTACAGTTTGTTTTTGGTTTATTATCTTTCCTTATTGTTTATAGGGTTTAGTTTTCTTCTTATTAGTTTGTATTTTGTTTTTCGCTGCGTACTAACAAGTGTAGGAAGTGATGATTTGGGTGAGACGCTATTCACCTCCCTCTAGCAGACGTCAAGGTCCCAACAGAATTGAGTTCGACACTAATTGGTGAAGGAAGATGCGAAAGTATTTACAAACGACGGGAAAAAATGGATGAATGGGAAACCGCAGATTGACGGTAAATTGATCTCTAAAGAAGGTGAGACAGCCGGGCGGTGGAGAGTGTGGCCGATCGGAAGGGGAAGGAAGAAAAACTTTGTAGCCGCGAGGAAATTCAAAGGTAGCGGTCAAACTCTCAACGTCGCCGGCGTCAAACTAGACTTAGTAGAGGTGTACCAGAGCCCAGGGACGTCGACAGGAGGCTATGAAGAGCTTGCCATTGAAACTAATGTCAACAGAAAACAGGGAAGACAGGCGACTCAGAAAAAAGGACTCTACAAGCAACGAACAACTTTAATCGAAGGAAGATGAGGGCTTACGAGAGATTTCCTGAGAAAGGGCGATGGAGCAAAGAATGGGACGACGAGAGGCTTGCAGATGAAGACGACGACGCAGAGTGAAGAAGATGTAGGCATGCGATGCTTATAAACTCTGAGGCTGGCCGACCGGAGCCGTCCGATCTAGGTCGCTGAAGCCCAGGCAGAGATCAAACCGTTGAATTTAAATCGTCAAACGTCACATCAATATCCTGTCACGCCATGCGTGCGGCAGCAGTGGGCATGACACGTGACGCATCACCACGGGCCAACATTTAATGAGGGCAATTAAAAGGCATGGGGGCGCGCTTAGCCTTAATGCGAAGAGATTTGCATGATTTCTCAAAAATCTAGGTGACGTGAGCCAGGATCGCGCTCACCCAGAGAAGCCCGAGAAAAGATTTTACAAGTGTAAATGTTTGTTGTGTCGATCGGCTTAAGAAGCAGACCTATGATCGAACGACAAGATTCAACAGGCCGACCAGCAGAAAGCGGCCACATAGCCGACCGTTGCGCCACGTTTGTCCGATCAGAGGCCAAGAAATGTCGAAGCCGATCAAGTAAAAAGCTTCATAAACATTTGTCCAGTCAGTCGGACTTGCAGCCTCCTTCGACTAGACTTGAGAGGGAGACATGTGATGCGGTGATAAGGAGGGGACCCACCCCACGGAGGATAGCTGCTACGGTGGAGGTCAACGTCAAGGCGGTCAACGCTCAATTATCATCGGCCGATCGAGTGAAGGTGCCCCAACCGGGAGGAAAGGATGCCCGATCCAACCCCTCCTCTGACTCGGGCGTGTGTCGAAAAGCCGACGCTCAATGGAGTAAGGGGCACCGGACGGAGGAGAAAACGATGTGCAGAAACTAGTCCGAGCGGAGCGGGACTTGGCATTGGCGGAGCGGAACTTCGGCTGAGCGGCTACCCCACTCGGCAATGCACCAGGATTCAACATTGGTAAGGCAAAACTTCGGCCGAGCGGCTACCCCGCTCGGCCAGGCACCAAGATTCGACATTGCTAAAGCGGAACTTCAGCCGATACTAGGATTCGATATTGGCAGAGCGAAACTTCGGCCGTGCGATTATCCCGATTTCTAGCAGCATATGACAAAGCGAGAAGCCTCATTGATCCTTGGCGTGAGATATGTCCAACTCTGGTTCCTTAACTGAATGTTGTCTCATTGGTTCCTTGAGCAAACTCGGACTTGGACTAGTCACAGAGAGCATTCTCCACCGGACAAGATCAAGGAGGCTCACAAGAGAGTCATGGTGGCGAACCACCCGGATAGCGGAGGAAGCCATTTCCTCGCTTTGAAGATCAACGAGGCCAAGGACATGCTAACGGGTAAATTTAGAGGTGGTTCATCTGTGTTTTGATTTCTTCAGTGAGCACAATACACACATGATGAATCTGACACTCCGTAAGAGTGTTCCAGCTTCTAACAAAGGACTAACTAACTATATTCTCTATCCTTGACAACTTTTTTTCCTTTTTCAATTTCTTGGAACAATTGAGATGATTCACAGAGTCCATTTTGTAAGAATTGGGTTTTACTCGTTATGAAACAACACATGTGCAACTGTTGGTGTTAATTCTCAATTTATTCTTGAGGATGGGCATTGAAAAGGTAAATTGATAAGAGATGTTTATTAATTAAACGGAGAATCATACAAAGGATGAGAACGGCCGGATTGTCCATTTATGAATGAATGATTTAGCAAAAATCAAAAGCATCTCTAATTATTAGAATGGATGTTTTTACTACAACAACAACAACAACAACAACCAAGCTTGTTCCCACTAAGTGGGGTCGGCTGTATGAATCCTTTTACGCCATTGAACTCTATCTCCTATTATATCATCATCTATATTTAAATAAATTTTATCTTGTTTTATTGTTGCTAACCAAGTCTTTTTTTGTCTTCCTCTTCCTCGTTTTATATGCATGTTTATCATAGTTTCACATCGCCTAACTGGAGCATTTATTGGTCGTCTAAGTACATGTCCATACCATCTTAAACGTGTCTCTCTGAGTTTTTCCTCAATAGATGCAACTCCTACTTTCTCTCTAATGCTCTCATTTCTTATTTTGTCCATCCTCGTATGTCCACACATCCACCTTAACATCCTCATCTCTGCAACTCTCATCTTCTGCTCATGTGCTCGAGTCATAGCCCAACATTCAGCTCCATATAACATAGCAGGTCTAACTGCGGTTTTATAGAACTTACCTTTAAGTTTAAGAGGTACTTTACGGTCACATAAAACACTCGACGCTCCCCTCCATTTCACCCATCCTGCTTGTATTCTATGTAAGACATCTCTCTCAATCCCTCCATCATTTTGTAAAAATGATCCTAAATATTTAAATCTCTCGGTTCCAGGCAACTCGTCCTCTCCTATCTTAACAATTGTTTCATTACTTCTAATATTGTTAAACTTAAATTCCATATATTCCGTCTTTAATCTACTAAGCTTAAAACCTTTCCCTTCTAGTGTTTCCCTCCAAGATTCTAGCTTAGCATTTACTCCTTCACGTGTCTCATCTACCAAAATAATATCATCTGCAAACAACATGCACCACGGTACTGTGTCTTGAATGTGTGCAGTGAGTTCATCCATAATTAATGTAAAAAGATAGGGACTTAGAGCTGATCCTTGATGTAACCCTATCTTTATTGGAAATGCTTCAGTTACTCCACCTGAAGTCTTTTCTTTCTATTGATACTATGTTTGAGGCGTATATCCAACACTACTACCCTATGTTGGGTAGTTAAGTTTTCTCCAGGGATGACTTTGCAATCTTTACAAATCTTTCTATCCTTCTTCCTAACTATAAGAAAGTCAATTTGTGATCTATTATTCCCGCTTTTGAATGTGACTAAGTGTTCTTCTCTTTTCTTAAAAAATGTATTAGCTAATATAAGGTCATATGCTATCGCAAAATCTAATATAGTTTTCCCTTCCTCATTCCTCGTTCCAAACCCATAACTCACATGTACTCTCTCATATTCCTCATTTTTTACTCCGACATGCCTATTTAGATCACCTCCTATTAAAATCCTTTCATTTGGTGGAATATTTTGTAATATTTTCATCTAAGTCCTCCCAAAACCTTAATTTGGTAGCTTCATCTAATCCTACTTGTGGTGCATATACCCTAATTACGTTCATAGTTTCTTTCGTCACTATTATCTTAAGGATTATAATTCTATCCTCTTTTCTAACTACTCCTACAACTTCATCCTTTAACAAACTATCTACAATAATACCCACTCCATTTCTTGTTTTACTATTTCCCGTGTACCAGAACTTAAAACCCGAGTTCTCTATCATCTTTGCCTTCTCACCTGTCCATTTTGTCTCTTGTACACATAAAATATTAATTTTTCTCCTAATCATCATATCTACTACCTCCATTAATTTACCAGTGAGAGTTCCTATGTTCCATGTTCCAAATCTTAGATTATTAGTTTTCCTATCATATTTGTTCTTATCTAACCTATGGTGTGAGAACTCTTGCCTATTTAACACTACACCCAAGTTCTCATGGAGATGTAGTGGTCCTTGCTAAGACGTTACAGTCGGACCCTGTAACGCGAACTCTTGCATATTTATCACTACACCCGAGTTCTGGAGATGTAGCGGTCCTTGCCGAGACGTTACAGTTGGATCCTGCAACGCGTTCCTTCCGGGGAACAACCTAGCATTAGCACAATAGTTTAATGGATTCATTCAGGAAATATTTGTCATAGTTTGACGCTGGCTGACAACCTAACGCAACCCTCCTCCTTTATCCGGGCTTGGGACCGATCATGACTGGTCATCATGGGCGGAGTTGAATGGATGTTTTTAAAAAACAATAATAAAAAAGGTGTTTAATATATTTATTATTTTAAAAATACTTTTATTTCAATTGACATATTATTAAAGTAACTATTAAATATAATATATATTATTTTTATTAAGTTAAACTTAAAAAAGAATATTTTTTTTAATATATAATAACTAGTGCTATATATTATAATTGTTATACAAGTATGTAATAAGGATATTAAAAAAAATTAAAACGCACTTTTGTTTTTTTACACTTATGACATAGACAAGCACTTATTACATTGTAATAAGGATATTAAAAAAAATTTAAACCACACTTTTGTTTTTTTTTACATGCAAATTTATCTATTGATACAGTGTATAATGATAGGGTTCGATAAATTTGAGCAGTCAGAAGTCAAGAGGGCGTGGCAGTCAGAAGTTAAGGGGATGAGGCAATCAACAAGTATGGAAAGAGGAATTAGGACCGTGTGACGATGTCAGCAACTTGATTCCCGGTCAGTTTCTCACAGACCAGGACTCCAGATCTGAGATACCCAGGTCTAAAACCTGGTAGGCAGTCGGGGTGATATCTGACTGGTTGAGGCCTCACGGCCTGGCTGTATTTAGGCCTAGTTCTATCAGTAAGCTAACTCTCGGTCAGTCAACTCCCGATCGACTCTTAGACGATCTCTCCACAGCTCCCGCCCTCTTAGGGTCCGGGCCAGGTATTATACCCAACTGATCATCCCGAGCTGCCCTGTTCATACCCGGTCGGGACAGAAGGCGCTACAGGACAACAAGGTCAGGGAATCGTAACCGCCTGTCAGAAAATAACTATTGCGTGTCAAGGAATATTCCAACGGTCTGCGGTCATCTGCGAATGGAAGTTTCCTTCAGCCTACAGGAGGATGCCACGTGTCCTCCATCACCCGACAAGACCTGACACCCAACATTCTCTGACGTCGGTCAGCCTCCAGAGGTACACAATGTCATATAAAAAGGGAGGTCCTCTCCCTTGCGCAGGTACGCTCTCTCATACATTCGCACTTGTCTTCTACTTTCTTTCTCCTTCGTACACTGTTCTTCTGTGGAAAAAGTACCTGACTTAAGCGTCGGAGGGCCTACTCCGGGGACTTTTTTCCTAGTTTTTGGCCTCTAATGCCCGTGTGCTTGTCTGAGTGTGCGCAGAGCTCAGGTACCATCGTCTCAGTCGTCGTCGTCCATCAGCACCACGTGGGAGTCCATTTTTGGAAGCGTATACGAGAAAAGTGTCTCAGTCGCCCCTCCGTCAATGCCAGCAATAGCTACCCGGCCTTCATCTGACTCAGATTCCGGACAGAATCAATTTGGCACCGTTTGTGAGAATTTTCTTCACCTATTCTGGAGCGTGAAGATGGAGGACACCGGACGAATCAACGTGACCATGACAACAGGAGAATACAAGATGTTCAAAGAGGCCAAGAGACGAGCGACTTCTGAAAAACAGATCACTGCTTCGCGACCATACAAAATGTCTGCCGTTTCCAAAGACCCACTCATGTCTCAAATAGGGGGTCAAAGAGAAAATAACCCAAGGAGTTCCCCCGACCTTCTATCAGGAACCTAACCCAGAATATTACCACAAGGGCCCTGATTGTTATAATAAGAAGGAACAACCACAAGCCTCTATGGCGGAAAGCTCCCCGCCCAGGGACTAAAAGAAGGGGAAGGTCATAGTCCTTAGGGAGGAGCCTCGGGGAGAGCCTGATGAACAAGTGTCCTTCTCACTAAGGGTACTAGAGGAGAAGCTACCGAAGGGGTATAAGCCCTCGGCCATCGGAGAATATGATGACAGCAAGGATCCGGAAGATTATCTCCGCAAGTTCCAGAATGCTATGATGTTGCATTAATACAGTGATGCTATTAAGTGCCGAGTGTTCTTGAATACTTTATTTAGCTCGGCACAGAAATGGTTCGATGGATTGCCGCACGGGTCCATCATCTGCTTCCATGATTTCAAAACTGTCGTCCTGCATCACTTCGCCAGCAGCAGGAAGTACCAGAAAACTGACCACTGTCTCTTCACCCTCAAGCAAGGTTCGGTCGAGCCCTTGAGGAGCTACATCAAGCGCTTCAACCACATGGCCCAAGACGTCCCATCCGCTACCTCGGAAATACTGATGAGCATCTTCTCTCATGGACAAGTAGAGGGGGAGTTCTTCCAAGATCTCATCCGAGACCCCGTGAAGAACTTCGATGAGATGCTCGAGAATGTCGCCAGCTATATTAATGTAGAAGAGGCTCAGTCGGCTCGGCGGAGGGCAGACAAGGCGTCTACTCCCGCCAACAAACCATAGAAGAGGTCACCTCAACCACCAGCTCAGCCTCTTCCTTGCACCCGAGATGCCCGACCGCCCTTCCCTCCCGGTCAGGATCCTAGGCCGACCCAACGTATGGTAGTTGTCCATGCCCCAAGGCCCGAGCAGTGGGGGATGCGTTACTGCACTTACCACCGGTCGGACACCCATACCATAAGTGATTGCTTCCAGTTCACCCAAGACTGTCGGGGCACAGCTGAGTTGGGCCTACCTCCACCTGAGATCGCGTCCAGGACTCAGCAGAGGATGTTGGCCAGCTAACAACCCATAGTAGGTCAGTCTGGTAGACCCTTGCCCGACAATGTGGGGCAAGGAAATCAGCAGCACGACCACAACCAGGAGCCAGGGGAAACCCGGGAAGAGAAGAACAGGGGAAACGTGGTCATTCGCAAGATCGGTATAATCTCAGGAGGTCTCACAGATGGAGACTCCGCTAGGGCTCGGAAGTCTCACGAGTGGCGCCTGGAGATACACGCTGTCGGATGCAGCAGGGAGCAAGCTGCAGAGCCCATCATCAACTTTGGGCCACAAGACCTGGAGGGGCTGGAGCTCCCTCATGACGATACCCTGATAATCAAGGTGGTCATCGCCAACAGTCACGTGGCCAAAGTTTTTGTGGATACCGGAAGCTCTGTGAACGTGCTATTCAAGAGTGCTTTTGAGAGCATGCAAATCGACGCCAGTGAACTCCAGCCGGTGGCTACTTCATTGTATGGCTTCACCGGCAATGAAGTGCGACCCATGGGCCAAATCAAGCTAGCCATATCTTTGGGTAGTGAGCCCTTGGTGAGGATGTAGAGGAGCACCTTCATAGTGGTGGATTCACCGTCCTCATACAATGTCATCATAGGGAGACCGGCACTGCACAAGTTCCGGGCAGCAGTCTCCACTTTTCATCAGAATATCAAATTCCATGTGGGAAATCAGGTCAGGAAGTTAAAGGTGAGCAACTGGTCTCTCGTAGGTGTTACATTGACATGGTGAAGGTGGAGGCTCGCAAGGCTCAACGAACCCAGGATGGCAGGATCCACATCATTCAAGAGGAGTTTTTGCCTATAGCAGAGGAGTCCATCCCTTGGGAGGAGGTTCAGCTCTATCCTGAACACCCGGAGAGCATCTCCCGCATATCAAGCGACCTGCCTATCGAAGTCAAGATGGACCTGGTCCAATGCTTGACTCGTAACAAGAATGTCTTCGCTTGGTCACCCGAAGAGTTGCCTGGGGGGTCAAGCTCGAGGTGGCTGAGCACAGATTGCACCTTCTGCCTAATACATGACCAGTCAAGCAGAAGAAGAGGAACTTCTCGGCCGAGTAAAATAAGACCATCCGAGCTGAGATGGATCAGCTCAGGAAAGCATGTCATATTAGAGAGGTACAATTCCCGTCTTGGCACTCTAATGTGGTCCTGGTAGCTAAACCCAACAATAAGTGAGAGTCTGCATCGACTTCCGGGACCTCAACTGTGTCAGCCCTAAGGACTGCTACCCGCTGCCCAGAATTGATCAGATGGTGGACTCGACCTCAAGCTGTGAAAGGATTTACATGTTTGATGGTTATCAAGGATACCACCAGATTCCTTTGGCGCAAGAAGATCAGGAGAAGGTTAGCTTCATCACGACAGATGGTACCTTATGTTATACCGTCATGCCTTTTGGATTGATGAATGATGGAGCTACCTACCAAAGGAAGATGGATAAGATCTTCCAAGAGCAAATAAGGTGGAATATGGAGGTCTATGTGGATGACATCCTCATCAAATCCACTTTGGCCATAAATTTGATTACCGACGTAGAAAAAACCTACGACACACTACGATAGTATGGGCTGAAGTTGAATCCCTTGAAATGCTTGTTTGGGGCTTGAGGGGGGAATTTCTTGGGATACCTTATTATTGAGCGAGGGATTGAAGCTAATCTGGAGAAGGTCCGGGTACTTCAAGATATGAAGGTGCCTCAGAATCTGAAGGAAGCTAAAAATTTGGTGGGTCGAATAACTGCACTGTCCCGATTCATATCCCAGTCTACGGATAAAGCCCTACCCTTCTTCAAAGTACTTAGGTGAGCAGCCAAGTTTCAATGGGATGAAGAATGCAGCCAGGCCTTCGAGGAATTAAAGAAGCATCTGGAGACCTTACCCTCGCTGTTCAAGCCTACTGTTGGAGAGTCACTCTGGGTTTATCAGTCAGTCACCCCTAAAGTCATGGGGGCGGTGTTGGTAAAAGAGCAGGACGATGTACAACGACCAGTGTACTTCTTTAGACATTTATTAAAGGGGGTCGAGTCCCGATACACAACCCTAGAAAAATTAGTCTACGGATTGGTATTCATGGCTAGCCGCTTAAGACCCTATTTCCTAGCACACCCCATCACAGTCTTGACTAACAGCGCCATGGGAAAGGCTCTCACTAATGTGGAAGTAGCAGGACGCCTCACCAAATGGGCTACGGAGTTGAGAGAATATGACATACGGTACCTGCCCCAAATGGCAATTAAAGCACAAGCTCTAGTAGATATCTTAACGGACGTTCATCAACCTAACTCTGAAGAAACTTGGAAGATCTATGTAGATAGGTTATCTACCCAACAAGGAAGCGGAGTGGGGATCCTCCTGATATCCCCTCAAGAAGACGTCCTACAGTTGTCTGTTAGGTTAAGTTTCAGAGCCACGAATAATGAGGCGGAGTACGAAGCATTATTAGTAGGACTGCAAGAAGCTCGGCATGTCGAAGGCGCTCGGGCGATTGTTTATTCAGACTCTCAGCTTGTAGCTCAGCAAGTAGCAGGCAACTTCAAAGTTAACAGTGACAAGCTGCAAGTATACTAAGAGGCATATGAGAGGATGAAAGAAGATTTCAAAGAGATCAAGGTGACTAAGATCCCCCGAGTAGGTAATTAAAGAGCTAATGAATTAACTAAAATGGTCAGCTCTTTGACCACTTGGGTACTGGACAAGTCAATAGCCTAGACCTACCTAATAGCTCAGATAGACCTGCAGAATAATATAGATGAGTTAATCGATTGGAGGGCCCCAATGATCATTTATCTTCAGTAGGGTGTCTTGCTTGCTAATCCGGAAGAGGCCAAGTTGATCAGGAAAAGAGCTTATATGTATACCCTGATCGGGGATCAGCTATACAAGCGAGCATTCTCCAGACCGCTACTCAAATGCTTAGGAATAGAAGAGACGGAGTATGCTTTGCAGGAAGTACATCAGGGATGTTGCGGTAACCATGCAGGAGGAAGGACGCTGGCCCGAAAAGTATTACTTGTCGAGTATTTCTAGCCCACTCTGCAGAAGGATGCTCAAAGACTGGTGAACACTTGCTTATCCTGCCAAAAGCATCAGAACCTGACCCATCGGTTGACCGATATACTGAAAATCTCAATAGTCTCATGCCCCTTTGACCAATTGGGCATGGATATTGTAGGACCGTTCTCGATGGCGCCAGGTCAGAAGAGATTCTTGCTCGTAGCAGAAAACTACTTTTCTAAATGGGTGGAAGCAGAAACCCTGGCCAGGATTACTAAAAGAGATATTATCCAATTCTTATTGAGAAACATCCTCTACCGATTTAAAATACTGCACAAGTTAGTTTTAAATAATGGAAGATAATTCTAGGGCCGCAAGATCCAGGCATGGTGTCAAGGATTTGGCATAACTCAAGTCTTCACATCCATGGCTTACCCTCAGAGCAATGGGCAGACCGAGGTTACCAATAGGGAGATAGTTCGGGGGTTGAAAGTCAAGATGGATCATGTTGGAGGTGATTGGGTAGAGGAGCTGCCCAACATCCTCTGAGCCTACCGCACGACTCCCCGAGAAAGTACAGAACTCACCCTATTTCACCTGGCTTGCGACAGTGAGGTTGTGGTGCCCATAGAGGTCGGGGTGCCTCAGTGAGAAGACTGCTATACGAAGGAAATACCAAGCGACGACTTTTAGACCTAGATTTGATCAGTGAAGTTCATGAACGAATGACTGCCCACTTAACAGTATATCGGCAAAGGATACGCCAAAACTATGATAGAAGAGTGATTCCCCGGTTCTTCGGAGAGGGAGACTTAGTGTGGAAGAGGACAAAGCCCATGGGGGAGGTAATCAAATTGGCACTTCAGTGAGATGGTCTTTACAAAGTTGTTAAAAGGTTAGCGTCAGGCGCCTACTATCTGCAAGACGCTCAAGGTAGGAAGTTAGACCGTCCCTGGAGTGCTAACTACCTTCAGCCCTATCGTACTTAAGTGTATACTCTGCAAGACTTTAGAGAGGGGAGATATGACCGATCGGGTGTGAAATGCCAGGTCGGGATACCTTGGTTCAGAACACTCATGAATCTTTTTAAGACCAGATCAGGATCCCGCGCTTAGGCCCAAGCAGCTCAGGCCCCACTGAGTCAAGACTAAGGAGAATATGTAACATCTAAAAAGTAGAGTACAATAAAATGTGCATACAATTCATACATAAGTTCTTTGAATTCTACGAATACATCATCGGACATCTCTCTAAGGATGCGATGATGATCCAAAAAATCTTCAGAAGGGACAGAAGGCAGATACCCTTTCTCCTTCAGTTGTTAAAGTGCCCCCACCACCCCATAGGCCACGGATGTGACAAAGCGATCCCCCACCTATGAGCCAAACTCGGGGAGCGTAAATATTCCTCTCGGCTCGCTTGTAAGCGGTTGCTCTCCCAGCTTTATAGGTCTCTAGGGCACTAACAGAGCTCAATAAAGAAGACTGAGCCTGAGACAGCTCTGCCTGCAAAGAACCCAGCTCTATTTCTTGGGACTTCAGATCCCGCCTCTGGTCCATAATAAGCAAGTCCCGGGAACTCAACTCCTGGGCCATATGCTCCATCTCCTGCTTGTGTGTAAGCTTGAAGTCCTCTAGAGCTGCAAATCGCTGAGTTAGTTCTGATTGAGTCCCTTGACATTTAGCCTCAGACTTTTGCAAGAGAGCTTCAAGCTTGCCCTTGTCATCTCGAAGATGGTTGATCTCTAACTGGGCCTCTACCAAGGTCTGTTCCTGGGAGGCACTTGCTTTCTTCAAGGCTGCCACTTCCGCTCTAAGTCCGGACACAACTGCATCAGGGTCGGAGATTTGAGACTCTATCTATGCAATTTGATCCTTTAAGATCTTATTAAGTCGGTATATGTGCAGAATTATTTGATTTAAGCGGAGTGGCTGGCCAAACATCTGTTCATAATCATGTAGAAGTGAGAGTAGAAAGACAAAGTAGGAGGAGCATAACCGCAAAAGAGAGTGGAAGCTTAACCTAGTAGCAGTTTTAGTGGATGAGTCCACCAGGCCAGGCAGAGTGTGGGTATCCATCGTCTGCATGGTGTGCTCCCACTGAGATGCTAAGTGACCCAGCAACAGGACATTGTGAGCAATAGCAGCAGGAGAGCGACGTAATCCCCATTCTGTGGGCAGAGTGGCGCGGTAGCAGAGATACCGAGGCCGAGAAGAGTCTGGGGCAGTCCTGCTCGGGCTAGGCTGGGTAGAAGTGGACCTTGGTTGAGTAGATCAATTTGGTGAGGGGAAAGCAGATCTTGTTAGAGGAGATGGACCAGTCGAGGTAGAAGCAGACCCTGGTTGAACAGAAGGGCCCGACGGAGAGGGGGTAGATAGGTTGAGAAGACGCGACCGGTCGAGGAGAAGGTCTGGCCAGGATGCTAAATTTATGTTGCCGCCCTTGGTCAATTTCTTCTTTAACAGCCGGGGCCTTCCCTCGTTCAGCTTCAGCCCTGGTTCGAGACGGCCTAATAGGATCGCTCAGGGGTTGTTGATCTGGAACGGATGTAGAGGCTGGTAGGGATGACAAAGCAACAGTCGGGACCTCGGGGGACAGGCCTGGTCCCATAGGTTGGTGTCTGGTCCATCGTGAAAGTGCTCATCTGAATCCGACTCCTCTGATGAAGTTTGGGGCCGATGAGCAGGAGGAATGGGCAGAGCGTGTCTTGAGGACTCAAGAGCGAAGTCAATGCGCGGGGTTGCTCGAGCGGCCGACCGAGGAGCAGTTGAGGCGGTTGCCCCTAAGGGAAGGGGAGCAAGGTGCAATAGACCCCTCCTATCCAATATTATGCGTCCCTGACGTTGTATTTTTTATATCACTCAAGGGAAGAGGCCTGATCGGGGATGCCCGGGCCAAAGTGTCGGCTACAAGAAGAGCATCAAAATCAGAATAGGGAAACGAAGGTCAGTCAAGGTAGGGCAAGTCGTACCAAAGAAATGTGGTAGCTCTGAAGGGGTGTGGCTCAACCTGAATAGAAACAGTACGTCCTCTGACAGCAGTCTGAGCAGGTCCAAGAGCCAGCATCCTAGTTGTGCAGAGACCTCTGTAAAGTCGGGATCTGTCTGAAAATCCCCTAGAGGTGGTGCCAGAGTAGAGCTGAGCGCCACTGAGTAGGTCATTCTACGGCTAGGGGAAAACTCAGGAAGAAATATTTTTCTTTCCACTTTGAGTCTGAGGATGGGAGAGGAACAAAAAAGGTTGTTCAAGTACGGGCTTGGAAACAGAAAAGACTCTCACTGTGACAGCGAGGGGTAAAGAAACAGTGAAATAAGCGAGGAGTCTAGGGTATGTCGCACACTTCGCAGAGGAAGACGAATCTGGACAAAATCCTCATTGAATTAGGGGTAAGTTGGCAGAGAGGGATACGGAAGTATCAACTCACTTGGGAGAAGAAATGGTGAATGGGGAAGCGGGGGTCAGCAACAACCTACTCCTTGAAGAAAGTCGCGTACCTACCGAAAGTGAAGAAACCCGGTGGATCTCAAAGGGTATGATGATGTGCATGGCCACACGAATCTTGTATGAGAAGCGAAGGTCTTCCAGGTCCACGCCGGTGAAGGTTGACACTCCGAGAGCATAGGTAGGCGCAGGGGAATCCATGAGATGGTGTAAGCACGAAACACAAGGGGTAAAGCACAGCTGGTATCAAAAAGAGGAAGGAAAATGAAAAGTTCATTAAAATGGAAGGGAAAGGGTATTTATAGCCGCCAAGGGGGGCACAGAGAGCCTCGTCATTAGTTCCCATTAAGTGGTTTGATTTAAATTAGTTGGCGTCAGCCATAACTTAAAAGCAACGATAACCGTAGGATCCTTCTAGAAAATCGTGCTAAGGAGGTGTATCGTAAAAAGCGGAGGGGAGAAAATGATGGAAATACATGTTGGCCATGGCTTTGAGAAAAGGCGATGCTACAGTAGTTCTCTCTCGAAACTCTCGAGTACCGGGCAGGTAGCTCAATCATGCGTAACTAGGTCCAAAGCCCTGGAATAGACTGGCCAGCCAAACCAACTAACTGGGTCGCTCGATCACCAAACCCCGATCAAGACATTAAACGGACTGGTCGGGATGGATACCCGATCGGGTAAAACCTGACCGGTCACGTGCCTTAAGCTTACAGGGAGGCTAAATCAATGAAGCCTCTACAGGAAGGATGAGTAGTGAACAAAGCACTTGAACGTAGCAAGCGGGGAGTAGCGGGAGATATATGTGAATGTATTAAGTGAACAACACATGACACTAGGATCATACGCCCAGACATACGCTTGCAATAATTTTCAAAGTCTAAGTATGCATTCATGAAAGAGAAAGATACAAGATAAGTGCAAGTTAATCATTAAAAGACGGGAAAGCATCATCAGGAAGCTACCAGAGAAGGCGCCCCCTGTCAAGGAAATCATCGGGAGGGGCTGATCGGAGGTAGCCTTTCTCACAAAGTTGTAGCAAGGCCCCCACACCACCGTAGCAGATCATCCGATTGATGAGATTGCCTATCTTTTCTCCAAATTCTTTGGAAGAAAGGTAGGTGGCCTTGTAGGCTTTCAGATGAGCAGCCTCACCAGCCTAGTAATCTTTTAGCTCGTCCTTGGTCTTGTTTGCGTCAACTCGGACCAGGGCCAACTCTTGGTGTGTGGTGGCAGCCTCATCCTTGGCTTTAGAAAGGTCCTCCTGCAAGGATTTGAGGGTAGCCTTGGCTACCTCCCATTACTTCTGAAGAGCAGCCTCCTGGTCGGTGCTAGCGGACAAGTCTGTCTTCTTTGCCTCCAAATCTCTCACTAGAGCAGCGTGCGCTTCCTGCAATTCCTTCAGTCGCGAAGAAAGGGCAGCCACCTTAGTTTCCTTTTCTTCCAGATCAGCCAAAATTTGGGTGCGTCTCAGCGCTTCAGACCTAAGCTTGGACTCGCTTGTCTTCAGGGCTGCTTACAAGGTCTGCACTTTCTCTAACTCTGCCTGAGCCAGATCCCAGGCAGTTTGAAGATAAGATTGCATCGGGTTATCAGAAGTGGTCAAAAAAAATATGGTCGGTTGTAGTAGGAGATTCCAACTCTTGAAGGCGAGCCCTCAGGGACTCGTTCTCTCATTGCAGACCGGTCACATACTGTGATATGCTCAGACTTATGGCACAGTCCTGTCAAGAGCAGGGAAAGATTAGTATTATCTCAAAGATCTAAAAAAAAGACGGAGAAAACTCACTGATACTAGCCGATTGGAGAACAGGTCGGCTAGCTCCAGAGGGGGGTCTTCCAAATCTGGTCGGCAGCAGTCTTCCATGACTCATCCAGGGCCCCATGAAATTTCACATGGCCATAGTGAGGAGAGGCGCTGGCCTATGGGATAGGGCCCTGTACCTACAGAGAAGGCAGTTGGAAGGAAGAGGTGAAGACATATTTGCCCTTGAGGCGCTCCTTGGGGAGCGAAGAAGAAGCAGGTGTCGAAGTAAGAGTCGAGGGTGGAAGAGATGGGGTCGCGGAAACCCCAAGATGGTCTCCCGCTCAGGAGATGGTTTGGTCCGGGACCAAAATGGGGACGGGAGAGGGCACAGCCTCTGTTACTGAAGAAGGAGTTACTCGGGTAGGGGTTTTCGCCTTGTCCTTGAAGGAAAGAGGAGGCCTCGACGGAAAAGATTGGACTGATTGGATGACTCGTTTCCTTATTCGCTGGAGGCGCAGACGCTTCTCTGGAGGAGGATAGGGGCCCTCTCCCTCATGGTTGCTTCGGTTCCAAGGGTCTCGGGGTTCACGGACGGTTAAGAGGAGGCCTCTGCTGAGGCGCTGGCCTACGGGGTATGAGGAACCTCATGTTCCCCTAAAATCTCTAGGCCTAGCTTCTTCAGAACGTCGCTAGGCAATCTAGAAGAGTCAATGGTGTAGGCACGAAACATGGCAGCCTCTGCAAAATAAAAAGAAATACCTCAGTTAGCGAAGATCGGGAAGTTGAGACATTGGATCTTACCAAAAGGAGCACCCAAAGGCATCCGAATGGGGTTGCGCCCAAAAGTGTATAGCATGCTCTCTCGCAACAGAAAGGGGAGTCGTAGTTCCACGCCCTCCAACTTTTGGAAGCTGTGTGACAGGGTAGTTGATGTTGGTGGTCGCACAGCTCAAAGGGAGTGGAAGAGTATAGTGGCACTCAGCTAGCCAGGATGCTGGCTCGAGCAATTGGACATAAAAAAATCTAAACTTCCAACCTTTGTTGGAAGAGGGTATCCTGTCAAAAAACTGTACCCGACCCTGAACTGCACCATGAAAACACCTGGCTCTGAGCGTTTAAGGGTGCAAAAATGGTGAAAAAGCTGCGGGGCCAGGGGTATTTGATATAGGCGGCAACGAATCACCATTCCGCACATAGCGCGGAAGGCGTTGGGGGAGAATTGGGACAACGAAACGCCAAAGTACCTGCTCAAAGAGGAAAAGAACGGATGAATAGAAAAGCGAAGACCGCCAAGGAGTTGGTCCTTAAAGAAGGTCACAAAACCGGTAGGAGGGGAGGAAAGATGGTCATTCGGCCCCGGGGGACGAAGCTTGTAGGCCTCGGAAAGTTCCAAACTCGACCAAATTACCCTAAGATCACTATTATCCATATCGGAACGGAAGTATTCATATCATGACACCTCCATCTCACTGGCCATTATAAGAGTGGGAGATGAAGAAGGAAGAGTACTTATAGAGGACAAAGGAAATGCACGAAGGAGAAGGCGAGCAAGCGAAAGCAAGAAGGAAAAGAGAACTCGAAGGAAGTCGAAGCGATGAGGAACGACGACAGACAACCTTTAGGATTTTTAAATCAAACCCCTTAGGAAGCATCGGAAAGCGAGCCATACAACTGAAATGGCCTAGCACACGTCAATCATCAGATCGTGAAGCGGAAGCTATTTGGGGTCGCGTGCAAAAAGTGTGTGTCACACATTATGACGAGTTAAGGTAGTGGGGCACGTGTCATCTCCTGAGGAATAGACATTTTTGATGGAAGTGACAGGAAAATCATGGAGAGGAATATACAAACAGGAATGCCCTACCTTGTGAAGATCATGCCTCGGAGACTGAAAATTCCATGCGTCTGCCTCGAGAAATGAAGAAAAAGGCGGCGAGAAGTGTCGCTCCAAATTCGGCACCTCTATGCCTCCTCAAAATCAGAGTAAGGTTTAAATTTGACTAAAGCCTTATGAATTGCACTTTGTGATCGTAGGAGCATTAAGCTAAGTCCTCGAGCACGATACCTTCAAGTCATAGATGTTACTCGTCTGAATCACTTCCTGGTCAGACCTCCAGATCCATTCCTGGTCAGGTCTCCAGATGAAGTCCTGGTCAGACCTCCAGATCCATCCCTGGTCAGGTGTCCAGATCCATTCCTGGACAGACCTCTAGATTCATTCCTGGTCAGATCTCCAGATCCATCCCTGGTCAGGTCTCCAGATCAAGTCCTGGTCAAGTCTCCAGATTCATTCCTAGTCAGACCTCCAGATTCATTTCTGGTCACACCTTCAGATTCATTCCTGCTCAGGTCTCCAGATTCATTCCTGGTCAGACCTCCAAATCCATCCCTGGTCAAGTCTCCAGATAAAGTCCTGGTCAGGTCTCCAGATCCATTCCTAGTCAGATCTCCATATTCATTTCTGGTCAGACCTCCAGATTCATTCCTGGTCAGGTCTCCGAACTCATTCCTGGATAGACCTCCAAATCCATCCCTGGTCAGGTCTCTAGATCAAGTCTGGTTAGACCTCTCAATCGCTTCCTAGTCAGGCCCCCAAATTACCCCTCGGTCGGGATTCCAGACTCTCGCTCCAATGCGAGTTATAAGTGAGCTTGCTCTCATGACCAATGACCTCTCGATCGGGATTCCAGACTCTCACCCCCAGTGCGAGTTATAAGTGAGCTTGCTCTCACGCCTCCAAACTCTCGCCCCAGCATGAGTTATAAGTGAGCATGCTCTCACGACCAATGACCTCTTGGTCGGGATTCCAGACTCTCACCCCAGTGTGAGTTATAAGTGAGTTTACTCTCACGCTTCTAGACTCTCGCCCCAACGCAAGTTATAAGTGAGCTTGCTCTCACGTGTCTAGACTCTCGCCCCAGCGCGAGTTATAAGTGAACTTGCTCTCACGACCAACGACCTCTCGGTCGGGATTCTAGACTCTCGCCCCAGCGCGAGTTATAATTAAGCTTGCTCTCATGCCTCCAGACTCTCGCCCCAACGCGAGTTATAAGTGAGCTTGCTCTCACGATTCCAGACTCTCGCCCCAGCGCGAGTTATAAGTGAGTTTGCTCTCACGCTTCCAAACTCTCGCCCCAGCACGAGTTATAAGTGAGCTTGCTCTCACGATTCCAGACTCTCATCCCAGCGCGAGTTATAAGTGAACTTGCTCTCACGCTTCCAGACTCTCGCCCCAGCGTGAGTTATAAGTGAGCTTGCTCTCACACCTCCAGACTCTCATCCCAGTGCGAGTTATAAGTGAGCATACTCTCACGCCCAACGACCTCTCAGTTAGGATTCCAGATTCTTGCCCCAGCGCGAGTTATAAGTGAGCTTGCTCTCACGCCTCCAGACTCTCGCCCCAGCGCGAGTTATAAGTGAGCTTACTCTCACGCTTCCAGACTCTCGCCCTAGCACGAGTTGTAAGTGAGCTTACTCTCACGCTTCTAGACTCTCGCCCCAGCAGAGTTATAAGTGAGCATGCTCTCACGCCCAACGACCTCTCGATCAGGATTCTAGACTCTCGCCTGAGCGCAAATTATAAACAAGTGTATTCTAATACTTAATAGCTAATGGGTCAGCTTTCCACACTCTCACTCCCGAGCGGGTTATCAACAAGCAGAGCCTTCCTTAACTACCCCTCAAGATCGACATAAAGAAGGATAGCGCCAAGAAGGGAAGTAGCAACAGGTGTAGTTGTCGTGGCAAAGTAAATGAAACTAGGGATTGGATCTAGTCAGTCGGGCCTAAGCCTCCTTCGACTAGACTTAGGGGGGGCTTGTGATACGGTGCATAATGGTGGGGTCCGATAAAGTTGGACAGTCAGAAGTCAAGCGGGCGTGGCAGTCAGAAGTCAAGGGGGCATGGCAGTCAGAAGTCAAGGGGAGGTGGCAGTCAAAAGTCAAGGGGGTGGGGCAATCAATAGGTATGGAAAGAGGAAGTAGGACCGTGTGACGATGTCAGCAACCTGATTCCCGGTCGGGTTCTCACAGATCAGGACTCCAGATTTGAGATACCCCGATCTAAACCTGGTAGGAGATCGAGGTGATATCTAACCTGTATTTGACTGGTCGAGCTCTCACGGACTGGCTGTATCTAGACCTAGTTCTATCAGTAAGCTAACTCCCGGTTAGCCAACTTCCGGTCGACTCCCAGACGATCTCTCCACAGCTCCCAGCCTCCCAGGGTCTTGGCCAGGTGTTATACCTAACTGATCATCCCGAGCTACCCTATTCATACTCGGTCGAGACAGAAGGCGCTATAGGACAATAAGGTCAGGGAATCGTAACCGCCTGTCAGAAAATAACTGTTGCATATCAAAGAATATTCCAACAGTCTGCGGTCATCTGCGAATGGAAGCTTCCTTCAGCCTACAGGAGGATGCCACGTGTCCTCCATCACCCGACAAGACCTGACACCCAACATTCTCTGACGTCGGTTAGCCTCCAGAGGTACACACTGTCATATAAAAAGGGAGGTCCTCTCCCTTGCGCAGGTATGCTCTCTCGCACATTCACACTTGTCTTCTTTCTTCTTCGTACATTGTTCTTCTGGAAAAAAAGTACCTGACTTGAGCGTCGAAGGGGCTGCTCCGGAGATTTTTTCCCCTAGTTTCTGGTCTATAACGCCCGTGTGCTTGTCTGAGTATGTGCAGAGCTCAGGTACCATCGGCTCAGTCATCGTCCCCCTCCGTCAATGCCAGTAATAGCTCACCTGGCCTTCATTTAACTCAGATTCCAGACATGATCATTTATGAATAACTATTTAATAGTAGTTATGATTAATTTTTAATACTAATGATTCATTTTTTGCGGCCAGTAAATAATACGAAGGATATATACATTTAAAGGAGAAAGATGATGGATTACACAGCCTAGCCTGTTGTTCTTCCCCCTTCGAAAAAAAAAATATGGAACCGTCACATCAGCGGCCCCCTAGAGCCGGTCCTACGGATATGGAGGGAAATAAATACAGGTACACAGATGAAAAGTACGTTAACCCCAGATAATGACAACCCAGGGATCGACCTTTGAACTTTTCGATCACAAAACCCTACACTCCCTATATGTATTACGCCCTGAGGACTTCTTCCACCTTCGAAAGATGATAGGTTTGATTGCTCTATGAAACCAGCCTGATCCAGTGCCCTTCCCATCATGAACCGGACAAACCGGATCTTAAGCCGATTATAACGATTCACTATCAACTTGGAATGGGCAGGCAAGCGATCGCACGGTGAATCCACGCCACGGAAACCACTAAAATCATCCAAGCCATTGATTGTTCCTGCTTGGATCACGAGCTGCCGCTGCAAAGCTCGGCAAGCGGGGCGCAAAGGAGAACCAATATATTTGGTGAAGTAAAGAAAGAACGATGTGGGACTAACAAAGTTTGCTTAGGGATGGTAGATGAGCTCTCGTTTCCAGGCGGTGCGAGCGACCAGGTGGGTGGTGGCGCTGGCCTTGTCGGCGGCTGCACCATGGTCGATTTCCACCGCAGGAGGCAGGGGAGGAAGGCTAGAAGAAGAAGCCAAGGATAAAGGCTGGACACGGACGAAGGTTGAAGAAATCTACAAACAACCTCTCAACCAGCTTGCATTTGCAGATAAATTGAATGAGATTATTCTTAATCCTCTCCTACTTAATCCAACATTGAGAGGTATGCGACTTCGCTGTCTCGTATATTTGCTATTTTCCTTTGTGTCTCTGAGGTTTGATTTGAGCGTCAAATGGATCTCATCGAGGTTTGTCTCAATTCTCCTTCTAACTTTCTTTCATGATGGTCTGAATACTACCCTAATTCGAATTCGGCATTCAACTTCTTCTTCGTTGTTGACCTACTCCACCTTTCCGTCGGCCATCAACTTATCCTCGATTCCAGCTCAACCAATTATATATAGTCTTATTTCAATTGAAAATATTGTTATAGTAGCTGTATACTAATAATATTTTACTATGTATTAAAATAAATCAATTTAATTAAAAATATTATAATAATATTTTAAAAGTATTTTTACTAATTTTTTATTAAGTTAGTAAAAAATTTAATATAAAAATATATTATTGTTTTTAATAAATTTTTAAAAATAATTACTTTAATATATAACTGTTATATCAGTATGTAATAAGATAAAGATATTTTTAAAATTAAAAAAATATGATAAGCATTAATTTAATTTATTGGAGCACTCTTTTATTTGTTTTAAAACTCAAATTTATTGAGAAAATAAACGGTGAAAAAAAATGATTTGTTTGATAGAAGCGGAGTCCGAGGTATTGTGTGGATCCCATGTACACCGGCCTGTTATCCTTCCAATGTTGAAGGTAGGTGGATGTGATTGCTCTGTGAAACCAGCCTGATCCAGTGTCCAACCCATTATGAACCGGCAATACCAAGCCTACGCCTGACTAAACCGGCTCACTACCAACTTGAACGGGCAGGCCAGATATCGTACACTGAGAATCCACGCCACGAACCCCTGCGACATCATCCAAACCACTCATTGCCCCCGCTAGGTTAACTAGCTATCGCAACCCAGCTCGGCGATCGAGGTACAGATGAGGACTAATATAAATGGTGAAAGCAAGATCAGATAGAACAATGTGGGACTAAAAGAATTCGTTTCGGGATGGAAGATGAGATCTCGCTTCCAAGCGGGGGAATGCGAGTTGGTGGGTGGTGGTGATGGGCTAGCCTTGGCGACGTCCACGCCGTCGTCGATTGCCACCGTGGGTGTTGGTGGAGGCAGATTAGAAACGGAAGCCAGGGGAAGAGGCAGGCCACTGCTCTCTTCTCCCTTTCGTCCTCTTGCTGCCTGCAATTTCTCTTGTCGACAAAAACACGCGAAGGTTGAAGAAGCTATAAACAACCCCCTCTCCACCAGCTTGCATAATATAGTCTCTGTAATTTGTTTAATTAAACCTGTGTATTCTAATGGTTGTTCATATTACAAAGTTAAACTGAGAATTTAAGTAGTTCCATAAACAAGGTGTAATCCCGTAATCATACAAGTCCACGAGAAGTAGTTTTTTCTTTCAAAAAAAAAAAATAAAGGAAAAAGAATGTGAATTGAAGTAGTTTTAGGAGATGATTATTTCCATAAACAGGGTTTAATCCCGCAATCATACAAGTCCACGAGAAAATATTTTTTCAAAAAAAAAAAAGGGAAGAAGAATGTGAATTGAAGTAGTTTTAGGAGATGAATATTTCCATAAACCGAGTTTATTCCTGCATTCAGACAAGTCCACGAGACGTGGTTTTTTTTTAAAAAAAAAAGGGGGGGGAATGTGAATTGAAGTAGTTTTAGGAGATTGATGCGGTGGTAAGGAGGGACCTCACCCCGCGGAGGATAGCTGTCACGGTGGAGGTCAAAGTCAAAGCAGTCAACGCTCAATTATCATCGGTCGATCGGACGGAGGTGCTCCGACTAGGAGGAAAGGATGCCCGATTCAACCCCACCTCTGACGCGGGCATGCGTCGAACAGCCGACGCTCAATGGAGTAAGGGACACGGATGGAGGAGAAAACGATGTGCAGAAGCTAGTCCGAGCGGAGCAGGACTTGGCATTGGTAGAGCGGAACTTTGGCCGAACAGCTATCACGCTCGGCCAGGCACCAGGATTCGGAATTGGTATAGTGGAACTTCGACCGAGCGACGGCTACCCTGCTCGGCCAGGCACCAGGATTCAGCATTGGTAGAGCGGAACTTTGGCCGAGCAACTACCCCGCTCGGCCAGGCGGCAGAACTCGACATTGGCACATTGGATCTTCGGCTGAGAGGACGTGACGCGACCACAGTGGAACTCCGTCCGAGCGGACGAGACACGAGGAATAGCGAGGTGACTGGCAGAGTTGCCAACCCGCTCAACCTAGCAGCATACTCTCTTTCGTATCCAGCGACATCCTTTTGGGAGTTAGTACCGTCGACACCGGACATGGACAACCAGAAGATCGTACGACGGAAGCTTCTACTGTCACTTCAAAGATATGCGCAGCCTATTAAGGTACTGTGCCAAGGATACTTTATCGACAAGTCTTTTCAGGGAAAACTTGGGGAAGCGTACTCGTCTTGGGGAGCGTGCACACGCATTACAGGAGCTCTATATAAAAGGGGATTCAAACATTGGCGAAGGTACACAATACACGCGATATTCACTGTTTGTACTACAGTCTTCTTGTTGCTCCACCTTCTACTTTCTCGCTGGTGACTGACTTGAGCATCGGAGGGCCAACGTTAGGGATCCCTTCCTTGACTTGGTACTACGTAATCTGTGTTATAGGTCGGAGCGGAGTCCACAGGAGATCAACGGGAGTGTCATATCCCCAACTTGTCATCTCATCAATTTTCGGACAGAATCAACCGCATTCTATCCATTTGCTTGTGTATTTTGTTTATGATGAAGTGAAGAAGATAATTTCTTAAAAAAAAAAATCAATTAACCTCATTGGCTAGTTTAGATTGTGGTAAATTAAATATCTATATATAGATATATATATATCTATATATATATATATATATATAGATTTTATTATGTCATTCATATTGTCAACGAATTATTTGCTCAAAAATAAAAAAATTAAAGGTGCAGAGAATCAAACCCCATGCCTCTTGCATGCAAAGCAAGATCTCTACCATATAAGCTACACCCCCATAATATACACCCCCATAATATTTTATTATGTGTGCTTCTTAAAATGATGTGTATGTTATATGTTTTTTAATTTAATGTCCTATAGGTTATTTTTTTTAATAATCCAAGTAATTGGATTCGTCCAACTAATAATGGAGGTAAATAGTCTTTTCTCTAATTTACTTACCAAATAAATTTGGAATACAACTTATACTCATTTAGAAATTAAAAATATTCATTTCTACACTAAAATATTTATCTACCTGAAACGGGAGCGGGTTGCTTTTGCAATAATAGAATATTGTTTACTTATTTTTTCAGTTGATATTAGATATCCAGTTTACGCCGATTAATTCTAAGATTGATAGATCTAATTTCATGAAGGTACTTGTAATAGGTAATTTATTAATCCAATATTTTTAAATTAACCATATATTAAAGAAAATTTATCCATTAATTTGTTAAGACTAAAATTTTTAAATAAGTAATTGAGAATTTATGTTTTTTTTATCACTTTTAATTTCATGGTAGGTGGATTGAAATTTTGACGGTGAATCCTGAAATACCCCCATTTTGTCCATTTGCTTATGTATTTTGTTTATGACGGAGATGATGGATCGAAAGCGCTAGAGGGGAGGGTGAATAGCGCTCGTGGCTATTTCGTTTTTCGAAATCGTAAAAGCTTGTTCAGAAATAACGCAGCGGAAAAGTAAATAAAGTAGACACGAAGGATTTACTTCGTTCGGAGCCTGTGACGACTCCTACTCGAAGGCCCGCGATCCTTGATCGCTTCCGGTAGGCAACAACTATAATTCGTAAAATCTATTACACGCTAAGTACAATTCAAGCAGAAAAGAATATTGTACCGACAATAAAAAGAATAAAGCTGAAGCTCCGAATTGTCGTTGCAGCACTTCTGAGTCGAGACGTTAGCAGCTTGTCGCACGGAGAATGCTTAGAAGATGGTTGTTCTTGAAGCTGCACCTCAACCCTCTTTTTATATGAGGTTCCGGGCGCCTGGGACCTTTCCGGGCGCCTGGAGTGTGACGTGGCCAGCCAACTAGCTTGCTCCACGTGGTGAAGTCGCGCAGGGGATAAAATTTGGTCCCGGACGCCCGGACCTGTTCCGGGTGCCCAGACCTCCGGGCGCCCGGATCCATCCCGGGCGCCCGAACCTCCTTTTTCCAGGAGCCGCTTCTCCTGCAAAACAAGGTTAGTCCGAGCAATTTCATACCCTGCAAGACAATGTTAGAATCTGATAATTCATAAGTGAAAAAGAGCTGACAGTCTTCGGACTGTCCGAGTCTGACTTCGGATTCCCAACCGGAAACCCTAGGTCGACTCGACGCCTACTGTTCCCTCTACGGGGAATGCGTCCTCACCTACTCCACTCAGGAGATTTACCTGATGTCAGTCCGGTCCTCCAGACCGACTGGACTTTTCGCCTAGGGTTACCACCCCCTAGGACCTAGAGTTACCGCCCCCTAGGGTTTTTCTCCACCTAGGGTTACCACCCCCTAGGACCTAAGGTTACCGCCCCTTAGGGTTTTCCTCCACCTAGGGTTACCGCCCCCTAGGACCTAAGGTTACCACCCCTTAGGGTTTTTCACTTGCTTAACCGCAGCTAGGACTTTCTTGAAACACTCATTCAAACATGTTGGATCACACACTAACTTAACTTTGAATCCTTTGCCATTATCAAAACTAAGGTTCGATCGTCGGATGCTTCCCGCACCAACAAGAAGAAGACTTTCTAAAAAAAAAATTCAATTAACCTTATTAACTAGCTTAGATAGTGGTAAATTATATATATATATATATATATAATTTCATTATATTGTAGTGGAATTATTGTATATGGAATCAAACCCCATGCCTCTCACATGCCAAAAAAAAAAGCACTCTACCATATGATCTACACTCCCATAATACTGCCCCCACGGGCGGGATCAGCCGGTTATGACATGGATTCTTGCAACATAGGTCGAGAGGTCGAGGGTCTGCGGCAGCAAATGCGATAACATCAATATCTGTCCGTGCTAAACACCTGAGACCACCATGTCATAGCCGGGCCCGTATTCACCGTGATTTACTCCCTCTCATACTTGTGGGGCCGGGGTGAGGGGGCCGCTGGGTTGGCGGTTCCAACCTTTTGCAACATACACTCCCATAATACTTTATCATGTGTGCTTCTAGAAATGATGCGTATGTTATATGTTTTTTATCTAATATCCTGTAGGTTATTTTTTTAAAATAATCCAAGTAATTAGATTCGTCCAACTAATAATGGAGGCTCTTTTCTCTAATTAACCTACCAAATAAATTTGAAATACAATTTATACTCATTTAGAATTTAAAAATATTCTATCTCTACATAAAATATTTATCTACCTGAAATCAGAGCAGGTTACTTTTGCAACAATAGAATATTATTTATTTTTTCAAACAATATTAGGTATTTAGTTTATACCGACTAATTCTAAGATTGACCGACTCATTAATTCTTATCATCCGTCTCCCTTTCCTATTAATTCATCCGTTTTTAGTTTGCTTGCTTTGTAAACATATCCTTGTATTTAATTTTTAAAATTTAAAATTTAGAAAATCATAAAGTTTTGAAAAGAAAAAAAAAACTTGAGAAGAATTTTATAAGGCATGTATAAATTTTATTTTTCCTTTTAAAGGTATTTTAATAATTTTATAATCAAAAGAACCATAATGCCCTCATCAATTTATTTTTTTGTGATCGTCATTGCAGTGCCTGAGAGGGTAAAGTAAGGAGGAAAAGCCAATCAAGGAAGACAGTGACATGCTCCAACCACAATCACAGATAAAATGCTATTTTGTGATAGAAAATGGCGGAAGGCGTCACAAACCTTATACTCTAAAAACCCTAGAAAAAAGTGGATGTGCTCAACATCAACAAGAGGCAAAGTATTCACAACAAGCTCAATCATTCATTATAGAAGAAAGGGGAGATTCATCAATACAATTTCAATCCAAACATTTAAGTTCCACAATCTAAAGCACACATCATATAGCACAATAAGGTCATAACACTGCTCGGATCCTAAGCGGTACCTCAAATTTCATTTTTGTGTTGAATAAATGCAAAAGTCACCCAACATTATCCTCACTTTTCACTAGTGCAAGCTCGACAAGTAAACCACATGAGAATGACTGGCTTGCTTGAATATGACATTGCGTATCCTTACTTTCTCGGGTATCGAGTGCAACTCAACAAATAAAGCCTCGGAAGCAAATACTAGCAGGAACTTAACACACTTGAAGATGGCATCGTCACATTCTTGATGTGTCCCGCCTACTACAAGTACTTGATGAGAGCCCAAATCACAACAATCAGAGCTACAATTGCAACGATGGATAAGAGCAGACACATGCACGAGCAACCGCCTTTTGTGCGCTTGTTGAGGATTGCCAGTCTCTTTTGAACTCTCTGCATGAAACCGGCAAATAGTCAAATAACACTGGTTCACAAATTTTCCACGTCAAATACAACGATAGATTCATATTGCAAAAATGATTAGATTCTAAGATAAGCAGCTAAGTATAACAATATCCTCAAAGCATGGTCTTTTCAGCACCATTTTACCACTGTAGTGTATATATCGGCTGTCAAAATTCAAAAGGACCACAAGGTTGTAATTTAGAACAGAGAAAAGCTGATATTACCTGTAGCCTTGAGTCTGTTACATCAACTTGCTGGTCCAGATCGTTCTGCATCATTACAAAAATGTTCAGTTATCAATGGATGCCTTAAAGATTGAAAGTTGTTGCTGAATCATTCTGCATTAGAGAGAAATATACTACTTGGTCATGCAATTACATACAATTAATCTTGTGTGCAGATCCAATTCCTCGTTAACTGCTAATGCGATGTGTTTTGTGCTTAACACAGTCTCCTCCAACTTTTCAAGGCCCTCATCTTGCTCTATGAAACCAGATAAATTGGTAATAATGTGTTGAATAGAGACTTATTTGAAGATGTGGAAAAAAATAAAGATTATACCTCTCATAATCTGTCTCTGTAAACCAATAATACCCTGATTATCCAACTCAGCAGTTCTTGTTGCTACATCAACTGGCTTTTTACTATCTCCAAGCAAGTCCTCCCTATCTTTGATAAATGGTTAGTCCAGTATCTAATTAAGTAATTGACAAAAAAATATCACATGCATACGAACTATCTAAATGTGATCCATCAAGTTTGAATTGAAACAGACTTTATTGTGGTAAAATTGAAAGGTATGGGTGCAACATTGTAAAGCCATCTGAGTGTATTGCACTGTGTTAGGCAAACCTGTTTCCGAAGTTGGACATGTTTAATATGGATGCCATCTGAGTTGCTTTAGATTTTAGATTTGATAGCATCTCTCGTCGCTTATGCAACTCTTTATCCTTTCTGTGCTAAGAAGTCAGTTAAAATGTGTCAAAATAGTCATGCTCCAAACAGGAATCAATGGGTGATACTAAGTACAACCAATAAAATAAAGTAATTCAATTTTCGCTTGAACAGGATAAGCAATTCAATTTAAGATGTTGTACCAAAAAGGATGGTACAACATCTTGCAAACTAGAGTTTAGATAAGTGAAACAATATGAACTTGTAAGAAATATTTGCAGCATAGGGACTCTTTTACAAGACCAGGATGATTTCCGAAAAAAAACAAGCTTCAACATTTTACGTTTAAAGGAACAAGAAACACATACATTGGCTGTATGCTAGGAAGCTTTGAAAGAAGGGCCTCCAAGTTCTCCAATCTAGTCCTAAGAATTGTTATCTTCCTCCTCATTGCAGTTAATTGACGTTGGGTTTCAGGACCTGACGGAGGTAAAGAGCCCCTTTGAGAAATCATAGCATTAATTTCGTCAGAAAGCCTTGATGCTTCATTGAACTCCCTCATCCATTGATCCAAAGAAGTTGCCATTGCTAGTGACAGGATCTACCAAGATTGCCTCCACTGTCAGAGAGTATATTTAATTAATAGATTATGTTGAAAGTTTGTAACAGTATATAGCACAATATCATATAGAAGCAGATAAGATAAGCCCCAAGAGAGAACAGATAAAATTAATGAGAACATGGCCTTGCACTATTGAAACAATGCTACATCAAGGACAGCATAGTCAACAAATTTAAGATAAGAAGAGCAGGATTATTGCATAGAGATGTACAATTATAATGATAATAACAGAAATGATATTATAAAGCCAACTTGAAAGAAAGTAAAAAACAATAATGGATGATATACATGGAGTAGTCAGAATGAGAATAGAAAATGGACCATATTCAAGAGGCAAAGGCTCTTAATCCAAAAAACATCAACCAGATTTCCAAAAACAGCTATTGCGTAGCATTTCTAGATAAATGATGAATTTTCTTGAATACAATCCTTTAACCACCGAAATATTAGTCTCACTCCCCTCTTTCAGGTAAGCACATTCATCCCAACTATTTGGAGTCAGTTACATGAATATTAATTTTAATCAAATTATATCAATTCTATTACATCAAGTAACATTTTCTTTTACCTCCCCATACCCATATCTCTCTACTAGATTCAACTTTTAAAATTATGAAATCTATTGATCATCTTTGAATAAGTAAAAATCATCTCAACTTATTTTCTCTTATTGTATCACTTATTGGCACTGTACTTAATTGATATCAGATAATAATATTTTTTTTTATATCTGTGGATAAAAAATATATACTTCACTCTGTTTCAACCAACAGTTCTTTATCCTATTAAATGATAAATTCATCAATATCCCTTCTTATTAAATAGTAGATCCAATATCTAAATGTCCTACTCACAAGAATGAGACATTCTTTTCTTACAAAATAATTACAGTTTACATATTCATTCTTGAATCTACTTATTCTAATGAAGAAAAATCATTCCATCTTAACTTTTTGATACAATTTTTTGCATTTTATACTTTCCATCATACCAATTCCAGCGTTCTGATGCACTTGATTGGTCTGATCAAAATTTATCATTTTGAATCAGAACCAATCGAACACTATGTTGGCAATTCTGGTTATGCTCTCCTAGAGACAAACTTAGTCCAAAACTCCAAGTCCCTACTAATATTAAGCAAAACCACAATCTCGACTGAAACAAATTCGATGTGGCAGAGTTTTAAACAAGAGAAATAGAAAGACGAACTATGGAAAAACATTTAAACAAGAGAAATACAAAGAGGCACAATGGAAAACCACTGCCAATTCTCAATTCCAATGATAATAAGCTTAAGTCCGATGCTACAAATTTAAAAGAAAAATCATTCTCCAGGAATCGAAGATAATTATGACAATATCCCAGATCAATTATTGATTGTCGAAGAGAAGAAAAAAAGTGACAAAAGCAATCAGAGAAGAAATTGCAAACCTTTTAGTGGGGGAGGATAATATTAAAAAAAAACGACTCTTTCTTTCCTTGTCCCTCCCAAATTTCCCAAATACCTAGAATCACGAACCATCAGCGTAACCAATTAAAGATCCCTCTTTTCCGCTATATCCCCACGTTTTACCCCACCCAAACCCAAACCCAAACCCTAACAAACGACTGCGTCCACTTCAAATATCCCTTAAATCGACCAAATCCCCATCTATACCATCTACCCGATCCCGCACCACAACATTACCAATCGATCCATGTGAATCCAAAGCGAATCATAATTGAATATGCCACCGCCCAATTGCCCGGGAGACGCAGGCGACAACGATAACAAGGTCAACCCTGCGTTGCCCGATCCAACAACGCCAGCGGTTAAACTAGAGACGATTGTAAAGGACATAATAAGCGTACCCGACGTGAAGATCGAAGCGAAGGTGAGACGTAGCCGAGAAGAGGCGACGGCAGCTCCGCCGTTACAGAAAGGCAACTGAGAGGAAAAGTTATAATACATCAACTTAGTTGGGCTGGGCCTTCGTATCCGTCAAGACCCAATTAGGAATCAAATAGCCCGCGTGCTATGTCATGGAATTTGAATGATGACTCGATAGTTCTCAAAGCAACCGGAGACGCCCAGACGTATCATCCATCGCCGTCCAATATCCAATCAAACGAATCCAACGGCCATGATCGACCAAGGGAAGCTTCCAGAATTCCCGCCCGAAGTCAATATATAGAACCCCGCCCGTCCTCTCTTTCCTCGATTCGTAGCGTTTTGCTTCAGCAATCGAAATTCTCAAGAAGAACAAAGCGAGCGATATCATCTTCTTCCTCCTCCTCTTTACAGAATCTCTTCTATTCTCGGAGGCAATGGCTGGTGGCAAGGGTGAGGGTCCGGCGATTGGGATCGATTTGGGAACCACCTACTCGTGCGTCGGAGTGTGGCAGCACGACCGGGTGGAGATCATCGCCAATGACCAGGGCAATCGCACCACCCCTTCCTACGTCGCGTTCACCGACACCGAGCGGCTAATCGGCGACGCCGCCAAGAACCAGGTCGCCATGAACCCTACCAACACGGTGTTCGGTAAGTAGAAGATTCCCCTTTCTTCTCTGTTCCTTGTTTCGATGGATGTGGTGTTTTGATTTAAGTTTGGCCTAGAACCGTTATCAGTGTGCACTTTTGTGCGTTCGATTTGTTCACAATTACGATGGTTTTGTTCTATGGCGATTGGTCGCAGAGTTAGATATGCTGCATCGTGTTGTAGTCCCTGCGAATTAACAATTTACTTTTGTTAGGTTAACGATACATTTCGCTCCGTCTTCAGAATTGTAGTAATGTGATTAACAATTTTCTGATTTGTTAGACGAATTAACAATTTACTTTTGTGATTCGCTGATTTGAAATCGTAGAAAAGTGAAGATTCTGATCCAAATTTCTCTGTTTCGTCAGATGCCAAACGTTTGATCGGGAGGCGTTACAGTGATCCCTCCGTTCAAGGCGACATCAAGCTATGGCCTTTCAAAGTGATTGCTGGCCCCGGCGACAAGCCCATGATCGTCGTCCAGTACAAAGGCGAGGAGAAGCAGTTCTCCGCCGAGGAGATCTCCTCCATGGTGCTAACCAAGATGAAGGAGATCGCCGAAGCCTATCTCGGAACCACCGTGAAGAACGCCGTGGTCACGGTCCCTGCCTACTTCAACGACTCGCAGCGGCAGGCCACCAAGGACGCCGGAGTCATTGCCGGCCTCAATGTACTGCGAATCATCAACGAGCCCACGGCAGCAGCCATAGCCTACGGCCTCGACAAGAAGGGGAGCAGCTCTGGCGAGAAGAACGTGCTGATCTTTGATCTCGGAGGCGGGACCTTCGATGTTTCTCTTCTCACCATCGAAGAGGGTATCTTTGAGGTGAAGGCGACAGCTGGCGACACGCACCTCGGCGGCGAGGACTTCGATAACAGGATGGTGAACCACTTCGTGCAGGAGTTCAAGAGGAAGCACAAGAAGGACATCAGCGGCAACCCTAGAGCTCTTCGGCGGCTCAGAACAGCTTGCGAGAGGGCAAAGCGAACTCTCTCCTCAACCGCCCAAACCACGATCGAGATCGACTCTCTGTTCGAGGGCATCGACTTCTACTCCACCATCACCCGAGCTCGATTTGAGGAGCTCAATATGGACCTCTTTAAGAAATGCATGGAGCCGGTGGAGAAGTGTATGAGGGACGCAAAGATGGATAAGAGTAGCGTCGACGACGTGGTGCTCGTCGGTGGATCGACGAGGATTCCGAAAGTCCAACAGCTGCTCCAAGACTTCTTCAATGGCAAGGAGCTATGCAAGAGCATCAACCCGGACGAGGCCGTAGCCTATGGCGCCGCTGTCCAAGCCGCCATCCTGAGCGGCGAGGGAAACGAGAAAGTGCAGGACCTGCTGCTCCTTGACGTCACACCTCTCTCGCTTGGGCTGGAGACCGCCGGTGGCGTCATGACGGTCTTGATTCCGAGAAACACGACGATACCCACCAAAAAGGAACAAGTTTTCTCCACCTATTCTGACAATCAGCCCGGCGTACTAATCCAGGTCTACGAGGGCGAGCGAGCTCGGACCAAGGACAACAACCTCCTTGGTAAATTCGAGCTCTCCGGCATTCCTCCGGCCCCCAGAGGTGTACCTCAGATCAATGTCTGCTTCGACCTCGACGCCAACGGCATCCTCAACGTCTCGGCAGAGGACAAGACCACCGGGCAGAAGAACAAGATCACCATCACCAATGACAAGGCAGGCTCAGCAAGGCAGAGATCGAGAAGATGGTCCAAGAGGCCGAGAAGTACAAGGCCGAGGATGAGGATCACAAGAAAAAGGTGGAGGCCAAGAACGCCCTAGAGAACTACTCATATAACATGAGGAACACAATCAAGGATGATAAGATCGCCGGCAAGCTGCCCCCAGCTGACAAGAAGACGATCGAAGATGCAGTGGAGAGGGCCATCGGATGGTTGGATGGGAATCAGCTGGCGGAGTCGGAGGAGTTCGAGGACAAGATGAAGGAACTGGAAGGTATCTGCAACCCCATCATAGCCAAGATGTATCAGGGAGGAGCAGCTTCTGGCATGGATGAAGATGCTCCAGCATCGTCTGGTGCCGGAGCAGGGCCGAAGATCGAAGAAGTCGATTAATCCACTGAGTTAATGTAAGAGTTTATCTTTGGGTAATAAACAGTGCAGTCGTGTAAACTAGAATCAATTCCCCAGATGAGTCCCTGCTCAAACTAATGAAACATTGATGCCAAAATTCTTCAATTTGGATGATGAAAGTTTATGACATAAAGTTTTAAATGATTAGCCATACTTCATTATGATAATACTTAGGATCTAGCTTTGACAGGCTAAAAATTACAAGAAGAGTTCTCAAGCCACAAGTTAAAAGCAGTTCCAAAGATAGATGAAGCAGATCAGTTGCTGAAAATAATAGCCATCACGAGTCAAAAAGTTACTTTTGCAAACAACTGAATTAAAACCCCAGCAATGTATGATTAAGATTGAAGCTTCGGATCCTGCAGACAGCCTCATTTCTTCTTGTCACTCACTCCAGCCGACCTAAATACACGAGGAGTTAGTGATTGAATATCTTTGCATTTGAAAATTTTCAATACAAACTCTTAGCATGTATAGACAACAGTGCAGCAACACCTTTATGAATCACTCATGGGTTTAGAAGAGTTAACAATTAGCTAAGAAAATATCAAAGGGAAGCCAACGTTATATAAGCTAGGTTTTCTTTCTTTTGAGTGTTTGAGCAAATTGAAATGAAAGATTCAAGCATATATTTTATTAGGATTGATACTACCACTGATTCTTTTGTTAACTTTGAAACTAACAAGTGGTCTTATAGGAGCCTTCAACCTGATATAAAAGGCATCAGTGATTAGTACAAGGGCATGACAAGTATGACTAGTCAAAGATTCAATTTCTCATTAAAAAAACTAATCCGTGATAATTCCTTAATTGCAAGGGCATGACAAACAGTGACAAATAATATCAATATATTGAATTAAACATCTCAGCAAGTGTGATTATGATTAATAAAACTCACTTGCATGGAAGTAGAATGAAAAATTCAAAACTCAGAAAAGCAAAATCAATTTGAATCATTTATTAGATATTGATAGAATGCTGCATTGTAGAAAATAATTAACTCAGTGATTGAGTAATAAACCTCATCTTTCGGAGAACATTAGCCATCTCCTCTCTCTTCTTTTTGGCCCTCTTGTGTGTGCCCAGCTTTCTTTTGGCAACTTTAAGTGCTCGCTTGTCCTTCCCAACTTTCAAAAGCTCAGTGATTCTCTTCTCATATGGAGCAAAGCCAGCAACTTCCCTGATCAAGCTCCTCACGAAATGGACCCTCTTGCTAGTTTTCTGGCAAAGAATTCCAAAAGATACATCTTAAGCTATCCAAAATCATTCAAGCTACAAAGAACTAAGTTGTGTGCATATGAATTTGCAGTGTGAATAAAACTTTTGCCAAACGTGAGAATGGAGTTGGCCACTAATTGAAAATAATAATGAAATACATTGCAAAACCCGACCGTTAGAGAATATGGAAATGCAAAAAGAAGCATAGACACTCAATGAAATTAACTATTCCAGAATCATAGATTCATCCTATTTCATAGTATGAAATAGGATTAAAGGGATTAAATCAAGGGATTAAAGGGACAATAACACAAAAGCTAAGTGCAGTGATAAATATGCATTGAAACAGTTTAAAGATGTGATAATTACTAACACATCTAAAGGATTCTCAGCAACAACGCCGTGGCTGTGGAACCAAGATTGGAAATCGATAAGCACTGATACTTGCAAGAAGTGTTTATATGCAAACAAGCTACTGATTGAAAGGTAACACACAAGTTTTGATCTACAAGTTCATGCAACTCCAATACGAAGAATAAAACAATGAGATTGTAGACAATCATCAGCAGAATTGAACATCACTTCCAATGAGTTCGAGATCCATACCCCCTTTCTGCTCGAAGGCCGAGGAGGCAACTCCCTTCTGGTCACGATGTGCCCCTTGTTGAGCCCGACGAAGAGCCCGCTCTTCGGCTGAGGAGGGGCCATCTCTCGAATTCTCTATTCCTATTAATCAAACAAAAAACATCCAACGGTCAATCCAGTCGAAGGTTAAAATATCACATTTGCAGCAGCAGGTTTCGAGATGAGAAAAGTGAGAGTGATCATGAAGCGATGAGCTCTTACCTCTGAGATCAAAATCCCTAGCGGCGGACGATCAACCCTAGCAGCGGGGACGAAGAACGCTTAAATAGCAGGCGGTTTATTTAACCAGCAGGCCTGAGTCGATCAGAGCCGTTGGATAAAACTGTGTGGTGATTGACGAATCGGATTGCCCGTTAGGGTCGGCAACGCTCCGAAGGATTGTGTACAAGGTCTCAGTCAGCGTTCAAAGAAAATGACCGGTCCAGTTGGCAACAAGTAGTGGGAACCACTATTGTGTGGTCCATCAAGTCGCATCTAATTTAGTTAGGACTATAAATGAATCAAGCGTTCATGAACAAGTTTAGTATTCAGCTTGATAAGAAATTATTTATATTCGTTCAATATACATTAGATTAATTAAACAAACAAGCTTAAACAGTTCGTTAAGCTAAACAAACAAGTTTGAACACATATGTGTTCAGCTCGTTAACGTTCGTGAACAATATTCGTGAACAACGTTCATGAACAATATTCACAAATAATATTTATTAATAAAATTCTTTTCAATATGCTAAATAAACAATAAAATAAAATAAAATAAAATAAAATAAATAAATTTAAATTATCAATCTTAATAACCAATCAAATAATTAAAAGTTTCAAACAATCAAACAAACTTGAATTGAGAGCTTGATAATATCTAAACGAACCAAGCTCAAGCCAAGCTCGAACCAAGCTCAAGTCAAGCTTGAATTGAGAGCTTAATAACATTTAAACGAACCAAGTGCAAGTCAAGCTTCAAACAAGCTCAAGCTCATAAAAAATAAATCAAACTAAGCTTGAACACTCATTTCAAAAGCTTGGTTCATTTTAAGCTCGGCTCGGCTCGGCTCGGCTCAGCTCGATTATCTTATCAAACAAGCTTAAATACCCCCAAGCTCGGCTCGGCTCGACTTGTTTACAGCCCTAAATCCAGCCCATATATAATACTTTTTTATTCATTAAATTTATATAATCGTTACCCTGCCCTTTTCATACTTATCTTTTGTCATGACAGATGAGTTCGATGGTTAAAACAACGGCAATTTACCAAAGGGCGTTGCTTGGATATTGTATTTACCAAAAGACACATCGTAGGTTGGTGTTTATCAAAGGACGCAGTTTAACAAATTCAATTCTCAGATTACCCCTCTGGCTACCTGGCAACCACGTTTTTCAATCACCATTTTCCAAGCATCCAAGACACAAATCGAATTGAAAAATAATATGTGGTTCGGATGTACGTCATCTCACCGTCTCTTTCCCTCCATCCCTCTGCGTAGTGTTATAAACACGAAAGAAATATAAACCCTGCGCTTGTCATCACTGCTCGTGTTGGTTGGTGGCATTGAAATAGACCAGTTAGGTTTTCGGGATATTGGCGTAAGAGTTTCAAGAGAAAACCAAAGGACAACTGCAGTTAAAAACGTCAGCAACTTCTTGCAAGAGGGAAATTAGTAGAAGAATACATTTAAAGATTTAGACATGTATGCATAGATTTATTACTGTAAATTAGGGTAGTGATGGTAAATAAAAATTACAGTATTGTAGCAAAGGGTGGTGGAAAAAATGGTTGTTATGGTTTATTTTGGTTGTGTGGGGAATAAATACTCAACAACACCTGCAATATGATGTAATAGGATACTTAATCGATTTAAGTCTTGTTATTTTCTGCGGTTGATAGTTAAGTTTGACTAACCATTTTTTATTCAGGGTTTAGGGTTTAGTCAGTGGTGGTCCTAGTTTACAAGAAGTGTCTACTTTAGTAAGGGTCTGATATCGATGATATCAGACCCACGTTGGCCCTGATATCATCGATATCAGGTCTAACGTGATCTGTGGTTAAAAGTTGGATTTTACATCATATAGATCTTTTCCTCGCTCAACCCTTCCTAGTGGTTTCAATTGAGAAAAATTATAAATTAACGACAACACTTGATTATGTAGTTGCAAATTTACTAAATTAGTTTGGAATTTATTTATCAGGGGCGATCATATAACTGAAGAAATTCTCTCTGAGATATGGAATACACTTGATACAAATTCTGGCATTGGACATGGAGCTAATGTAGGAGAAGTATCCAGAACAAATATTCCATCATCTTCGCAGTATAGTTGTGTGTCTAACACAAATAGAAATAGAAGCAGTAATTTAACATTTGATCTAAATGAAGAAGCTAGTATTCAAGAAGATGAAGTTTTGAATCCTTGTACAACACTTGATGTTTACTTTGAGCCTACTTGGAGAGAGGAGGAAGGGTATTATAACCGAATTGGAGAGGAATTGCAATGTAATACAGATGTACAAGAATTTTAGCTGATGATATGCAGATTGAACAATATGAAATATCTCCAGAGCAGTACAGTGACTTAGAGGAGGAGTTCCCAATAGCTGATGATCCATATATTCTAAATTCTCGATTGCTTCAAAGGCCAGTTGAAGAGGCAACGGATGAGCATGAATTTTTTTTTGACAGATTTTTTCGTCTCGACAAGAGTTCAAGAATGCACTTGTGAAACATGTCATGGTTAAACATATGAGATATATCCCAGTCGACACTCGGAAAAATAAAGTAAAAGTCGTCTGCTTCAATCAACCGTGTAAATGGAGAGTAGTTGCCCAGGGGATGTAGAGTTCATTGTTACGAAATATATAAAAGAACACCAATGTGGCACCATTAGGGAAAATGTTGATCATCAAGCATGCTCTTCATCCTTTGTAACTTCTTTTATTGAAGAGTAATTTCTTGCTAATGAACAATACAAGCCAAGTATGATTATAGCAAATATAAAACCTGTTGAACACCGTGGTAGTTTTGATGTGATCAACCAAGTTGGTTAGGTTCTGTTTTGTGTTTGATCCCTGTGTCTAAGTGTGCACGAGCTTAGGAGCACAGGAAGTCGAGCGGAAGACGCAGCTAGCGAGAAAGATGGCACGGGAAAGGAGTCGACGGACTCGGTGCGTCCGAAGGACGAGAGAGCTGCGGAAGAGTACACCGGTGGGCGAGAAGAACGTGCGCGGCATTCGAGGGGCGTTAAGCCGGGGAGGAAGGCTGCTTGAGGAGAAGGCCGGAAATTGGGTTCTGGTGAGCCCTATTTCGGTTGGCCGGAATCACCCAAAAGAATAGAGCTTCGGAAGTCAAAGCAAAAGTGAAAGGATGCTGGAAATAAAGCTTAAGGCGCCTCAAGCCAGTACTGGAGGCGCCTCCACCTTGGAGGCGCCTCCATCTGCCTTGGAGGCGCCTCAAGCTTGAAGGCGCCTTCAGTCTTGATGAAGGCACCTTCAACTGGTCAAAAGTGATCATTTGCGCTGCGGATAAAATTTTATTCGTCCACTCGATGGAGGCGCCTTGGACCCTAGTTGGAGGCGCCTCTGACCCTCGAGATCAAATTTCCATAGGCTATTTAAAGGCCCCTGGAACTAGGAATTCAACATCAATTGAGTATTCAACTCTGTAAGGAATTTCTAGCAATAGTTCTGAGTTGTTAGAGTGTAAAAGGTTTTTCCGCCTTCAGTAAAGGAGATCTTTTCTAGTGTGTTTTTCATCGCCCTGGATTAACAACCTCCTTAATTGTAACCAGGTTAACTGCTGAGTCTCTTTTCATTTCTGTTGATTTAATTATTATTATTTTACTATTGTATTTTTGAGTTGAAAGATCCGAGGAGGGTTATTTTTATTTCTCAGGCAATTCACCCCCCTCTTGCCGGCCTCCACTGCATCTACACGTGGTATCAGAGCGAGACCGCCTCAAAAGGACTAACCGCCGACTGAAACACAATGATCAAGACGATGGTCAGAGCGAATATTCATCCCCCGAAGTTCGACGGAGACTTCGCAACATGGAAACGCCGGATGGAGGTATTTTTCAAAACCGACTTTGACATTTTAATAACTATAAAATATGGTTTTGAAGTTCCGAAAGACAAAGAAGAGCATCAGTAGAGCAAGAAGGAGCAAGCCGAGTTTGTCGCCAACGGAAAGGCGGAATTCCACCTGCTTAGCGTGCTGCCACCACAAGAGGTAAGTCGAATCGGAAGCTACGACTCCGCGAAAGACCTCTGGGAAAAATTCCTGGAGCTTCACGAAGGTACCTCGAAAGCAAAGCTAGCGAGGCGCGACATCCTCCGGACTCAATTAACGAACCTCCGGATGAACCAAGGCAAGAAAGTAGCGCAACTCCAAGCAAGGATCAAAGAGCTGATCACGCAACTAACCAATCTTGGAGAAGAAGTAACGAACTGGGACTCAATCCGGTACGTGCTCAACGCCTTCCCCAGAACTCCAGTGTAGGCCTCCTTAGTAGATGCGTACTACATCTCTAAGGACTTCGAGGTAAGTACTTTAGAAAATTTATTTTCTACATTTGAACTTCACGAATCTCGGATTGCAGAGCCCATTAAAGTGGAGAACGCAAGTCAGAACATTGCCTTGAAGGCAAGAACAAACGATTCTAACTCCGAAGTCTCAATCGACGAATCTGAAGCTGCATTAATGGTAAGACGATTTAATAAGTTTTTTAAATCTAACAAATTTAGATCGCAGAAGCATGAGCGAAAAAAAAGAACAGTTTGTTGCTACAACTGCAACGAAGAAGGGCACATCAATGATGACTGCCCGAAATTAAAGAGAAAGTAGAAAGAAAAGGAAAAGGTCAAGTACAAGAAGCCAGAAACCTCCAAGCACAAGAACCTGAAGGTCACTTGGTCAGATTCGTCGTCTTCCGAATCAGACGTCGAAGCCTTCTCGGGGTTAGCGCTAATGGCTAACCATCAGATGGAAGAAGAGTCAAGCTCAGAGATGAGCATAGATGAAAGGGGAGGAACATCAGAAGAGGAAAGCTGCAGTGAAGGGGGAGCCTCACCTAGTCAGGTAAGTAAGGTACGTAATCTAACCCTGACTCAATCTTTTCGCTTTATTAAGTGTCTTTCTAAAGACTTATTCAAATTAGAAAAAGAAAATGCTGAATTGAAATTAAACCTAGCAAAAACATGTCCACTAGAAATGTATGATAATCTAAAATTAGAAAATGAAAAATTAAAAGTTGAAATTGAGAAATTGAATGATACATGCTTAAATAAATTTCCAAAATCAAAATTAAGAATTTATGAAAAATTGAACTGGTATATAAGAAAACATCAGGGTCAACTTAGAAGAATACCTAAAGAATATGTACCCCTAAGTTTTTAACCAACCCTGTAGGAAGGAACCTTTATTGGGTTCCAAAATCCTTGCTAGTCTAAATTTCTCTTTTAGTTAAAAACTTACAGTGAGAAAATTAAACATTGAGTTTCTTTATGGAAGCTTTGTCTAAGGAAGTGGTTGTTGCTCCAATAATCAAAAAGGCCTAGTGTCTCGCCACTACCTGGAAGCCGAAATATCGAAATAAAAATGTTTAATTAACTTTCTGATAAAAGCATTAAAATTAGAATTAAATAATACTTTGAAAAGTTTTTAAACATTTCCTTATAAATTCCTTAAAAATTTAAGAAAAGAAAATTTAATTATCTAGAAAAATGTTTCTTGAAAGTTTTACTTAGAATTTTTTTTTAAATTCTAAAAATTAATTTTGACTTAGTAATTATTTTGAAAAATTCTAAAAATTTAGTTTACTTAGAAATTTTTTTGGAACATTCTAAAAATTAATTTTGACTTAGAAATTATTTTGAAAAATTCTAAAAATTCATTTTACTTAGAAATTTTGTTGGAAAATTCTAAAAATTAAGTTTGACTTAGAAATTATTTTGAAAAACTCTAAAAATTCAGTTTACTTAGAAAATTTTCTAACTTAATATTTTTCAAAAGCATATTCTCTTATTCTTGCCCCGTTTTTTGCTGTAATCAAAGGGGAAGAGGGAAGTACAAGTTTAGGGGGAGAGAGATTTTTTTTTAAAATATTTTTTTGAAAAATTCTGGTTAAATCTTTATTAAGTAGTTGCAATTTTATTTATTGCAAATTTATGCTAAAATATGTTAGTTTAGTCATTTTCTTTAAAATTACTATTTGTCTATTTTTACCCTAACTTGAACTTAGGTTGATGCACATCAAAAAGGGGGAGATTGTTGAACCCCGTGGTAGTTTTGATATAATCAACCAAGTTGATTAGGTCATGTTTTGTGTTTGATCTCTGTGTCTGAGTGTGCAGGAGTTTAGGAGCGCAAGAAGTCGAGCGGAAGACGCAGCTAGCGAGAAGGACGGCACGGGAAAGGAGTCGACGGGCTCAGTGCGTCCGAAGGACGAGAGAGCTGCGGAAGAGTACACCGGTGGGCGAGAAGAATGTGCGCGACGTTCGAAGGACGTTAAGTCGGGGAGGAAGGCTGCTCGAGGAGAAGGCCGGGAATTGAGTTCGGGTGAGCCCTATTTCGGTTGGCCGGAATCACCCAAAAGAACGGAGCTTCGAAAGTCAAAGCAAAAGCGAAAGGATGCTGGAAATAGAGCTTAAGGCGCCTCAAGCCAGTACTGGAGGCACCTCCACCTTGGAGGCGCCTCCATCTGCCTTGGAGGCGCCTCAGGCTTGATGAAGGCGCCTTCAACTGGTCAAAAGTGACTGTTTGTGCTGCGGATAAAGTTTTATCCGCCCACTCGATGGAGGCGCCTTGGACCCCTGTTGGAGGCGCCTCGGACCCTCGAGATCAGATTTCCAGAGGCTATTTAAAGACCCCTGGAACTAGGAATTCAACATCAATTGAGTATTCAACTCTGTAAGCAATTCCTAGCAATAGTTCTGAGCTGTTAGAGTGTAAAAGGCTGGAAGCCTTCAATAAAGGAGATCTTTTCTAGTGTGCTTTTCATCGCCCTGGATTAACAACCTCCTTGGTTGTAACCAGGTTAACTGCTGAGTCTCTTTTCATTTCTGTTGATTTAATTGTTATTATTTTACTATTGCATTTTCGAGTTGAAAGATCCGAGGAAGGTTATTTTTATTTCTCAGGCAATTCACCCCCCTCTTGCCGGCCTCCGCTACATCTACAAAAGCTAGGTTTGGAGTGACCATATTATACAGAAAAGCATACATAGCTCGAAAGAAAGCGATGAAGAAAGTTGTTGGAGATTATGACCAAGTATATAGAGATCTTCCACTATATCTGCGTGAGTTAAGAGTCAGGGATAGTGAAACCTATGTGTCACTACACAGGAATGGGGATAATCAGTTCCAACGCTGTTTTTGGGGTTTTGGAGCTTGTTGAAGAGTATCCAGGTCTTATCTTCGCAAATTGATTGGAATTGATGTTACACACCTAAGAGGCAAATATCCGGGTGTGTTGTTAATGGCAACATCAATTGATGCTAATGACAATGTCCTCCCAGTAGTCTTTGGAATCGCTGAAGTTGAATATGGGTCTGCATGAGAGTGGTTTTTGGATCATACGAAGAGATTCTTTAATGTTGATCCAGAGTTAATAACTATAGTATCATATAGACATCGCGACATTATATCAGCGGTTAGGAAAGTCTATCCTACCGCTCATCATGGTTTTTGTTACCACCACATGTCTTGCAATATGGTAACAGATACTGGCAGTAGGTCAGGTTTAGGCTTGTTTTGGGCAGCAGCTCGAGCAAACACAACACTCTAATATGATCTCATAATGTAGTCCATGCTTGAAAAATATTCAGATGCTCATAAGTGGCTTCAGAACATTGACCTTAAAAGATGGGCTAATGCACACTTTAGTGGCAGAAGGTACACAATGCAAACAACCAATTGTGTAGAGAGTTTAAATACTTTATTCAAGGAGACGCGTGAACTTCCCACAAACATGTTAATTGATAATACCAGAAGAAAAGTTGCTCAATTGTTCTTTAACCGTAGAGAGGAAGTGTCGAAATGGTATGTTGCGTTGACACCTCATCCTACCAAATAAATGGAATCAAGGAGGGTGAAAGCTAGATGATATAAAGTTCACCCCTACTCTCAATCTAAAATGGAAGTAGAGACATGAGGCACTTCATACATTGTTGATTTGGAGAGAAAATATTATAACTGCGGGAAGTTTCAAATTTCAGGATTGCCTTGCTCACATGCAATTGTCGTCATCATTCACCAGAACATGGATACACTCCCATATTGTGAACATTATTTTCATTCACAGAATTAGAATGTGACATACATGGATCATATTTACCCCTGTTGAAGCAAGGAATTTTGGCCTAGGGGAGTAAACAACATTATAATTCTATGTCCCAGTAGCCTTGTGCAACCGGGTAGGTGAAAGAAGGCAAGGATCGAGTTAAAATATAATTGGAAGGTAAAAGTCAAATGTAGCAGGTGCAAACAATTGGGCCATAATCGGAGGACCTATAGAATGCCGCCAACCCCTGGTTCTTGAATTAATTGTAAATTGGAGGAATTGATCCATATGTTTTGTATGCAGTACATACATAGGATTGTAAGAAAAATAGTTTTGGAAAGTGATGTTTATGTTATATCGTTTTATGTAGTATTTATTTTATGATACAGTGGTATTGTAGGTATGAGAAGTGTCAACCATCACCTGGAAGGCATAATTAATACTTCACACCATATAGGTTTAGTATATCTCTGCATTTCAATTCAACAGCAAGGGGTTTGAAATTTCAAAGTAATGTAAATATGTTTTGAAATATAAATGAGTTAAAACTCAGACAAAGGGATTGTAGTCATCCTTGAAAAATAAGATTGGAGTCATTGAAAAAGAAAATAGGTCACTGTTCCGTGCCAACTGGCACGGAGCAATAACTTCTAATCCAGGGGTTATAAATAAGTTTTGACGCCATTTATACCATCTCCCCAATCAAACCATCACAGTGAACGTGATTTCAGGTAATCCAAGTAGGGGAGGGTCATCAGTGGGTTTTGATCAAAAGTCACTGATGGACCTAGACACCTCTGATATGACTCATTTCAGTTCGAGTGAGATTATGGAATTGCAAAGACTCCAACGGTGCTATCAAATCATGATTTAAAGCTATATATGTGTGGTAGCAAGTGTTGAAAAAAAATAAAATTCAGCCACCGTTGGGCCTAATATGAGAGCATATCAAGCCCACCGTGGGTTGATATGAGAGCATATCAAGCCCAACGTAGGCCTGATATGAGTCATATCAGGCCCAACGTGGGCTTGGTATGATATCGTTTTTTAAAACTTGATTCTATCTCCCCTTTCTATAAACTCAATATGTGCTACCATGCTCCTTATAAAAAAATAAAATAAAATAAAATTTAAAGGTGCTCCCATAGAGTTTAAGTCTACAGCATGGTCATCAGTGGGTTCTGTGCCAACTGGCATGGAGGCATAACTTAGTTTCCAGGATGTATAAATTCGTTTTGACATCATATATACCATCTCCCCATTCAGACCTTCACAGAGAACTTTATTTCAGGTAAATCCAAGTAGGGAAAGGTCATCAGTGGGTTTTGCTCAAAATCCACTAATGAACCTAGACATCTCTGATTTGACCCATTTCAGTTCGAGTGGGATTCTGGAATTGTAAGGACTCCAACGGTGCTAGCAAATCATGATTTAAAGCTATATATGTGTGGTAACAAGTGTTGAAAAAAAAACAAAATTTAGCCACCGTTGGGTCTGATATGAGAGCATATCAGGCCCACCGTGGGCCTGATATGAGCGCATATCAGGCCCAACGTGGGCCTGATATGAGCGCATATCAGGCCCAACGTGGACCTGGTATGGTATCGTTTCTTAAAACTTGATTCTATCTCCCCCTTCTATAAACTCAACACCTGCTACTATGCTCCTTATAAAAAAATAAAATAAAATAAAATTTGAAGGTGCTACCATAGGGTTTAAGTCTACAGCATGGCCATCAGTGGATTCTGTGCCAACTGGCACGGAGCCATAACTTACTTTCCAAGGTGTATAAATTCGTTTTGACACCATATATACCATCTCTCCACCCAGACCTTCACAGGGAACTTTATTTCAGGTAAATCCAAATAGGGGAGGGTCATCAGTGGATTTTGCTCAAAACCCACTGATAGACCTGGACACCTCTGATTTGACCCATTTTAATTCGAGTGAGATTATGGAATTGCAAAGACTCCAACGGTGCTAGCAAATCATGGTTTAAAGCTCCGTAGGTGTGGTAGAAAATGTTGAAAAAAATAAAATTCAGCCACCGTTGGGCCTAATATGAGAGCATATCAGGCCCAACGTGGCCCTGATATGAGCGCATATCATGCACAACGTGGGCCTGGTATGGTATCGCTTCTTAAAACTTGATTCTATCTCCCCCTTCTATAAACTCAACACGTGCTACCATGCTCCTTATAAAAAAATAAAATAAAATAAAATTTGAAGGTGCTACCATAGGGTTTAAGTCTACAGCATGACCATCAGTGGGTTCTGTGCTAACTGGCACGGAGCCATAACTTAGTTTTCAGGGTGTATAAATTCGTTTTGACACCATATATACCATCTCTCCACCCAGACCTTCACAGGGAACTTTATTTCAAGTAAATCCAAATAGGGGAGGACCATTAGTGAGTTTTGCTCAAAACCCACTGATGGACCTAGACATTTCTGATTTGACCCATTTCAGTTTGAGTGGGATTATGGAATTGCAAGGACTCCAACTTTGCTAGCAAATCATGGTTTAAAGCTCCGTAAGTGTGGTAGAAAGTGTTGAAGAAAAACAAAATTCAGCCACCGTTGGGCCTGATATGAGAGCATATCAGGCCCACCGTGCTCATATCAAGCCCACGTTGGGCCTGGTATGGTATCGTTTCTTAAAACTTAATTCTATCTTTCCCTTCTATAAACTCAACACGTGCTACCATGCTCTTTATTAAAAAAATAAAATAAAATAAAATTTGGAGGTGCTACCATAGGGTTTAAGTCTACAGCATGGGGAGTGAGATACGGCTAATAGTATCGTATCATACCTTTACTCTCTACCACATATTTGATGTAAAAATAAAATGATGGTTGTTGGTTCTCCAAACTTACAAGGCGTTGTTTTAAATTTATAGCTACTCCCCTCTGAAACCTTCTAATTGAATGAGAATTTAAGGAAATCAAAAGTCTGATAGAAATTACAATTTTTTAGTAACTAGAATACATTCAGATAGCATAATAGTATTAAAATATATATATATATATATATATATATATATATATATATATATATATATATATATATATATATATATATATATATTGAAAAGAAAAGAGGTGAACTATATATATATATATATATATATAATATTGAAAAGAAAAGAGGTGAACTGTTCTTATACTGGTTGCCTTGGAAGAAAGACTGAAAGTAGAGGTTTTCTTCTGGTTATTTCTTTGGAGAGAAAGGATAAGGAAAGAAAACTTTAAATTTAGGTTTATCTGTCAAAAATATAAAACATAAGCCCAAAACAGATAATTTTGTTTATCTTTATAAATTAATTTAACCTTATATTAAAATGAATATAATTTTATTAAACAATGTTAGATTAAGTTGTTTATTATATTTGCCTGTTTTTGTTCGAAAGATGACAAGATCATCTATGACTACTTCACTTAAATTGTTGTCCCTAGTTATCGATGTGAGCCATTAGGCTAAAATGCAAAAATTTATATTGTTGTGATATGAATTATCACATTTTATGGCTCATGATGTTGGATGGTAGAAGTGTCAATTGGGTTGGGCTGCCTTTAAACCGACTTGTAAGAAATCTGCAGGTTGGGATCCCCGTCCTTGCATGCTGCCCCTGGCATGTTTTGGGTCGAAATCAGTTTTCTCATATTGGCTCTGGCATGACATCATTGAGAACTTGGTTGTGCTAACTTGGGCATGGTCTAGTTAAACATGGCCATGTCGTCTCTGACTACAGCCAGGCATGTGTAGGTCTGGGGTGGGATCCTGCACAACCTATTGATTGACTCCCCGAGTAGTCGGAAAAAGTGCAAGATGTAGCAAAAGCCGAGGGGATTGCAATGAATGTTTGGACTTATTAGACAAGAGACAGTAGGGAAAAAAAAATAGTAATATATAAGGAAACAACTGCATGTGTAATCTAATTGATCCTCTTTCACCATCAAATTGATCCCCTACTATATTCTCATCTATTTATATAGTTCATTAATAACAACATTTACAAGCTACCAATTGTAGTGACTTGTGATTTTTAGTCTAAATCGGTTTAAATGAAATTAACATGTTATTTTTTTTCCTTTTTTACACTGCATACACAAGTGCATATGCGCGTGTTGACTGCTATGCAGCCCCCATCAAAATTAACCTGTTGCATGTACAGTTCTTGTGAGGGTTGTTAAGAATGTGCTAAGATGTATCGCACTAATTGGCCTTCTAGCAGCACAAGTCTTTATAGGCAATTTGTCATAGTATAGAAAGAACCTTTTATTTTTGTGCTTTAAATCTTGTATTTCTTGCTTCTAAAGATGTTAGCTGATGCACAAAGAGTATGCATGTATTCATAAGAAACTTTATAGGCTAAAGTTGCAAGGAATTGAGATAGGCGTCTTATTCATATTCTCTCTGTTTTTTTTTTTTTTTTTGGCTCTGCATGCATTGCATACAAATAGAACTTGGATAGTACAGGGGTCAGTCAAGAGGCACACTTACAATGACATTAGCCCGATTATTTCAACTACATTGTACATTTCTCTATTAACTAATTTTTCCAGCAAGCAATGCAATTCTTTCAAGACAAGGGCTATACAAGTGAAGGAAGGACTGGAAAATGCTGTTCCTGGAATTGATGTTTCAATCAACCCAGATAAAGTAAGTTACTCTTGCTTCAGAGAATTGCATATCTAATGATTTGTGTTGAAAATATTGTCGTTGTATTTAATTCTATTCGAAAGTCGATGAGATGAAAAATTAAGGATGTGGTGTTCTCGTTGATCATCTGTAGACTCCGTTTGGACCTGCGATATAGATTACATCAATACCGAACCAGGAAAGGGGTCCCCGCGTCGGTCCGCCGACGCTCAAGTCAATCACCGACGATGAAGGAGAAGACGGAGCAACAAGAATGAATAGTAATGAGAACAGTGTCTATCGCGTATTACGTACCTCCACCGATGCTTGGATCCCCTTTTATATAGAGCTTTTGTAGCGCGCGTGCACACTTCCAAAAGTTTTCCTGAAAAGGCTTATTAGTAAAGTGTCTCTGACACAGTACCTTAACAGACCGAGCATATCTCTGAAGTGACAATGGAAGCTTCCGCCGTACGATCTTCTGGTTGTCCATGTCCAGTGTCGATGACACCAACTCCCAAAAGGATGTCGATGGATATCAGAGGGAGTGTACTGCTAGGCCGAGCGGTTGGCCGCTCGGCCGGAATTTCGCTGCCCTTGTATCGCATTCGCTCGGGCGTAACTCCGCTGGATGTGCATCTCGTCTGTCCGGCTGTAACTCCACTATTCGTGCGTCTTGTCCGCTCGGTCGAAGTTTCGCTCTATCAACGTCGAGCCCTGCTGCCTGGCTGAGCGGGGTAGCCGTTTGATCGAAATTCCGCTCTGCCAATGCTGAGATGGTCGTTTGAGCGTCGGTTGTTTGACAACTCCCCATGTCGAAGGCGGGATCAGACCAGGATCTTCTCCCCCCGGTAGAGCGTGCTCGCCCAACCGACAGATGCTACCTGCGCGTTGACCGTCTTGATTTTGACCTCCACCGTGACCGGCTGACCGCTATCCTCCGTAGGATGGGGCCCCTCATCATCACCACATCAATATCCATCTGTTGTATACCCCTTTATGCTATATTTATTTGGGAAAGCGGAAAGCAAAACTAAGAGAAAGTTTGCGTAGTGAAAAAGTTTTCATCGTTTACATCATTAAAATTTTAAGAAAAAAGAGAAACACAATCTATGGATGATTTTAGAGCTAAAATCGATCATCTCAAAATCGGACGGAAAGCAACAAATGGAAAAAATGACACATGTACCCTTGTTTATTCACAAAATTAGACCGTATATAAAAAAATAACGCATGTACCCTTTTTAACTCATAAAATTACATCATATACTCAAAAAATATCACATGTACTTATTTTAAGTGATAAAAATTACACCACATGTATTCACCTTTCAAAATCAAAATTTCTTTCCCTTTCTATTCTCTTCCCATGCTCATAGATTTATTTCATTCATTCATTCATTCATTCATTCATCATCCACTCCTTCATGTAAACGGAGCATTAAATTTAAAAGCCTATGGATTTTAGGAACTATCTGAACTTATTAGTATGAATACTACCATGTCATAGTCGCAGAAATACTAGTGAACACTCTTTCCCACATGCTTGTGGATGTTAGGTGGCATGCAATGCTATTCAACCTAAAATAGTGCTCATTTGGCAGATGAGTGAGTACAACCTTAATCATTTGTTATTCAACCATCAATTTTTATTGCCTACATGCTTCTAATGCTAATTAATTAAATAATGCTCAAAGTTATATTCGTATTGTTTATTTTTAATTCTTTATGTTTGAGTTTCGATTACTATAATATATACAAGGAAAGTGGGATAAGCCTTGTCAATGTTATATTGCTATAGTCAGAAACTTACTTGAACCGAAGCATCTGCATTGGCCGATACAAGTGACACTTAATCACATATTATATACTCATAAAATGCTCTCCTCCAAGGCTGTAGAAAACCTCCCGTAGGGTGCTGTGGTAGGGAGGTTGCGACCAGTATTGGAGCTGCGCTCCTGCCTTCAAATCTGATCTCACGCCTGCTTCTACTATCTGACCTGAATTGGCTTGATCTCTAGCCTGAACTGGCCTTAACTGGCTTGGCCTCTTGGTGACATCTTGCCATGCTATCCTACCTAAACTGGGTTGACCTCTGGTCTTAACTGGCTTGACCTTTGTTAAAGGTGCTAAAATTCCTTTTACCCTTTTTTGGGTTTCCTCCGTTTTTCTTTGTTTTACTATTATGGATTTTTTTTTTTCATTCTGGCCCAATATCTTGTTGTAATTAAAAAGATGCATCAACTTGCTTGTAATCATTCGTGTAAGATAATTATGGAGAATGAAAAGTTACGATCAGAGTTGGACTCCCAAAGGCAAGAACTTGAAGTTAAACGCAAACAGTCCCCAGGGTGTAGCACAGATGGGGAGTGCATGGTTCTGTGGTTGAAAGGTCCAGGGGTCGATCCCCGGGATATCATTGCCTGGGGTTAACGTCTCCGCCATGCATTTTCCATCTATGTATCTGTATTTACCTCCCTCCATATTTGTGGAACCGGCTCTAGGGGGCCACTGATATGACGGTTCCATATTTTTTTGAAGCTAAACGCAAACAACTTGATAGGCTAATTGCTGAGAATAATTGATACTGACAAAAGGAAACTTGATGCTAAAGTTCCTTTCCTCCTTTTATGGGTTTCCTGAGTTTTACTTTGTTTTACTATTAGGGAATTTTTTGTTAGTCTGGCCCAATATCTTGTTGTAGTGTCTTTATGTTATTTTTTGGCGCGACATCCTGCGATTTAAATTTTTCTACTTCAATAAGGCACATTTATATCTTTATGATATGTTTCTTTGGTGCAACAGCTTGTCACTTCATTTACGATGCTATAACATTTTGGGGTGCTTGAGTGTGTGCTGGTTGAGAAGGAATACGTACTCAAACTAGTGTAGCAGAGATGAAAATTTTGAGAATTAGGATTTAAGTGCGGGGTTCATATGGGAGAGAACACAAATATAATTAGAAGAAATATTAATAATACTGTAATAATATTATATGACCCTTAGACATTGCTCAACGGTGAGAGATTATCCATGTGGTAGAGTCCAAATAATTGTGATTTTTTGTCGGATTTTATAAGATGTTATACATTCACTTTACTAGAAATACAACAAATGCAGGGGCAGCTTAAAATTATGAAGCATATGAAAGGAGAGGAAGTTGCGGCAATGAAGAAAAAAATTGATGAGATGACAGAGCAACTGAGAAAAAAATGGAAGAAATAGAAGGGTTGGAGGATCTGAACCAGGCTCTCATTGTCAAAGAGCGCCAGAGTAATGATGAACTTCAACATGCTCGGAAAGAGCTGATTAATGTATGCCTTTCATCTTTCCACATTGCGTTTCCTGATTGAAGAACTTAATTCACAAATCTAATGCTATTGTGTAGGGTCTGAAAGACATGGGTACAGTGCATGCCACAATTGACGTCAAGAGGATGGGTGAACTTGAGGTGAAACAATTCTTACCTACATGCAAGCAGAAATTCGGAAAAGATGAAGCCGAGTCCCGCTCTGCATTATACTGCTCACATTGGCAGGAGGAATTGCAGCAGTCAAGCTGGCATCCGTTTACAGTTATTATGACTGAAGGGAAGTCTAAGGTATGAAATAATTGCATGATTTGGTACTTGAGAGGTAGGTATTGGTCGGTAATAAGAGGCAAAAGCACAACACAACTTTGAGTTTTCAAATTCAATTCCTGGTTAGATAAGGTATTGTAACACTATCTCATGGTGTGATTGATGGTGATGCTTGATTACGGGAAATTATACAAGTAGATGATGAAAAATTACAAGCTCTAAAGGAAGATCTTTCAAAGTTGTAACTACAGCTTTGCTTGAGATGAATGAGTATAATCCAAGCGGCAGATATCCTGTTCCTGAGCTGTGGAACTTCAAAGAGGACAAAAAGGCTATGCTACAGGATGGAATACAGTACATCCTGAAGCAATGGAAGACCCACAAGCGGAAGTGATGAATGTTAACAATTGACAGGCAAACAAAAGCTATTCCTCAGTTCTGCAAACTGTTTGACATTTGGGAGCCTCTTAGTCAGTCGAGCGTCGCTTGCTCTATCTTAGCCTGCGTCATCCTCTTTCTTTGCATTATTGAGCTATGCCTACTTGATCTTGCTTTGTTTGATTGTACTTGTGCTTGTTGTCCTTGATTATTGAGGTGGTGTCACTGAAGGTGGGGATGATTGGCTCGGTCTTTGCTTGATTGATATTAGCTTGCTTTGTCCTTTTTTTACTTTGCTAGATTGAGTTTTGCTTGCTGGATCGCTGCTTGCTTTGGTAAGGGTTGACATCATCTGATACGGCCAATAGCCTCCAAAATTGGAGTTATGATTGATAGGACTGTCAAAGTCAAGGAGGAGTTAACACTTACGGCTAACACTAACACGGTCATATGTCTCGATTGAGTGGTCTAATTGATTGGACTAGTCGAGTGGTTTAACCTATCGGACTAGTCGAGTGGTCTAGTTGAATCTTCTTAGTCTAATCGGATATGTTAGGTGTACGGTCCGATCATATTTTTTGGCAGAGTAGAAGTTAAGTCCTCAATCAGGTATCATTCCTTAATATTATATAAAAGGTCTTCTCCTAAAAATATAGATATACAATATTACGCACTTAGAACTCATTGTTCATTTTTACTGCTTGTTGAATTTTATTTTCTTTCGACCACTTATTTGATTTGGGCATCGGAATGTTTCTATGTTCTTTTTTTTACACACAAGATCGTCCTCCGCTCCTAGCTCAAAATATTTTCATGATTAACATTGAAATCCCCTGCCCAGTGTATCATTATTTTTTGATTTCACAATGAAATCTGAGGTTTGAATCTCGGCAAAGTCGAGATAAATACCTTCCTTATGTGCTAATCGTCACTATTCCAAAGACTAATAGTTGTCCGTGATTTACCTCCTCTGTGTTGGCCCTGAGACGAATCGGCGGGACGCTAAGGACGAACGTATTCATCTTTTACCATAATTATTTTTTTAATTTCAGACATATTAACAACCTTAAAGGTTGGAGTTTGCATCAATGGAGATAGTGTTGATTGCAAATGTGAGAGGGAGAGACCTTAGAAGATGGGCTAGTTGACTTAGAATGTGATTTATAAAAGCTTTAAAAATTTTAAATAATTTTTTGATGATTTATCCATAATATTAAAATATTTAGACTTATATTTAACAATTATAAAAAACATGCTTAGTGTAAACTTTTAATTTTCTGGTTCTCATCTTTTGTGTCAAAAATAGAATTTTTTTTATTATAAATTTCATGAGTTTAGTTTCGAAGATTGATTATGTTTTGTTGTTAGTGTGTTTTTTTGATGACTTAAAGTCATGTATTATTGTGATGTTGTTTTCCGATAAATATATATTCTGTGAACATTATCTAAACATTATGATTCATTGAGTAGAAGTCGGATCAACATATTTGGTATCAGTGTAAGTGTTTGTTTTAATAGATATTGAAATCATCAAATGTAAATACTGAGATGAAAAAGGTAGAGGAAGGGGGAGACGAGAAGGAGCTAAAAGAACCAATGCTTCCTCCATTATCTCTTTGAGCCCAGTGTGCTTCTTCTCCTCGAGAGTGGTCTGCGTCGAAAACTCATCAATGACACACTCTCGTCGGACTTAGCTCAACATCGTCATGGTCCAATGTCAAGTTGTGGCATAGTTGGTAGGGATGATTTGTACGGTATATTAAATCTAAAATTGCATACTGTATCAACAAATTTGGTATATAAATAAATTATGTTATTAAAATTTCGATATACCAAATATTTAATATGATATAAACTTCGTACCATTTATAATCAAAATTTCAATATTAGTACCATATATTGAAAATTTCGACATTGATATTGAAAATTTTAATATCACATTAAAATTTTTAATATATTATTAACTCAATATGATTTAGTATACTTACATAAGGTATATCATTGATTTTTTTTTCCGATCTTAGAGATTTTGGTGCTCCTTACAGCGACAACAACCACATAATTACAGCCGTATTAATTTAATTTTTGAAGTGTCAAAAGATGCGGCTTATTAAAAGAAGAATTAGAGTTTTGAGAACTCCCATGAGTTGGGACGTGGATGTAATGAAGGAGCCCTTCGTTTTTGTTTTTTGAAAAAGCATCCTTTCTTTATTGTTAAATGTTTTTTTTATTCTGGTTTAAAAAATAAAAATATTAAAAAATTAAGATATGAGAAAATTATTAATGTTATTTCATATTAATAATTTCTAAATTTAAATTTGATAAAAATTTAATTATATATAATATAATATAAATAAAATATGATAAATATATATAATAAAAAATATAGGATCTATGTTGTTGAGAGATTTTTTTAATAGTAAAAAGATGTGTAAATTTTTTTATTTTGATATGGTATGGACGTGATAACATAGAAATTCTCTAATGCTTTATTTATTTGGGAGAGTAAAAAGTAAAATTAAAGAAAAATTTTCGGCGTTTAAAAGAAACATAATCTATCGGTAGATAATTTTAGAGTCAAAATCGATTATCATAAAATCAGATGGAAAGCAATGAATGAAAAAAAAAATGAAGTATATACCATTTTCATTCAGAAAAATATATTCAAAAAATGACGTATGTATTCTTTGTTAGTTATAAAAATTTATATATCTATCTTTTTCAATCAAGATAAATAAACATGTAGAAAAAAAATAAAATTCCTTTCTCATTTTCTTCGCATGTCTCTAGCTTTATTTCATTCATCCAGGGACAGAGAATAATATGGGCAAAGCTGGGCACAAGCCCAGCAGAAATTTTAAAATTTTAAGCCTAGGTATATATATTTAAAGCCCAGTTCATTTAGAGGTAATTATTAAATCAAACTCAAATCATTTTTAAAGCCCAATTCAAGGCCTAGGTTATTAATAGTTGATTATTAAATCATTATTTGATAAAGTATTAAAGCCACCGACTAAAGTTACTAAACCCTAAATCATTCACAAAGAAGTGGCGGCTTGGCACATAGACAAAAAAGTGGTGGCTTGGAAAAATTTGAAGAAACTAAAATTCTCTTATGTTTGTGTTTCGATTTTATTTATATATAATAGTATAATCAATTACATAGTATATAGATTACGTTCATTTTTATATTATGTGAATATATTAAGTTTTTTATTTTCTAGGGTTGAAATTGAATACTGGGGATTTTAAGATTTCTAATATTTAGGATTGAAAATGTAAATATTGAACTTAGTATCTAGTTTATATTTGTTCAAAGAAGATAAATTTGTGAAAATTTTTAGGGTTGAAATTTGAAAATGTTGTGTACGGTTGAAATTTTTATCTTCATATTTGAAAATGTAGACAAATTTGTTTCATTTGTTAGCTTCCCACATGTTCGAAGTGTATTTTTTAAAAAATTATTTTTGAAAAATGATTTTTCTTGTTATTTTATATTTATAATTGTGCTGATTCTTTTTAATTGAACTTATATTATAGGTTAAAAAAAAGTAAAGAATTTGCAATTTGAATTGAATTAGCTTAAATAATTTAGACTTATAAAATTTATTTTGATTACAAGTGAAATATTACAATGAAGAATAAAAAAAATCTTTGATTTCTTCAAAAAGAAGAATGATGAATCAACAAGTGATTTAAATGGGCCAAATAACATATCTCCTTGTATTTCAGAATCAGCATCTACTAAAAGACCAAGACTTGAAAATGAGACTCTTGATGAACCGCTTCCGAATTCGAGTAACAATTTGCAATATGTTTCTGATTCTGGAATTCGCATCCCAATTTTACAACATCCCATTGAACTTCAAGATGAGGTAAGAAGAGCATAAATTGATAAAGGGCCAATTCAACCTATATATGATTATCCTTTTACTGAATGTGAAGATCAAAAGCGTAGATTCCAATCTTCTTGGTTTCAAAAATATCCTTGGCTTGAATTTTCTATTGAGAAACAAAGTGCATTTTGTTTCCCTTGCTATGTTTTTGACACTAATTCAGCACAATTTGACACATTCACTGTCACGGGATTTAAAAATTGGAAAATAGTTAATTGTAAAAATTATCCATTCAAGAGACATGAAGGAGATGGGAATTCAAGACATAGCTTTGCCATGCGAAAATGGGGAGATTTGAAAAATCTTGATCAACATATTGATAGAAGATTAGAAAAACAATCTTCTAAGCAAATTGAGCAAAATCGGTTACTCTTAAAGGTGTCCATAGAAAGTGTAAAGTTTCTTGCAATGCAAGGTTGTGCTTTTAGGGGTCATGATGAATCAGTTGCCTCTAAAAACCGTGGAAATTATTTGGAATTGGTAGCTTTGTTGGAAAGAATGAATCCAGAAATTGGTAATACTTTGGAAAAAGCATCTAAAAATGCAAAGTAAACATCACCAGAAATTCAAAGAGAGATTTTGAAAATTATTGCTGATATTGTGAGGGATAAAATTCGTGCAGAAATTAGAGAAGCCAAGTTTTGTATCCTCGTTGATGAAGCAATTGATGAGTCAAGTAAAGAACAAATGGATATCATTTTAATATATGTTGATCGGGATGGGTTCATTAGAGAACGATTTTTTGAAGTTGTTCACGTTGAAAATGCAAGTGCATTAACTTTGAAAAAAGAAATATTCAATGTATTCAACCAATACAATCTGTTAACTGAAAATCTAAGGGGGCAAGTGTTGGTTGCTACTCGGAAAACCTAATGGTTCCACTGTACAAAATTTTTGTACAAAGGTCTGAACCTTTTTTCTAGCTACCATGTGTTCTTTTAAATTAAACTTGGATCGCCTGCGGAACTTAACACGTTTGATCCAAATTTAATCTATTTGTTCTTTTAGGTTTTGACTTGGATCTCCTGCGGAACTTAACACGTTCGATCCAAATCACCTAGGTTATTAATTCCATTAAATATTAATTTCCATAATTGGTTCCCAGTACTGACGTGGCGAGGCACATGACCTTCTTGGATATGGGAGCAACCACCACCGACTAGACAAAACCTTTTAAGGAAAGCTAATATTTAATTTCCTAAAATAACTTTAGGTCAAACGAAAAGAACAATCAAATCACAAGGAAAAGAAAAACAAAAGAACATTACATCGAAAACAAATTCGAAACACTAAAATCGTATGCCTATTGTATTTGGTATTATTTCCAAAAATAACTAGTATGATGCGGAAAGGAAAAATACTAGTTATACCTTCTAAAAAGACCTCTTGATCTTCTACCATATTCCTCTTCTAACCTCGGACGTTGTGTGGGCAACGATCTTCCAAGATGAGGACTACCAAAGCACCTTCTTCTTCTCCTTGCTAGGTTCGGCCAAATCAAAAGCTTTACCAAGGATGAAGAAAAAAAACACCAACCAAACTCCAAGGGATGAAAGCTTTCTCTCCTTCTTCTTCTTCTTCTCCAAGTAGTATCCGGCCACCACAAGAGCTCCAAGCAAGAGAAGATTTCGGCCACCACAAAGAGGAAGAGAGGGAGAGAGGATGGCCGGCCACAACACCAAGGAAAAGAGGGAGAGAATAATAGAGGTTGTCCCTCATGAAGGCACCCCAACCCCCTCTTTTATATTCCTTAGCTTTGGTAAATAAGGAAATTTAATTATAATAAAATTTTATTAACTTTCCTTGACATGAATTAATTGAGAAAAATGAAATAAAATTTTCCAATTAAACTTGTAATGGCCGGCCACCTCATGGAGATCAAACAAGACAATTTTCAATCAACAATTAAAAATTCCTTATTTATTTTCGGAAATTTTAAAAAATAAAATTTCCCTTTAAAATCCCATCATGGTTGATAAAAAGAAATTTCCATAATTTTAATTTTTCAACATGTGAATAATTTTCAAAGAGAAAAAATAAAATATCTTTCCTATCTACAAATAAGGAAAGAGATCTAATCTCTTTTCTTAATCTTTTGTAGAAGAGATATTTTAATTTTAATTCTCTTCAATAAATTATATCTTCCACATAAGAAAATTTTAAAATTAAAATTCTTTTAAATTTAATGGGGGTCGGCCACCTAAGCTTGGGTTCAAGCTAGGGCCGGCCACCCATGAACCAAGGCTTGGCCGACCCTAGCTTGAACCACAAGCTAGCTTGGTCGGCCCCCTTATCATGGGTATGAAGGTGGGTATAGGTGGATATAATACTCTATAAATAAGAGGCTACGATAGGGACCGAGAGGAGGAATTGGTTTTGGTCGCCCGATAAAATTAAGCATCCCGTGTTCGCCCCGAATACACAACTTAATTTTATCAATAATAATTCATTCCACTAGAGAACTATTATTGAACTACCGCACCAATTCCAAATTACATTTTTGGGCTCCTTCTTATTATGAGTGTGTTAGTCTCCCTGTGTTTAATATGTCGAATGTCCACTAATTAAGTGAGTTACTGACAACTCATTTAATTAATATCTTAATCCAAGAATAGTACCACTCAACCTTATCGTCATGTCGGACTAAGTCCACCTGCAGGGTTTAACATGACAATCTTTATGAGCTCATCTTGGGGACATTATCAACCTAGATTACTAGGGCACAGTTTCCTTCTATAATCAACAACACACACTATAAGTGATATCATTTCCCAACTTATCGGGCTTATTAATTCATCGAACTAAATCTCACCCATTGATAAATTAAAGAAATAAATATTAAATATATGTGCTTGTTATTATATTAGGATTAATAGCACACACTTCCATAATAACTGAGGTATTTGTTCCTTTATAAAGTCAGTATAAAAGAAACAACCTCAAATGGTCCTACTCAATACACTCTAAGTGTACTAGTGTAATTATATAGTTAAGATAAACTAATTCCTAATTACACTACGACCTTCCAATGGTTTGTTCCTTTCCATTTTAATCGTGAGCTACTGTTTATAATTTATAAGGTACTGATAACATTCTCTTCTGTATGTGGCACCACATACTATGTTATCTACAATATAAATTAATTGAACAACTAAATGTAGACAATTTGACTAAATGTGATTCTTTATTCAAAATAAATGTTTACAAAAGCTTAGGCTTTCAGTATACACTCTAACAATCTCCCACTTATACTAATGACTAAGTTGTCATATCTTCTGTCATACATCTGATTCTCATTCCCTCCACATGCCGATCGAAAGCTTTTGCTGGAAGGGCCTTAGTGAAAGAATCTGCCAGGTTATCTGCTAATGCAATCTTGGCGATGACAACTTCTCCTCGCTTCACGATATCTCGTATCAGGTGGTACTTGCGCTCTATATGTTTACTTGCCTTATGAGCTCGTGGTTCCTTCGAGTTTGCAACTGCACCGCTATTATCACAATAAATTGTGATGATTTTGGGCAAACCAGGAATCACATCTAAGTCCACTAAAAAGTTCCTGAGTCATACTGCTTCTTTAGCAGCCTCAGAGGCTGCTACATACTCAGCTTCCATGGTTGAGTCTGAAACGCATTTCTGCTTAACTCTCCTCCATGCTATGGCTCCACCTCCCAAAGTAAACACATAGCCTGATGTAGACTTACTGTTGTCCCTATCTAATTGGAAATCTGAATCCGTGTAACCCACAGGGAGCAAATCGTCTGCTTGGTAAACTAGCATATAATCTCTGGTCCTTCTCAGGTACTTTAATATATGCTTTACCGTAGTCCAATGCCCTTGTCCAGGGTTACTCTGATATCTACTAACCATGCCCACGGCAAAACAGATATCAAGTCTCGTACATAGCATTGCATACATTAAGCTTCCTACAGCCGAAGCATAAGGAACTGCTTTCATGTCCTCTATCTCCTTTGATGTCTTTGGAGACATCTCTTTAGATAGAGCTACTCCATGCCTAAAAGATAAGAAACCTTTCTTGGAATCCTGCATGCTAAAATGAGCAAGGATTGTATCTATATATGAAGCTTGGGACAGACACAACATTCTTTTCTTGCGATCCCTTATAACTTTGATCCCAGGAATGTGTGCACAATCTCTTAAGTCCTTCATATCAAATTGTTTGGACAATCATACCCTTACGTCTGATAATACCTTGACATTATTGCCAAATAACAAAATATCATCTACGTATAGTACAAGAAATACCACCACGTTTCCGTTACACTTCTTGTATACACAAGACTCATCCGGACTCTGAATAAATCCATATGACTGGATTACTTCATTAAACCGGATGTTCCGAGACCTTGAAGCTTGCTTCAGTCCATAAATGGACCGATTGAGCTTGCACACTAGATGCTCTTTGCCTTTTTCAATGAACCCTTCTGGTTGCTTCATATGGATGTTCTCTTCAAGACTTCCATTAAGGAAAGCTGTCTTGACATCCATTTGCCAAATCTCATAATCCATATGAGCAGCAATGGATAAGAGTATCCGGATAGACTTAAGCATGGCTACTGGTGAAAAGGTCTCCTCATAATCGATTCCCTCTTTTTGAGTGTACCCTTTCGCAACAAGCCTAGCTTTGAAGGTTTCTACCTTCCCGTCTGTCCCTCTTTTCCTTTTGTAGATCCACTTGCATCCAACGGCTTTTACACCATCAGGTGGTTCTACAAGCTCCCAGACCTTATTAGAGTACATAAACTCTATTTCAGAATTCATTGCCTTTTGCCAAGATGATGCATCTATATCTTGGAGTGCTTCGTCATATGTTCGGGGATCAGGTTCATGTTTACCCGGGATCAAGTCCGAAGACTCTCCCAAAAACATGAATCTATCAGGCTGCCTAACAACCCTCCCACTACGACGAGGCACAGTCTGTGGTTGTGTATCATGTGTGACACGTGTTGCAGTCTCTTGTGGTACTTCATCTTGTACTATTGGTACTGAAGTAGACGTGTCCTCCCTAAGTTCTTCTAAAACAACTTTACTACTGGGCTTGTGATCCATTATATAGTCTTCTTCTAAAAACTGGGCATTGGTGCTAACAATGACCTTCTGGTCTTTAGGACTATAAAATAAATCACCTTTCGTTCCTCTGGGATACCCCACAAATACACGAACTTCTGTACGAGATTCTAACTTATCAGCATCTGGTTTCAGCACATTGTTGGAGTGTATACTGAAAGCCTAAGCTTTTGTAAACATTTATGTTAAATAAAGAATCACATTTGGTCAATTTATCTACATTTGTTTGTAGTTGTTCAATTAATTTATATTGTAGATAACATAGTATGTGGTGTCACATATAGAAGATGATGTTATCAGTACCTTATAAATTATAAACAGTAGCTCACGACCAAAATGGAAAGGAACAAACCATTGGAAGGTCGTAGTGTAATTAGGAATTAGTTTATCTTGACTATATAATTACACTAGTACACTTAGAGTGTATTGAGTAGGACCATTTGAGGTTATTTCTTTTATACTGACTTTATAAAGGAACAAATATCTCAGTTATTATGGAAGTGTGTGCTCTTAATCCTAATATAATAACAAGCACATATATTTGATATTTATTTCTTTAATTTATCAATGTGTGAGATTTAGTTCGATGAATCAATAAACCCGATAAATTGGGAAATGATATCACTTATAGTGTGTGTTGTTGATTATAGAAGGAAACTGTGTCCTAGAGATACTAGGTTGATAATGTCCCCAAGAGAAGCTCATAAGGATTGTCATGTTAAACCCTGCAGGTGGACTTAGTCCGACATGACGATAAGGTTGAGTGGTACTACTCTTGGACTAAGATATTAATTAAATGAGTTGTCAGTAACTCACTTAATTAGTGGACATTCGATATCTTAAACACAGGGAGACTAACACACTCATAATAAGAAGGAGCCCAAAAAATATAATTTGGGATTGGTGCGGTAGTTCAATAATAGTTCTCTAGTGGAATGAATTATTATTGATAAAATTAAGTTGTGTGTTCGGGGCGAACACGGGATGCTTAATTTTATCGGGAGACCAAAACCAATTCCTCCTCTCGGTCCCTATCGTAGCCTCTTATTTATAGAGTTCTATACCCACTTATACCCACCTAATAGGGGCCGACCAAGCTAGGGCCGGCCTAAGCATAAATTGGTGTGGTCGGCCCTAGCTTGAACCCAAGCTAGAGGGGTCGGCCATATTAAATTAAAAAGGATTTTAATTTTAATTTTTATTATGTGGAAGATATAATTTATTAAAGAGAATTAAAATTAAAATATCTCTCTTGTAAAAGATCTACAAAAGATTAAAGAAAGAGATTAGATCTCTTTCCTTATTTGTAGATTGGTGAGATATTTATTTTCTCTTTAAAAATTATTCACATGTTGTTAAATTAAAATTATAGAAATTTCTTTTTATCAACCATGAAGAGATTTTTTGAAGAGAAATTTTATTTTTAAAATTTCCGAAAACAAATTAGGAAGTTTTAATTTGTTGATTAAAACTTGTCTAATTTATTTCTTTTGATGTGGCCGGCCAATATTGTTTTAATTTGAAATTTTATTTTATTTTTCTCAATTAAATCATGTCAAGGAAATTAAGGAAATTTTATTATAATTAAATTTCCTAATTTGCCTAGGCCAAGGAATATAAAAGAAAGGGTGGGGGTGCCTTCATGAGAGACAACTTCTATTATTTCTCTCCCTCTTTTGTTCCTTGGTGTGGCCGGCCATCATCATCCTCTCCCTCTCTTCCTCTTGTGGTGGCCGAACCTTTCTCTCCCCTTGGAGCTCTTGTGGTGGCCGGATACTACTTGGAGAAGAAGAAGAAGAAGGAGAGAAAGCTAGCATCTCTTGGAGCTTGGTTGGTGTTTTGATCTTCTTCCTTGGTGAAGCTTCCTTATTGTGGCCAAACCTAGCTTGGAGGAGAAGAAGGTGGTTGGTGGTTTCTCATCTCGGAAGATCGTTGCCCACACAACGTCCGAGGTTAGAAGAGGAATACGGTAGAAGATCAAGAGGTCTTTCTAGAAGGTATAACTAGTAGTTTTTCCTTTTCCGCATCATACTAGTTATTTATGGAAATAATACCAAATACAAGAGGCTTACGTTCTAGTATTTCGAATATGTTTTTCGGAGTTGTGTTTTTTTGTTTTATTTTTCCTTGTGATTTGATTGTTCTTTTCGGTTAACCTAAAGTTATTTTAGGAAATTTAGATTTCTATAAAAGGTTTTGTCTAGTCGGTGGTGGTTGCTCCCATATCCAAGAAGGTCATGTGCCTCGCCACGTCAGTACTGGGAACCAATTATGGAAATTAATATTTAATGGAATTAATAACTTAAGGTGATTTGGGTCGAACGTGTTAAGTTCCGCAGGAGACCCAAGTCAAAACCTAAAAGAACGAATAGATTAAGTTTTGGATCAAACGTGTTAAGTTCCGCAGGCGATCCAAAATTTAATTTAAAAGAACACATGATAGCTAGGAAAAGGTTCAGACCTTTGTACAAAATTTTTGTACAGTGGAACCTCTAGGTTTTCCAAGTAGCAACCAACAATGTGTTGGACTACCCCAAATCCGAATATGTCTTAGACTGGGCTTTCGCCCATTCCATAATTCTGTGGGAGTAGAAGAAACTGATTTAGAAGGTACTAAGTTCAGAATGTACACTGCTATTTCCAGAGTGTATCCCCAAAATGAATTTGGTAATTCTGAATAATTCATCATCGATCTAACCATCTCCATAAGAGTCATATTCCTTCGTTCTGCCACACCATTCTGTTGGGGTATACCAGGTGCGGACAGTTGGGATTGAATCCCGGCCTCTGATAAGTAATTCCTAAACTCTCCTAAGAGGTATTCGCCACCACGATCAGACCGTAGTGTCTTGATACTTTTACCTAGTCGTTTCTCCACATCAGCCTTGTATTCTTTGAACTTATCAAAGCACTCAGACTTGTGGCGCATTAGGTAAATGTATCCATATCTTGAATAATCATCTATAAAAGAGACAAAATGTTCAAAACCTCCTCTTGCCTGGACAGACATAGAACCACACAAATCAGAATGAACCAATTCTAACACTTCTTTGGCTCTATACCCCTTGGCCTTAAAAGGCCTCTTGGTCATTTTACCTTCCAAGCAAGATTCACAAGTTGGAAAATTTTCCAACTCTAATGAACCCAAAAGTCCATCGGTTATAAGCCTCTGAATCCTACTTAAGTTAATATGACCAAGCCTTAGATGCCAAAGATATGCTTGGTTCATTTCCGAAGGTTCTTTTCTCTTATTAGAGTTAGAAGATGAGTTATAAATTTCCTTGTTTTGCTTTGTGGGAGAAATTGGATTTAAAGTATACAAATTGTCAACTAATGCACCAGAACAGATAATCACTTTATTTCTCTTAATAACTACATCGTTACTAAAGGAAACTGAATATCCATCTAAAAACAGTTTAGAAACTGAAATTAAATTCTTTCTAAAACTGGGTACATAAAGACAATTTCTTAAAACTAAATTTCTATTTCTATTAAAAGATAAGTAGATGTCTCCCACTGCAACAGCCGCCACCTTAGTAGACGGTAATCTCTCCTTCAGTTAGTCGTCGGGTTTCCTGGAACCCCTGCAAGGAATTGCAGACATGATCAGTGGCTCCCGTATCTACACACCAGGTGCTGGTAGATAACACCGCTAAATATGTTTCAACAACTAGAGCATGAGATATACCTTTGTTGTTCTGATTCCTACGAGGACAGTCTGTCTTCCAATGCCCTAACTGCTTGCAGATGAAGCACTTACCCTTCGGCTTCTTCATTCCAGCTTTAGGTCCTGTACTCTGAGATTTATTCACTTTCTTTGCTGAACCAACTTGTTTCTTCTTCTTCTTTCCTTTCGGCTTAGAAGCAGAACAATTTTCAGCATAGTGAATATGAGAGTTGTGACGAAACAATCCTTCTGCTGCCTGAAGTTCTGTCAGTAGTTCTGCCAATGAATATACCCTTTTGTTCATATTGTAATTCAGGCAGAATTGCTCAAAACTTCTAGGTAGTGTTTGGAGGATCATATCGATCTGAGTTTCCCCATCAATTTCTCCTCCAAGGATCTGTATTTCTTTCAGATAAGCCATCATCTTTAGGATATGATCCCTCACAGGAGTACCCTCTTGCATGGTGGCTGTCATTATCTTTCTCATGGCTTCTTGTCTAGAAGCCCGATCCTGATGACCAAAGAGTTCCTTGAGATTGTTCATAATGTCATAAGCTGTTGGTAAATCTTGATGCTGATGTTGCAATACATTTGACATTGAAGCCAAAATGTAACACCGCGCTATCTCATCTGCCTTTACCCATTTCTTATGATATTCAATCTTCTCTTGGGTAGATTCACCAGTGGGTGCATTAGGACAAGGCTCAGTCAGTACAAACTTATATCTTTCAGCAGTAAGAACAATGTCCAGGTTTCTTTCCCAATCTATGTAATTAGGACCAGTAAGTCTATTCTGTTATAGTATGATGGACAGTGGGTTGAAAGTCATCCTAATAATCACAAATAACTTTTGGTCAGAACTCTAAATTTAGAATAATATTGATTCCTCAAACAATACTATTTTAAATTAACCAACACCTCGAAACACCGTGAATTTTGTATGCCACGATAGTATGGACGTATACAAATTCAACATTTATAAAAGGTAGGTTTCAACCCATTAATTTTATTATCTTGTCAACCTAACTTTTTGACAAATAAAATTAATAGTTGGTATCCTTTGGTCACACGAATAATAGCAATGACTCCGATGGGGAGGATACTATTAGACGTGTCTAAGTGTATACCATTACTTGACACTAAATCCATTAATAAGATTGTGCCCCTTCCGATGGGGAAGATCACACGCTCTTAATTAACTTCCTATAGTCATCCAAAATGGAAGTTTGTTCTAGTGATCCACAAACAAGCTCATCCGATATGGAGGAAGGCACTCAGAGCCAATGCACAAGCTTGTTTGCATCAGTTACAAACCAGTAATGGAGACCGTGGAATTTATTTAAAATCCCTCTCCCACTTAGTTATTTATAAATGAGGAATTTTAACTATGCTAGCCTACGAGACATGTATACTAACATACACACACAACACAATATAAAAGTAATAAATGAAAAACTAATTTTCAACTATTATGGCTTTTATCTATTGTTGTCCTCTGTGTGTCGCCAACCCTAGTTGCTGCCTTATTTGGCCACCGCCACCGGGTCTTGCTGTCGCATCCATCTTGCTCCTTGTTCCGCTGCGCCTCTGGTCCTCAAAAGGTTCCACGCCTTGCAAGATTCGATCCGCGACACAAATAGAATTTTACATTTTTCGATCCTATATTCCTCGAAGGAATGTACATGTAAACTAGATCGAACATAAAATAAAAATTTACATCCATCGATCCTATATTCCATAAAAGGAATGTACATGTAACTAGATCAAAAATAAAATCCTAATAAAACTAAATACAAGTTCTGCTGTATTTTATAATACAATCATGCACACACATATAATTGCCCTTGACATGTCCAAGGGTCCAATCACACACATAAAGAAAACTATAAGCCATAATAGTTGGATCCTGCATCCACAAAGTTAGCACATCCTACTATTTACCTGCCTAAATTATGTATGTCATGTGCATAATTAAACTAATATCAAAATACACAGAGGCAAAACCCTAGCTCTGATACCAATTGTTGGTTGCTACTCGGAAAACCTAATGGTTCCACTGTACAAAATTTTTGTACAAAGGTCTGAACCTTTTTCCTAGCTACCATGTGTTCTTTTAAATTAAACTTGGATCGCCTGCAGAACTTAACACGTTTGATCCAAATTTAATATATTTGTTCTTTTAGGTTTTGACTTGGATCTCCTGCGGAACTTAACACGTTCGATCCAAATCACCTAGGTTATTAATTCCATTAAATATTAATTTCCATAATTTGTTCTCAGTACTGACATGGCGAGGCACATGACCTTCTTGGATATGAGAGCAACCACCACCGACTAGACAAAACCTTTTAAGGAAAGCTAATATTTAATTTCCTAAAATAACTTTAGGTCAACCGAAAAGAACAATCAAATCATAAGGAAAAGAAAAACAAAAGAACATTACATCGAAAACAAATTCGAAACACTAAAATCGTATGCCTCTTGTATTTGGTATTATTTCTAAAAATAACTAGTATGATGCGGAAAGGAAAAATACTAGTTATACCTTCTAAAAAGACCTCTTGATCTTCTACCGTATTCCTCTTCTAACCTCGGACGTTGTGTGGGCAACGATCTTCCAAGATGAGGACCACCAAAGCACCTTCTCCTCCTCCTTGCTAGGTTCGGCCAAATCAAAAGCTTTACCAAGGATGAAGAAAAAAAACACCAACCAAACTCCAAGGGATGAAAGCTTTCTCTCCTTCTTCTTCTTCTTCTCCAAGTAGTATCCGGCCACCACAAGAGCTCCAAGCAAGAGAAGGTTTCGGCCACCACAAAGAGGAAGAGAGGGAGAGAGGATGGCCGGCCACAACACCAAAGAAAAGAGGGAGAGAATAATAGAGGTTGTCCCTCATGAAGGCACCCCAACCCCCTCTTTTATATTCCTTAGCTTTGGTAAATAAGGAAATTTAATTATAATAAAATTTCCTTAACTTTCCTTGAAATGAATTAATTGAGAAAAATAAAATAAAATTTCCCAATTAAACTTGTAATGGCCGGCCACCTCATGGAGATCAAACAAGATAATTTTCAATCAACAATTAAAAATTCCTTATTTGTCTTCGGAAATTTTAAAAAATAAAATTTCCCTTTAAAATCCCTTCATGGTTGATAAAAAGTAATTTCTATAATTTTAATTTTTCAACATGTGAATAATTTTCAAAGAGAAAAAATAAAATATCTTTCCTATCTACAAATAAGGAAAGAGATCTAATCTCTTTTCTTAATCTTTTGTAGAAGAGATATTTTAATTTTAATTCTCTTCAATAAATTATATCTTCCACATAAGAAAATTTTAAAATTAAAATTCTTTTAAATTTAATAGGGGCCAGCCACCTAAGCTTGGGTTCAAGCTAGGGCCAGCCACCCATGAACCAAGGCTTGGCCGGCCCTAGCTTGAACCACAAGCTAGCTTGGCCGACCCCCCTTATCATGGGTATGAAGGTGGGTATAGGTGGGTATAGTACTCTATAAATAAGAGGCTACGATAGGGACCGAGAGGAGGAATTGGTTTTGGTCACCCGATAAAATTAAGCATCCCGTGTTCGCCCCGAACAAACAACTTAATTTTATCAATAATAATTCATTCCACTAGAGAACTATTATTGAACTACCGCACCAATCCCAAATTACATTTTTTAGGTTCCTTCTTATTATGAGTGTGTTAGTCTCCCTGTGTTTAAGATATCAAATGTCCACTAATTAAGTGAGTTACTGACAACTCATTTAATTAATATCTTAGTCCAAGAGTAGTACCACTCAACCTTATCGTCATGTCGGACTAAGTCCACCTGCAGGGTTTAACATGACAATCCTTATGAGCTTCTCTTGGGGACATTATCAACCTAGTATCTCTAGGACACAGTTTCCTTCTATAATCAACAACACACACTATAAGTGATATCATTTCCCAACTTATCGGGTTTATTGATTCATCGAACTAAATCTCACCCATTGATAAATTAAAGAAATAAATATTAAATATATGTGCTTGTTATTATATTAAGATTAAGAGCACACACTTCCATAATAACTAAAGTATTTGTTCATTTATAAAGTCAGTATAAAAGAAACAACCTCAAATGGTCCTACTCAATACACTCTAAGTGTACTAGTGTAATTATATAGTTAAGATAAACTAATTCCTAATTACACTACGACCTTCCAATGGTTTGTTCCTTTCCATTTTGGTCGTGAGCTACTGTTTATAATTTATAAGGTACTGATAACATCCTCTTCTGTATGTGGCACCACATACTATGTTATCTACAATATAAATTAATTGAACAACTAAATGTAGACAATTTGACCAAATGTGATTCTTTATTCAAAATAAATGTTTACAAAAGCTTAGGCTTTCAGTATACACTCTAACAACAAGACTATGATGGCGCAAGTAATATGCGTGGGGAATGGAATGGACTCCAGGCTTTATTTCTTAAAGATTCTCCACATGCTTATTATATTCATTGTTTTGCTCATAGACTACAACTTGCTTTGGTTGTAGTTTCTAAAGAGGTGCATGATGTGTGGCGTTTCTTTTCAACATTAACTTCGGCTATTAATTTTGTTGGTTCATCTGCTAAACGTCAGTTTCAATTGAAATCTATCCGAAAAGCTGAAATTAATGATTTGATAAAATTGGGAGAAATTGACACTGGTATTGGATCTAATCAAGATTGTTCTTTGGTACGAGCTAGAGCTACTCGTTGGAGTTCACATTTCAACTCTGTTAGGAGATTCATTGGTTTGTTTGGTTCAGTGAGTACACTTCTTCAAGATCTTGTCGACAAAGGTCCCAATAGTAACATTCGAGGAGAGGCTAAAGGTTTGTACTTGGATATAAAATCATTTGACTTTGTATTTGTATTATTTTTGATGCATGAAGTTTTGGGAATATCAGATAAGTTGTGTCAAACATTACAGAAGAATGACATAGATATTTTGAATGCTATAAATTTGGTTTCTACTACTAGACTAAATCTTCAACAGATCCGAGATGATAGATGGGAACGATTTCTTTGGAGTGTGTTGAAGTTTTGTGAAAGCAATGATGTTGAGGTGCCAGACTTTGATGATTGCTACACACGAGGTACAAAACGTTCTTGCCAGCAGAAGAACAATATAACAGTCCATGATCACTATCATTTTGAAATATTTAATGCAGTAATAGATTTTCAGTTGAAAGATTTCCAGAGGGCACAATAGAACTTCTTACTCTCAGTAATGCTTTGAGTCCCGTTGATGGATTTAAATCATTTTCTCTGCCTGACATTTGTTCTCTTGTTGATAAATTTTACTACTATGATTTCAATCTAGAAGAAAGAGGAGATTTGGAGAGAGAATTAGATCATTATAAATTTGATATACCGCGTCATGCGCAGTTTCAGAATCTTAATTCTTTGCATCATTTGTGCCAAACATTGACCAGAACGACAAAGTCAGTTATCTATCCTTTGATTGATAGGTTGGTTCGATTGGTTTTGACTCTTCCAGTTTCTACAGCAACTACAGAACGAGCCTTTTCAGGGATGAAACTCATTAAGACGCCACTTTGTAATAAAATACCGTGGTTGTTTATATAGAGAGGGATATTGCTTCAGGTATTGATACAGAATTTATCATAAACGAGTTTGATGTATTGAAAAATCGTAAAATACGGCTTAAATAAGAATTTGGTATGTTTATTTAGTTTCTTTTATTTTTATTATGTGAAGTTCAAATTAATATGTAAAAATACTTTGCCCAGTGCCCACCAGACAAAATATTGCTGGCTACGCCCCTGCTTTCATCTATTATCCACTCTTTTAGACAGACCATAAGAGAGCAGCGATAAATACCTTTAGAAGGGCAACGCAAGAATTAACCCATGTCATTTCATCCATCCATCTATCCATCAACAACTAACAACTTTGACAAGATTATGATATTAAATCAAGAGAGAAGAAATGAGGCAACACTTGTGAGTGGTGGTGTGAGCAAGCAGATTAAGCCAGTGTGAGCTAGGGAACACTATATCAATAATGTATGTTTTTTTCTCTTCGTTGTCAAGGTCACACATAAAGGGGGGTTGGCTTCGTGTTTTTTTTCTCTCCGCCTCCAAGGTTGCACGCAAAGGAAGGGTTTGTTAGGATCGGTTGAGCTAGAGGGGGGGGGGGGGTGAATGACTCACTTCTTTTGCTGACCAACTTTGTTTTGCACAGCGGAAATCTGAAGGCAATGCTAACACCGTTATTTACTTGGTATCCACCTCCTCAAGGAGGTGACTAGTCCAAGGATCCACACCACACACACTCTTTCACTATCAAAAACCCTCCTTCTCGGAATCACACCGAAGGTGGAGAAACCTTAACAGAAATACACCTCTCCCTTTTCTTCAAAATAAATATCACAAACGCTACAAAGAAGAAGTAGAGAAGGATTACTAGCTTTAACCAGCTTCTTCTTTGCAGGTGAGATTTCAGTACGTAGTGGAGAGGAGCTTGAACCCTTTGCTTTGAATCTTGATCACTTGAGAGCTTTCAAAAGGCTTGGAGAGCAATGGAACAGTATGTTTTTGTTGTTATTGTTTTCCAGTTTCTTCCCGTGTTTTATACGTTGAGAAAACTAGTCGTTTCTCACGCCGTCGTCGCCGTGGATCGATTGAGGTTATATTCCAATCGATTCACAACTATCCGTTGGAAGCCATCGCGTCCAGATCGATGGTGCAGATTCTTTTATTTGACTTGGATCGATTGGGGGCAGCATTTGAATCAATTCAGCCGCTTGCTCATGAAATCGCAGCTGCGTGAATCGATCGGCCGATTGATTCAATACCTTGAATCGATCGGCTGATCAATTCAGGATGATTCTGTGCTTCGCACAGAATATTCATGGATCGATCGGCCGATCGATTCAGAACGATTCTGTGCTTCGCACAGAATGTTCACGGATCGATCGGCCGATCGATTCAGTTCCTCGAATCGATCGGCTGATCGATCCAGATGCATTCTGTGTTGCGCAGAACCTTACCAATCGATCAGCCAATCGATTGCCTAACCTTCAATCGATCAGCTGATCGATTCAGAGGCAACCTGCCGCACAGCCATGTCTGAATCGATTTTCCAGTCGATCTCTGACAGTGAGCCTATCACACACATAATCTTGTGACTTGCAGGAGCTTCTCTTGCCAAGAATCCGGTCCCCGACCTTCTTGGACTTCTCTTGCCTTGCATCTGGTCTTCTGACCTGCAAAAACTCTTTTTGCCAAGAATCCAGTCCTCGACCTTCTTGGTCTTCTCTTGCATCTGGTCTTCTGACCTGCAAGAAACTCCTTCTGCAAACTCACAATGCATGTTAGTTCCACCGTATTAACCTAAACTTAAATAATTGTCAACACGTTGAAACTTCCAGGGCATGATTGCACCAACAATCTCCCCCTTTTTGATGTTTGACAATCTATTTAAGTTTAGGCTAATTTCCAATAATGATTGTAGATTGCTGAAATAATAATTGCATAATTGCAGTAAGCATGACTTTAATTTACTGAGATAAGCATAAGCAATAAGCATAAACTTCAACATGGATCCCCCCTTTGTCAAAAATCAAAAGCAAATAACTCCCCCTCAATAAGTGCACAAAGCAAATACGATAAATCCAAGGAATGCTCCCCCTAAAAACACACATATATCAACAGAACATAACAACACTGAAATGCAGAATCAAAAGGAGAGCATAGCATAAAAGTATATCATACATTCAAAATAAAAGAGAGTTCACAAAAAGGACCCCAGAACAACCATCCATACAACAAGATAAAAATACATCATATAGGAACATAAAACTCGATAAGCTCGTCTCCAGGAGGGGTGGGATCAGGATCAGCAGCTGGAGCGGATGTAGTAGCCGGAGCAGGAACCGCCGCAGAGTCAGGATCAGGGGCATCCTCAGCAGGAGGAACAGGGGCGGTGGATGGACCAGACTGAGACGGGTGAACCGTCACCCACGAGCCCACTAAGTCCACTAGTGTATCCAGAGTCCGCTGCATCGAAGTCTGCTGCTGGACCACGGTATCCATCGTGGTACGCAGGCTGGCTACCTACAGGGTCAGCTCCTCAAGGCGAGTGGAAACCGTCTCCTCAAAACTCGGAGAAGCTGGCCCATGGAACTCCTCCTCAGCCTCATCCTCCGCAGGAGCCAAGGCCTGTGCCTCCCCCCTGTGGCGAGCTCGGGGTCCCTCCCCAAAAGCATGGCCATCGATCCATCTAACTCCAGCTGGACCACCAATCAGACTCGACTTCTTGAAAGAGCGCGAAGAAATCCGAGAATAAGCCACGGTCATGTGCTCCAAACGTCCCTTGGAGACATCAACCTTCTGGGACGCCAGCCAATCTGTGATAAGATGCCCGAAAGGCATATGTATCGTCTGCTGCACGGGCTGGGTGAAATGGATGATGCAATGAAAGATATTCAGAGGGATGTTGATGTTAAGGGAATGACGAATGGCGTAGAGAGCAAACATATGAGGCGGTCGTAGAGTGGCTAGGGCACGAGAGGCAATGGGGAAAAGACAGTTGATGATCACTTTAAACAAAGCGGCATTTTCAGCCGATAACTCAAGAGAAGAAAACTTAGTGATATGAGCATCTGGCCCATCCGGACGAGGACGACCAAAGAAGAACTGATGCATGGAGGCAATGCTAATATGCTCAAAAGGTGGAGGCAGCTCATCGGGAAGATTCGGATAAAAGACAAAATCATTGTTTGAGGGTAGACATTAGAGATAAGATTGAAGAATCTCATAAGAGAAGTCCAAGCTCCGTCTTGCAACACGAGTGCGATAATTTACACCATCTGAAGTGTGTAAATTATTATAGAATTCGGAGACAAGACCTATATTGACGTCCCTCTCACAGGTCAACAAGGAGTCAAGTTTATAATGCTTGAACCTATTATAGGTATCAAAACAGGATGTCCTATAGTATGGTAAATCAACTGATCTAGGGGGTATAAGTTTGAAAGCATTTTTGGTGAAAGCTTGTTGCATTGCAGCATTTGGAAACCTAGGGTCAGTGGGAGGTTGAGGACATGAGGAAGGGACAGACGACCCTTCGCCCGATTCACGGACCTTTTGTTTCTTTCTGTGGGATAGAAAACAAATGCACGACATGCCCAGGGTTGACAGTGAACGGGAAGGAATGCAAGTAATGTAAAGATTCAAGGGTAATGCAAGTAAATCAATGCATGAGGGATAATGCAATGCATAAAGACACAAAAAAACATACAGATTAGGTCAAAAATAGGAGCAAAAAGAACAACATGGAGTAGAGCAAGGAATGTTACCTAGGGTTAGGGTTTGGAGTCTGCATCTTGTGTGAGGACGCGGAGACGAGGAAGGGAGCTGCCCAGTGCGTCGAGAGAGAGCTGGAAGAGAAGTGGAATAGCTCCTCTTCGCCAGAGAAGCACGCCGGAGTGACGAACGAGACAGAGGAAAACGTCGCCTGGCAAGTCGCCTAGGGCAAGACCGCGTCGAGAGAGAGAAAAGAGGAAAAAAAGAGTGAGGGGATCGATTCGGATCTAAGGGTTTAAGACGGGTTTTAGGGTCTCGATCGATCGACCGATCGATTGAGAGTAAGTGAATCGATCGGTCGATCGATTCACAATGCTTCTGTGAAAATCGAACAGACGGCTGAATCGATCCATAGATCGATTCAGACGCCTTCTGTGGAAAACTAACAGGGTGTCTCAGTCGATCCATTGATCGATCGAGGTGCTCTGAATCGATCCATGGATCGATTCAGATGCCTTCTGTGACCGAGTGCGAGCCTCCCAATCGATTGACCAATCGACTGAGAGGCCTGATATTTCTGCATTTCTGAAGAACTTTCAGAACTCAGATTCGAACAAAAACAGAAAATTGTACATTACTCCAAAAATCACGAAAGTTTGCATAGACACTATATATGTCCCATATTATCAAGGAAAAATAAAGTTTAATAAAAATAAACTCGTCTTAGTGAAAACTTACACAAAACCACAAATTATTGAAAACTTCAAAGATATGAGGAAGTTTGTATCTATCTTTTATAATAATCCCCATCCAATAACACACTTCAACCAATGTTTCAGAAGTGAGTTGTTACATGGTCAATTGGAAATTTCCAATCATAATCGTAGGGCAACGGGCACATGAGTTGTACACTTGCTTTCCCTATGATTGGACAAATGAATGTTTCATGTGAAAATCATTTTTCTTGGCCAACTTAATGCATCATAACAAGCATTATGACCAAGATAAATGTTCCTAACCTCTCACCCCCATCTAAATCACACAAAGAAGATAACCCTATGTGTTTGTGAGAGGCAAAAATTAAGGTGAAGAACCCAAAGGCTCTACCTATAAAGTGACCATGGAGGATTTGATTTAATCAATACAACACATTCCCAATTCTCTTCTAAGAAAGCTAAATTCAACTTCGGGAAGAGGTTTGGTGAAGATATCGGCTAAGTTAGATTTTGATCCAACATAATTTAAAATGATATCACCTCGAGTTACATGATCACGGATAAAATGATGTTTAACCTCTATGTGTTTCGTTCTTGAATGATGAACGGGATTTTTTGTTAAATTGATTGTACTCACATTATCACAAAGTACTTGAACATTGTTATAGGTAAGTTTATAGTCTTCTAGAGTATGAGTCATCCACAATAATTGTGATACACACTCTCCCATGGCAATATATTCCGCTTCGGTTGTGGAGAGAGCTACACAATGTTGTTTTCTACTTGACCAACTTACTAAAGAGGACACTAGAAATTGACAACTACCACTAGTGCTTTTGCGATCCAACTTGCATCCGGCATAATCGGAATCGGTATAGCCCACTAGGTCAAAAGTTTCGGTTCTAGGATACCAAAGACCAACATTTTGAGTCCCCTTGAGATAACGAAGAATTCGCTTAACGACACTCAAATGTGACTCCTTGGCACAAGATTGATACCTAGCACATATACCTACGGCGAAAAGTATATCCGGTCTACTAGCCGTGAGATAGAGAAGACTTCCTATAGCACTACGATACACTTTGGAGTCAACTTCTTTCCCCTCAATGTCTTTATCCAACTTAGTATTTGTGGCCATGGGGGTAGATATTTCCTTTGCATTTTCCATTCCAAATTTCTTAAATAGCTCTTTGACATATTTGGATTGATGAATGTAAATGCCCTCTTTTGTTTTCTTAATTTGTAATCCTAGGAAAAATGTCAACTCACCAACCAAACTCATTTCGAATTCACTCTCTATGTGATTAATGAATTCATTTAAAAAATCTTTATTTGTGGAACCACAAATAATGTCATCTATATATACTTGGGCCACAAACAAATCATTACCATTATTTTTCAAGAATAAAGTAGGATCAATTTTTCCTCTATGAAACCCTTTTGATACTAGAAATGTTGACAATCGTTCATACCAAGCCCGAGGAGCTTGTTTTAGTCCATATAAGGCCTTTTTAAGTTTATATACATGGGTTGGACACTCCAAATTTTCAAATCCCGGTGGTTGCTCAACATATACTTCTTCTTTTATTACACCATTTAAAAATGCTGATTTTACATCCATTTGGTACAATTTGAAGCCCTTGTGGGCGGCAAAGGCCAACATCATTCTAATTGACTCCAATCTTGCTACGGGTGCATAAGTTTCATCATAGTCCAACCCTTCTACTTGATTGAAACCCCTAGCGACCAATCTAGCTTTGTTTCTCACCACTATCCCTTTATCATCAAGTTTGTTCCTAAAAACCCATTTTGTATCAATAATTGATTTGTTGTTAGGCCTAGGAACTAAATCCCAAACTTGACTTCTCTCAAATTGAGATAATTCATCTTGCATTGCTAAAATCCAATCCGGATCAAACAAGGCATCATCAATGGTTTTTGGTTCTATTTGAGATATTAAGGCAACTTGACCTCCTTCATTTCTATAGTAAGATCGAGTTCTCACTCCTTGAGTAATGTCTCCTACTACTTGATCTAAGGGATGATTTACATGAGTCCTAGTAGGTCTTGAGTCTTGATTTGTTATAATTTCGGGTTCAAGTGGCAAAGGTTCATTTTTCTCACCATCACTTTCTTGATATTCTTCTCCTTGATGATTTACCTCATTTAGTGTTAGTTTTTCTAACTCAAATTGTAATTCTTCATCGTTTGTTCTTATAGAGTTTAAAGAGGGATTTTCTTCAAATACAACATTTAGTGATTCTTCAACTAGTTTTGATCTTTTGTTGTAAATTCGGTATGCCTTGCTATGACTTGAGTAACCTACAAGAATCCCCTCATCCGCCTTAGCGGAAAACTTTCCCAAGTGATCCTTGGTGTTTAGAATATAGATCTTACACCCAAATACTCTAAGATGCTTAATTGTAGGTTGTTTACCAAACCACAATTCATGAGGTGTTTTTCCTAGAAACCTATGTATTAAAGTTCAATTTTGGACATAACAAGCCGTATTGATTGCTTCGGCCCATAGGAAACTATGTAGTGAATATTCATTTAACATGCTCCTAGCGGACTCTTGTAACACCCTATTTTTCCTCTCAACAACTCCATTTTGTTGAGGTGTTCTAGGGGTTGAAAACTCATGTTTGTAGCCTTTTTCCATACAAAAACTTGTGAATCTATCATTTTCAAACTCACCTCCATGATCACTTCTTATTTTGTTTATCTTATGAGCCTTTTCATTTTCTACCCTATTACAAAAAGCAATCAAGGTATCTAGAGTTTGATCCTTATGTTTCAAGAAAAACACCCATGTATATCTAGTGTAATCATCCACAATCACAAAGCAATATCTACTACCATTTAAAGAAATATATTTGCTACTATCAAATAAATCCATGTGAATGAGCTCTAAAGCATTTGAAGTACTTACAACATTTTTACCTTTATGAGTAGCTTTGGTTTGCTTACCCATTTGACATGCATCACATATTTTGTCCTTTTGAAACTTCAACTTTGGTAATCCGTGTACCAACTCCTTCCTTGAGAGATTTTTGATATTCTTCATGTTGGTGTGAGCGAGTCTCCGGTGCCAAAGCCACGTCTCCTCTTCTTTGGACATAAGACACTTAGCAAACACATTAGTAGCACCAAATAGTTCAACTTGATAAATATTTTCTTTTCTATGGCCTATGAGAACATTGGTGTTTAGTTCACTATGTTTGACTAGGCATTGAGATGAGTTGAACTCAACTCTATACCCCGAGTCACATAGTTGACTAACACTCAAGAGATTAAAAGCCATGCCTTTGACTAGTAGCACATTTTTTATTACAAATTTCTCGGAAATTCTAATATCTCCAATTCCTATAACTTTTAGCTCACCACTATTACCAAAAGAAACGGTACCTTTACTTTTGTGTCTAAATGATGAAAATTTTGATGAGTCTCCCGTCATATGCTTAGAGCATCCACTATCTACGAACCATGTTGTTGGATGCTCTCCCTTTGCGCATGCCTGTTTAAACATGATGAACCAAATGTTTTGGTACCCACACTTTGGGTCCGGTAGCATCAATAACAAATTGCTTGGGTACCCAAGCTTGAACAACCTTAACCCTTGAAGCATGGTTTCTACTAATTAGGGACATGAATTTAACTTCCTTATCTTGTGATTTAAAACCTAGTCCCGCTTTATTGTACACGCCTCTTTGAGCTCCTAGAATCATGTCTAAGTATTTTGAGCTTGAAGTAAATTTTACTAGAGCACATCTAAGATCATCAACTTGTGATTTCAATGATACATTTTCTTTTTCAAGATCATCAACATCATTTTTGTCATTTTCATGAAGCATGCAACTTTCACATGGCACAATTTCATTTTTGAGTGATTTCAATTCATTTTGCAATCTTTTGACCTTCCCTTTTGATTTAGCTAGTGCATTGGTTAAGCATGCAATGGTGGCATACATCTTATTAAGCTTGGGAGAAATTACCTCATCATCACTAGAAGATGACTCACTTGAAGACTCCACATCTTCTTCATGACTATCTTCATCTTCACTATCTTCTACATGACTTAAGGCCATGAGAGCCATGTGCTTTGAGCTCTTCCTTTCATCTTCTTCCGATGAGCTTGATGATGAGTCATCCCATGTGGCTTTCAACGCCTTCTTCTTTTTCTTGATCTTTTCCTCTTGCTTCTTCAACTTTGGACACTCCGTTTTATAGTGCCCCTTTTTCTTACATTCATAGCAAATTACATCAGTTTTATTCTTAGAATCCACAAGAGATTTACCTTTTCTTTTCTCATCATTGAAGATTTTCTTAACATCCTTTTTGTCAAACTTCCTTGAATGTCTCATCATTCTTCGAACGAAGTTTGCCATTTCACTTGATGATAGCTCTTCATCACTATCACTATCACTATCACTATCTTGTTCGGATTCTGAAGATGACTCCTTCTTCTCCTTTTTCTTTTCCTTGTGCTTCTTTTTGCTCTTTTCACCTGCAACCAAGGCTATACCTTTCTCCTTATGGCTTGTGTTAGCTTGCTCATGCAATTCAAGTTCACAAAATAATTCATCCAATTTCACTATTGACAAATCCCTTGAAACCTTATTAGCATCCACCATGGATGACCATAAAGAGTTTCTTGGGAAAGATTTTAAAGCATACCTTATGAGATCTCGGTTCTCCACACTCTCTCCAACTGAATGAAGACCATTTAGGAGTTCCTTGAATCTCCCATGTAGTGAGCTTACCGTTTCTCCATCCTTCATGGTGAAGTTTTGAAGTTGATTTATCAACAAATCCCTCTTTGCAATTCTTGAATCCTTGGTGCCTTCATTTAGTTCAATAAGCTTATCCCACAAATCCTTGGCACTCTTAAAGGGTCCAACTTTGTTGAGTTGTTCCGAGCTTAATCCACATTGAAGAGTCACAATCGCCTTTGCATTTGCTTGAGCCTTCATTTTTTGTTCAACAGTCCACTTGGATGACTCAAACATTTTTCCATTTTCAGTTGGCGCCATGAATCCCTCCGTGATTGAGAACCACATATCAATTTCGGTCATGAGATAGTGTTCCATGCGGCTCTTCCAATAAGCAAAATTGCTGTCTTCATAGAATGGTGGTCGTGAAGTACTATGTCCCTCCTTCATTGACATCTTGTAGCTCTTTAACTTGTGCTTTCTTGACGATGAATCCTCAAAAGCAAACCAATGCTCTGATACCACTTGTTAGGATCGGTTGAGCTAGAGGGGGGGGGGGGTGAATGACTCACTTCTTTTGCTAACCAACTTTATTTTGGAAATCTGAAGGCAATGCTAACACCGTTATTTACTTGGTCCTCCTCAAGGAGGTGACTAGTCCAAGGATCCACACCACACACACTCTTTCACTATCAAAAACCCTCCTTCTCGGAATCACACCGAAGGTGGAGAAACCTTAACAGAAATACACCTCTCCCTTTTCTTCAAAATAAATATCACAAACGCTACAAAGAAGAAGTAGAGAAGGATTACTAGCTTTAACCAGCTTCTTCTTTGCAGGTGAGATTTCAGTACGTAGTGGAGAGGAGCTTGAACCCTTTGCTTTGAATCTTGATCACTTGAGAGCTTTCAAAAGGCTTGGAGAGCAATGGAACAGTATGTTTTTGTTGTTATTGTTTTCCAGTTTCTTCCCGTGTTTTATACGTTGAGAAAACTAGCCGTTTCTCACGTCGTCGTCGCCGTGGATCGATTGAGGTTATATTCCAATCGATTCACAACTATCCGTTGGAAGCCATCGCGTCCAGATCGATGGTGTAGATTCTTTTATTTGACTTGGATCGATTGGGGGCAGCGTTTGAATCGATTCAGCCGCTTGCTCATGAAATCGCAGCTGCGTGAATCGATCGGCCGATTGATTCAATACCTTGAATCGATCGGCTGATCGATTCAGGATGATTCTGTGCTTCGCACAGAATGTTCATGGATCGATCGGCCGATCGATTCAATCCCTTGAATCGATCGGCTGATCGATTCAGAACGATTTTGTGCTTCGCACAGAATGTTCACGGATCGATCGGCCGATCGATTCAGCTCCTCGAATCGATCGGCTGATCGATCCAGATGCATTCTGTGCTGCGCAGAACCTTACCAATCAATCAGCCAATCGATTGTCTAACCTTCAATCGATCGGCTGATCGATTCAGAGGCAATCTGCCGCACAACCATGTCTGAATCGATTTTCCAGTCGATCTCTGACAGTGAGCCTATCACACACATAATCTTGTGACTTGCAGGAGCTTCTCTTGCCAAGAATCCGGTCCCCGACCTTCTTGGACTTCTCTTGCCTTGCATCTGGTCTTCTGACCTGCAAGAACTCTTTTTGCCAAGAATCCAGTCCTCGACCTTCTTGGTCTTCTCTTGCATCTGGTCTTCTGACCTGCAAGAAACCCCTTCTGCAAACTCACAATGCATGTTAGTTCCACCGTATTACCCTAAACTTAAATAATTGTCAACACATTGAAACTTCCAGGGCATGATTGCACCAACAGGGTTGGCTTCGTGTTTTTCTAGTATTGTCGCCAGGGCTTCGACCGGGTTCTTCCGTCGCAACCACCACAGCCATGCCCACGCCTGTTCTACTCAGGCCATCTCAATCGTCGTCCTCCCTCTCCCTGCGAGGCCTCTTCGGCGTCTTCGACCTCGACGGGAAGATCACCTAGCCCGATCTCGAGGACTGCCTCCACCACCTCATTCTCGATCCACCCTCCACTGACAAGGTCGCCCATCTGGTCGCTGACGTCGACCACGACGGCGACGACTGCATCAGCCTCGACGAGTTCGCCGCGCTCGAGGCTGCCAGTGGCAGATCCGAGCTCTACGATGCCTTTGTCGTCTTTGACTCCGAGGGCGACGAGAAGATCTCAAGCAGAGGAGCTGCTCGACGTGCTCTGGTCGCTCGGGGATGATAGGTGCCCATGCATCGCAGCCCCCCTCACCAGCAGGCGCCCTATGTCGCAACCCCCCTCATCGACAGTTTCCACATGCCGGCAACCCATGAGTTGGCAGTCCACACGCCGAGTCCACTCCTGTTCCGGATAGGTGTAGTTGCAGTGTTCGAGCCTTCGTACCAATATAGTGTTCCAGCCTGCAAGCTACCGCCTTGTTTTGACCTTTGAGTCATTTTTATGTTCTGGCCTTCGTGTCGTTATTGTATTCTAGCTTGTGTGCCGTAGTTATATCTCGGCCTGCATGTCTCTATTATATTTTGACTTGTGTGCCACTTTTCGTATCCATGTCGCATTCGGCTCCGTGTCGTCACCAGTAGCGGAGCCACGCTCATGACTACCTGGGCTGTAGCCCGAGTAGCCAACTACTTGAGAAAGGAAAATACAGTGAAAGAAATGGGAAAAAAACAAGGAAAATGTGCAGCTATACCGGGGCAATGATGTCGGCGTCGGCAGCTAGCCCGGAGCAACGACGTTGATGATGTCAGCGTCAAAACTTGTGGCTCACATCCTGATATCAGCCCGAGTAGTTCGCCAGGGCTGGCTCCGTGTGTAGTCGTCACCCTCGGATCCAGCCCCTCAGCCAACTCACATTCATCTACTATATAGGGCCACGACGACTCGGTCAGTATCACGACTAGCTCACTGGTCTACCAGAGGGTGCCCCCTAGGTCAGGGTACGTAACCGTACTCACTCTTCATTCGTTTGATTATTTAACTATTATCCCGCTTCTTATATATTGATGGGATCTACCTCGAACATCGGGGTGCCAGGTGTTAGAGTGTATACTGAAAGTCTAAGCTTTTGTAAACATTTATTTTGAATAAAGAATCACATTTGGTCAAATTATCTACATTTGTTTGTAGTTGTTCAATTAATTTATATTGTAGATAACATAGTATGTGGTGTCACATATAGAAGATAATGTTATCAGTACCTTATAAATTATAAACAGTAGCTCACGACCAAAATGGAAAGGAACAAGCCATTGGAAGGTCGTAGTGTAATTAGGTATTAGTTTATCTTAACTATATAATTACACTAGTACACTTAGAGTGTATTGAGTAAGACCATCAGAGGTCGTTTCTTTTATACTAACTTTATAAAGGAACAAAGATCTCAGTTATTATGGAAGTGTGTGCTCTTAATCCTAATATAATAACAAGCACATATATTTGATATTTATTTCTTTAATTTATCAATGGGTGAGATTTAGATCGATAAATCAATAAGTCCGATAAGTTGGGAAATGATATCACTTATAGTGTGTGTTGTTGATTATAAAAGGAAACTGTGTCCTAGTGATCTAGGTTGATAATGTCCTCAAGAGGAGCTCATAAGGATTGTCATGTTAAACCCTGTAGGTGGACTTAGTCCGACATGACGATAAGATTGAGTGGTACTACTCTTGGACTAAGATATTAATTAAATAAGTTGTCAGTAATTCACTTAATTAGTGGACATTCGACATCTTAAACATAGGGAGATTAACACACTCATAATAAGAAGGAGCCCAAAAATATAATTTGGGATTGGTGCGATAGTTCAATAATAGTTCTCTAGTGGAATGAATTATTATTGATAAAATTAAGTTGTGTGTTCGGGGTGAACACGGGATGCTTAATTTTATCGGGAGACCAAAACCAATTCCTCCTCTCGGTCCCTATCGTAGCCTCTTAGTTATAGAGTACTATACCCACCTATACCCACCTTCATACCCATGGTGTAGGGGCCGGCCAAGCAAGCTTGAGGACCAAGCTAGGGTCGGCCAAACCTTGGTCCATGGGTGGCCGGCCCTAGCTTGAACCCAAGCTTAGGTGGCCGGCCCTATTAAATTAGAAAAGAATTTTAATTTTAAAATTTTCTTATGTGGAAGATATAATTTATTGGAGAGATTAAAAATTAAAATATCTCTTTTATAAGTTTCTACAAAAGATTAAAGAAAGAGATTAAATCTCTTTCCTTATTTGTAGATTGGAAGGATATTTTATTTTTCTTCTTTGTAAATTATTCACATGTTGAAAAATTAAAATTATAGAAATTTCTTTTTATCAACCATGAAGGGATTTTAAAGGGAAATTTTATTTTTTAAAATTTCTGAAGACAAATAAGGAATTTTAATTGTTGATTGAAAATTACCTTGTTTGCTCTCCATGAGGTGGTCGGCCATGACATGATCTACTAGGAAATTTTATTTAATTTTTCTTAATTAATTCATGTCAAGGAAAGTTAAGAAAATTTTATTGTAATTAAATTTCCTTATTTGCCAAAGCTAAGTATTATAAAAGAGGGGGTTTTGGGTGCCTTCAAGGTGAACAACCTCTATTATTTTTCTCCCTCTTTTCTTCCTTGGTGTGGCCGGCCTCTTCCCTTTCTCTTCTCTCCATCCTTGTGGCCGAACCTCTCATCCTCTTTGGAGATCAAGTGGTGGCCGGATTTTAGCTTGGAGAAGAAGGAGAGAAAGCTTGCATCCCTTGGAGCTTGGTTAGTGGAAAAAGATCTTCATCCTTTGTAAGCTTTGTGCTTGGCCGAAACTTGAAGGAAGGAGAAGAAGGTGCTAGGTGGTCCTCGTCTCGGAAGATCGTTGCCCACACAACGTCTGAGATTAGAAGAGGAATATGGCAGAAGATCAAGAGGTCATTATCTACTAAGTAAGGTATAACTAATATTATTTTCCGCATCATGTTAGTTTTATCTCCATGTAAAAATACCAAATACAAGAGACATGCGATTCTAGTATTTCGAATTAGTTTTCGATGTTGTGTTCTTTTATTTTTCTTTTCCTTGTGATTTGATTGTTCTCTTTGGTTGACCTAAAGTTATTTAAGGAAATTAAATATTAGCTTTCCTTAAAAGGCTTTGTCTAGGCGGTGGTGGTTGTTCCCATATCCAAGAAGGCCATGTGCATTGTCATGCAGTTCTGGAAGCCAATTTTGGAAATTAATATTTAATGGAATTAATAACCTAGGTGATTTGGATCGAACATGTTAAGTTCCGCAGGAGATCCAAGTCTAAACCTAAAAGAACAAATAAATTAAACTTAGGATCAAACGTGTTAAGTTCCGCAGGCGATCCGAGTTTAATTTAAAAGAACACATGGTAGCTAGGAAAAGGTTCAGACCTTTGTACAAAATTTTTATACAGTGGTACCATTAGGTTTTCCGAGTAGCAACCAACACCAGGGACCGGCGAAACCCAGGCCACACCTGCAGGTAGCATTGACCAAAGAGGACTTATAATGACTTGGTCAACATAGAAGACAGCTCAACCTCCGGTTCATGATAACTTTGTCAGCATTCGAGCCATATCATCACCAACAGTTCCGTCTTCTCAGATTCCCGATAGGATCATATTTAGCGTCGTCTACAGAAACTCTGTCTGATCTAGAACGTGAAGATAAACGACATCGAAAACTCTGCCATCATCATGATCCCAGTGGATTTCAACGAGCTTATTATATTCTCCCCTCACTCCACGGGTATTCGGGACTTGAGAAACCGAGTCAGATCTTCAGCCGGTTAATAGGTCAGTTTCTTTTTATTAGACTTTCCTTTTGGCTGTAGGATCCGCTATAACTCCTCGATCGGAGAATAAAAGTCTAGCTCCATAATCAAAGATCAGGGGCACGACTCCCTGATTAGGCACCAAGGGCACGACTCCCTGATTAGGCACCACGGGCACAACTCCCCAATTAGACACCAGGGACACAACTCTTCGATTAGACACCAGGGGCACAATTCCCCGATCAAATACTAGGGACACAACTTCTTGACCGGATACGCACGTTATAGCTTCCCGATCGGGATCTAGGGGCCTCGATCTTTGATTACGGGCTAGGGGTCTTAGTCTTCGATCTAGGACTAGGGCCTCCACCCAGGGATCTTTGCTTCCTCCTATTGCTATGTGTTATGATCCCTCGTATTGCTAGGGGCTTCGCTCTCTTTGACGGTCGGGATTCAGTTTATTTTTTCCTTGGCTTCGCAGACATTTGAGAGTCAAGGGATCGATGTTATTTATCTCTCTGACTCCAAGATATTCGGGAGTCGACAAACCGAGTTATACAATAATCGAGAGACGACTATAAGCCCTTGCTTATACCAATCAACAATCAAGCGACGACTATAAACCCTTGTCTACGCCAATTAACAGTCGAGCGACGACTATAAACCCTTATCTACGTCAATCAACAGTCGAGAGATGACTATAAACCCTTATCTACGTCAATCAATAGTTGAGCGACGACTATAAACCCTTGAGTCGGAGACCCCTAAGCCGCTCGACCAGGTTTGAGTTATATTTGAGCCAGGGGCTTAGCGTCAGAGACTCCTGAGCCGCTAAGCCAGGTTTGAGTTATATTTGAGCCACGGGCAGGCTCAGCGTCAGAGACTCTTGAGTCGCTCTGCCAGATTTGAGTTATATTTGAGGCACGAGCTCAGCGTCAGACTCCTGAGTCGTTCGTCCAGGTTTGAGTTATATTTGAGCCACAGGCTTAGCGTCAAAGACTCTTGAGCTGCTCGGACAGGTTTAAGTTATATTTGGGCCATGGACTCAACGTCAAAGACTCCTGAGCCGCTCGGACATGTTTAAGTTATATTTGGGTCACGGACTCAGCGTCAGAGACTCCTGATCCACTCAGCCTAGTTTGAGGTATATTTAACTCACAGGCCCAGTGTTAAAAACTCACATGCTACCCACTCGAAATCCGCCGGGGTCATGATGATGGCAGAGTTTTTCGGTATCATATATCTTCACATTCCAGATCAGGCGGAGTTCTAACAGATGGTGTCAAATATGATCCTATCGGGAATCTGAGAAGATAGAACTACCAGTGATGATGTGGCTGAAATGCTGACTAAGTCTCCATGACCTGGAGGGTGAGCTGTCCTCTATGTTGACCAAGTCGTCGTAAGTCCTCTTTGGTCAACGCTACCTATAGGCGGGGCCCGAGTTTTCCCAGTCCCTGGCACCCCGATGCTCGAGGCAAACCCCATGAATATATAAGAAGCAGGATAATAGTTAAATAATCAAATGAATGAAGAGTGAGTACGGTGACGTACCCTAACCCAGGGGGCACCCTCTGGTAGACCGGTGAGCTAGTCGTGATGCTGATCAAGTTGTCATAGCCCTGAATGGTAAATGAATGTAAGTTGGCTGAGGGGCTAGATTCGGGGGTGACAACACGGAGCCGGACACGACATGGATCAGAAAGGTGGCACACAAGTCAAAACATAATAGTGGCACATAGGCTGAGATATAACTATGACACGCAAGCTAGAATATAATAACAGCATGAAGGCTAGAACACAGTAACGACTCAAAGGCCAGAACAAGGCGGCAACTTCCAAGATGGAACACCATATCAGCGCGAAGGCCCGAACACAACAACTACACCAATCTGGAACAAGGGCGGAGTCGCCGTGTGGATTGTCGACCCGTGGGTTGCCGACATGTGGAAGCTGCCGGTGAGGGGGGCTGCTGCGAGGGGGGTTGCGGCGCGGGGTGCCTGCTAGAGAGGGGGACTACGACACATGGGCGCATACCATCCCCGAGCGACAAGAGCACGCCAGCAGCTCCTCTGCCTGAGATCTTCCCGTCGCCATCGGAGTCAAAGACGGCAAAGGCGCTGTAGAGCTTAGATCTATCGTTGATGAGGCGGAGGCCGCCGATGGAGGGCGGGTCGAGAATGAGGCGGTGGAGGCAGTCCTCGAGCTCGGCTAGGTGATCTTCCCGTAGTCATCAAGGTCGAAGATGCCGAAGAGGCCTTGCAGGGAGAGGGAGGGCGACAACTGAGATGGCCTAGGTAGAACAGGTTTGGGCATGGCTATGGTGGCGGTGGCAGAAGAACCTGATCGAAGCCCTGGCGATGACGTTGGAAAAACACGAAGCCATCCCCCCTTTGCGTGCGACCTTGGCGGCGGAGTGAAAAAAACACGAAGTCGACCCCCGTTTGCATGCGGCCTTGGCGGCGGAGAGAAAAAACACGAAGCCCCTCTCCCTCTGTGAACAGTGCTCCTCTAAAAACCCAAAACCTCACCATGTGAAATGACCAAAATACCCCTCTTTTCTTCCCTAATTACTCTTGGGTCCCTAAGCTATGTCTGCATCACAAGTCTCCCCTTTGAGTCTAGTCAAAGGTGGCGTGAGTTTGATTGACTAAATAATTTGTAGCAAATTAAAGGGTGAATCAGTTCCGAGTACAAAGTCAAATCGCTAGGTTCATCATATAACATTGATCTCATAGAGCCCAAGAACTGAATGAGAGCGTAGCCTGTGAAATCGAAGGCGCACGAAATAGAAAGTCATGAGCCAAGCGGGTGTAGAGCCTGAGAACTAAACGGGAGGATAGCTAGTGAAATCGAAGACGCACGAAAGTGAAAGTCATGAGTCGAGTGGGAGTAGACCCCGTGAGATACTCTGGTCCGAGACCCATGGAGATACTCTTGTTCGAGACCCGTGGAGACAACTCGACCTCGAACGGGGGGTGATAGATAACTCAATAAGCTGGTTCGAGACTAGTGGCGACTACTCAACAATGAATGGGGGAGATAGGGATCCGATAAGCTGGCCTGAGACCAGTGAAAACCACTCAACCTCGAACAAGGGAGATAAGAGATCCGATAAGTTGGTCTAAGACCAGTGAAGACCGCTCGATCTCGAACGGGGAAGATAAAGAATCCAATAAGTTAGTCCAAGACCAGTGAAAACCGCTCGACCCTGAACGGGGAAGATAAGAGATCCGATAAGCTGGTCCAAGACTAGTGAAAATAGCTCGACCCCGAACCGGGGATATAAGGAATCCGATAAGTTGGTCCAAGACCAGTGAAGACCACTCGACCCCGAATGGGGGAGATAAGAAATCCGAAAAATTAGTCCAACACCAGTGAAGACCGCTCGACCCCGAATGGGGGAGATAAGGGATCCGATAAGCTGGTCCGAGACCAGTGAATACCACTTGACCTCGAACGGAGGAGATAATGTTGGTTGCTACTCGGAAAGCCTAGAGGTTCCACTGTACAAAAATTTTGTACAAAGGTCTGAACCTTTTCCTAGCTACCATGTGTTCTTTTAAATTAAATTTTGGATCGCCTGCGGAACTTAACACGTTTGATCCAAAACTTAATCTATTTGTTCTTTTAGGTTTTGACTTGGATCTCCTGCGGAACCTAACACGTTCGACCCAAATCACCTTAAGTTATTAATTCCATTAAATATTAATTTCCATAATTGGTTCCCAGTACTGACGTGGCGAGGCACATGGCCTTCTTGGATATGAGAGCAACCACCACCGACTAGATAAAACCTTTTATAGAAATCTAATATTTAATTTCCTAAAATAACTTTAGGTTAACCGAAAAGAACAATCAAATCACAAGGAAAAATAAAACAAAAGAACACAACTTCGAAAAACATATTCGAAACACTAGAATCGTAAGCCTCTTGTATTTGGTATTATTTCCATAAATAACTAGCATGATGCGGAAAGAAAAATTACTAGTTATACCTTCTAGAAAGACCTCTTGATCTTCTACCGTATTCCTCTTCTAACCTCGGACATTGTGTGGGCAACGATCTTCCGAGATGAGAAACCACCAAGCACCTTCTTCTCCTCCTAGCTAGGTTCGGCCAACACAAAGAAGCTTCACCAAGGACGAAGAACAAAACACCAACCAAGCTCCAAGGGATACAAGTTTTCTCTCCTTCTTCTTCTTCTTCTTCGAGTAGTATCCGGCCACCACAAGAGCTCCAAGCCAATAGAGAAGGTTCGGCCACCACCAAGAGGAAGAAAGAAAGAGAGGTTGGCCGGCCATAACACCAAGGAAAAGAGGGAGAGAAATAATAGAGGTTGTACCCCATGAAGGCACCCCTACCCCTTCTTTTATATTCCTTGGCTTTGGCAAATAAGGAAATTTATTTATAATAAAATTTCCTTAACTTTCCTTGACAACAATTAATTAAGAAAAAATTAAATAAATTTTCCTAATTAATTGTATGTGGCCGGCCACCTCATGTAGAACAAATAGGATAATTTTAATCAACAATTAAAACTTCCTTTTTTGTCTTTGGAAATTTAAAAAAATAAAATTTCCTTTTAAAATCCCTTCATGGTTGATAAAAATAAATTTCTATAATTTTAATTTTCAACATGTGAATAATTTTTCAGAGAGAAAAAATAAAATATCTTTCCAATCTACAAATAAGGAAAGAGATCTAATCTCTTTCTTTTAATCTTTTTGTAGATCTTTTTAAAGAGAGATATTTTAATTTTAATTCTCTGTAATAAATTATATCTTCCACATAATAAAAATTAAAATTAAAACTCTTTTTAATTTAATGGGGGCCGGCCACCTAAGCTTGGGTTCAAGCTAGGGCCACCCAAGGCTTGGCCGGCCCTAGCTTGAACCACAAGCTAGCTTGGCCGGCCCCTTTCTCATGGGTATGAAGGTGGGTATAGGTGGGTATAGTACTCTATAAATAAGAGGCTACGATAGGGACCGAGAGGAGGAATTGGTTTTGGTCTCCCGATAAAATTAAGCATCCCGTGTTCGCCCCGAACACACAACTTAATTTTATCAATAATAATTCATTTCACTAGAGAACTATTATTGAACTACCGCACCAATCCCAAATTACATTTTTGGGCTCCTTCTTATTATGAGTGTGTTAGTCTCCCTGTGTTTAAGATAACAAATGTCCACTAATTAAGTAACTTACTGACAACTCACTTAATTAATATCTAGCTCCAAGAGTAGTACCACTCAACTTCATTGTCATGTCGGACTAAGTCCACCTGCAGGGTTTAACATGACAATCCTTATGAGCTCCTTGATAAGCGAATCTGTCACACTCGTAAATCAAATTGTACAAATGTATTTTCCACTGAACCCCTTAATTAAACAATAATGTTGTAGTAACGAGCCCAGGATCGATCCGAGGAACCAACAGTATGATGTAATTTAGGATTGTCTTTTTATTTCTATTTTTGGGGTTTTCGATATAAAAATGGAGTTGGGGGTTTTAAAGCTTTGAATATAAATCTACAAAGGAAAACACAGCAGTAAAGAAATTAATCTAAAGCATAAGAGTGAAACCTAAACAAATGAAATCTACTTGTGTGCCAACAATCAAACCATAATGTATTGTCACCCTACATTATAATTAAATCATCAACACACATCAAACGAAGATTGAAATAAGGAGACTCAAGTAAATCTGATCTAAAACAAGATGTAAACCCTAGCTTAGAACTTAAACTCTAAACAATTAATCAAGAACAACTTAAACTCAAATTAAACTACAACAAGGTAATGAAATACTAAATTACTTGCATAAAAACATAACAACCATTAAAAGAAACAAGTTCTAAGCTATAAAACAGTAGCAAAAAGAAATAAACCCTAACCAATCCAATCCCTCAACCAATTCCACAAAACTTCACACTCAAGCCATCACACAAGAGGCCAAAATTGAGACCACCCAATTTCGGACCTCAGTGGAGATTCTAAGCTGCAAATCAGTTCGAGGAATGCTCACAAGTGCCGACGGACCACCCCCGACACGCTGGAAACAACCCGAACCCAAGAAAATGCCGAAAATGCTGGAAATATGCTACCGGAGCTCTCTGAATCTGGATGGAAGTCGTGGATTGCAGATGGGCATCGGATGAAGCTCAATAACGCCGGCGGACCACCTCCAAGCGTCACTGATGGGAATCGGAGCGCAGATTTGGAAAACCACCTCCAAATCTGGCGAAAACAGAGAAGTCACCGTGAGCAGATTTTCCGCCGGAGAGAACACTCGCCGGTGCTCCAGATGATCGGGATGAGCGGTTAAGAAGTCTTCCACCAAGGTAGAAGCTCGGGAAATGGATTGGAGAAGGAAAGGGGCCGAAATCTGGAAGATTGCCGCGAGGACGAGGCTGCTATGCGCTGTGGAGTCGACGAAGGAAGCTGGGTACTGTAGCTTCTGTTTTGAATCAGATCTGGATCTGAACGGACGGCTGGGATTGATTTGGAGCTAAATCAACGGTGAAAGTTTGCCCAAAATCCGATCTGAATGTACTGATGTTGATCTAGGGTCTGGATCTACTCTCCCGTAGGTCGGATCGATCAGATCATCACTGGATGGCCCGGATCTGCACAGTCATCATTGAACGGTCCAGATTAATCCGTCTGGATCAATGGCTGGATGAACTCATATCTGGATCAAAACTTCTGGATCTTCATCAATGGCTTAGATCTGCTCCCCATTAGGTTGGATCGGCCAGATCTTCAACGGATGGTTCAGATCTGTCCTATTCTTGATGAACGACCCATAATGCTTCAAAGCTTGATCTTCTCGTTTGAACTCCGATTCGAGCCCAATTTCGGTCCAAATAGATCCAAATCCAAGATCCTTTGATGCCTACAAAATAAGAATCAAATATTAGCATCAAATAACACCAAAAATAATATAATTTACAATTAAGTCCAAAAATACACACTATGTACAAAATGTAATGTAACCATGATTTAAACTATGAAATCAACATCAAATCATGCATATATGAATCAAAATAATGCAGTAAAATCATGATTATCACTCCTCTTGGGGACATTCTCAACCTAGATTACTAGGACACAGTTTCCTTCTATAATCAACAACACACACTATAAGTGATATCATTTTCCAACTTATCGGGCTTATTGATTTATCGAACTAAATCTCACCCATTGATAAATTAAAGAAATAAATATCAAATATATGTGCTTGTTATTATATTAGGATTAAGAGCACACACTTCCATAATAACTGAGGTCTTTGTTCCTTTATAAAGTCAGTATAAAAGGAACGACATCAAATGGTCCTACTCAATACACTCTAAGTGTACTGGTGTAATTATATAGTTAAGATAAACTAATACCTAATTACACTACGACCTTCCAATGGTTTGTTCCTTTCCATCTTGGTCGTGAGCTACTGTTTATAATTTATAAGGAACCGATAACATGATCTTCTGTATGTGACACCACACACCATGTTATCTACAATATAAATTAATTGAGCAACTACATTTATCATAAATGTAGACATTTGACCAATGTGATTTTTATTTCTAGATAAATGTTTATACCAAAAGCTAGGCTTTTAGTATACACTCTAATAGATAAGTGATTTGATAAGCTGGTCCAAGGCCGGTGAAGATCGCTCGATCCTGAACGGGGAAAATAAGAAATCCGATAAGCTGGTCCAAGACCAGTGAAGATCGATCGACCCCGAATGAGGGAGATAAGAGATCTAATAAGTTGGTCCATGATCAGTGAAGATTGCTCGACCTTGAACGGGGGAGATAAGAGATTCGATAAGCTAGTCCAAGACTAGGGAAGACCGCTCGACCTCGAATGGGGGAGATAAGAGATCCGATAAGTTGGTCTAAGACCAGTGAAGACCGCTCAACCCCGAACGAGGGAGATAAGAAATACGATAAGTTGGTCCAAGATCAGTGAAGACCACTCGACACCGAACGGGGGAGATAAGGGATCCGATAAGCGTTATAATTTAAGGGATGCTCTAAAGTAATCGCCTTACGTTTTTTTTCTATTTATTTGATAAATATAGATTTACTATTTGAGTGCATATTATATTTTTGATTGTCTTAAACTCATTTACTGAATGTCTGTAATATAATTCATAGCACGAAAGAATTTATGATTAGATTGCAACTAGTGATTATCTCTATATGTGTAATTATGAATATATTAAAATTTTCCTAGTCGTCGAATTGATATATTCAGACACCATCAATTCTGTAAGACTAGCACAGGTTATACTCCTTGGTTCAGCCAAGCAGCTATTTTCTCGCTGGCTGGAGACATTGGGATGTCGAGAGTTAAACGTGAATGTTGGTTATGGTAACTAGTTCATTAGAGTGACTCGATGTAAGATTTCATATGACTCTCTACATATATATAGATATCTCTGTGAAGTTCTTACTGCAGCACGAGTGCAAGTTTCCTTCGATTTGAGGTATACAGGTTATCTTGGTCATGGAGACTTATACTTTGACATCTTAAACAAATATCTTATTGAGGTGTGGACCCGGGATGATTGGATATAAGTTGAAGTACCCGAAAATGTTTGAATAACCCATAGAGGATTCATCGCTCCTTACGAGAAGACATATACCCTATGGCTACTTGTTAGGATTATTACTCAAAGTCTTTGGCCAAAGCATCACATGTTTAGAGTTCAAGACTCTTGTACACATGTATGAGTAATTTGAATCCGTAGAACGAGGAAGTATTACTTGGGCTAGGTGTGACGTAGTCAGTCTAATGGGGACGAGACACATAGACCCCGATAAGAAGGGACCTGAATCCTGAACCAAGTGGTATAAGACGAGTGATAGGAAAGAAGCACGACTCACTATAGCTGTTGAAGACTAGTTTAGAATTAATTCTAATATCAACTATAGTTTTTTGGCTAATTAGGTATCATGATGTAGTACTAGGTGTCACTCATGATCGTTCTATAATTAAGTAGTTAATTATGGGCGGTCAAGATAAACTGAGAACCTATTGGGTCACACGCACTAATGAGTCTCTAAAAGATGTAAAATAAGTTAAAGAATAAGATTTTTAAATCAAGAGATAAATATTTAGTTGGACCATACATAAGATAAATATGAAAATATTTGTCGCAATGGAAGCACGGATGAGCCGCATCTCTTATGGAAGAGTTGGACCATATTTGGTTTAATCATGAATTAGTCATGAACCAACTTGGTTTAGTTGTGAACCAAACCAAGGGGTAATGGGCTAATTTTTGGTTAAGGGATAATGGGTTGGATTTGGACTTTCTAATCCAACTCTTTAATGAGGGATATATATTGATATGGTTGAGAGAAAATTATACACGAGATCATTAATTGGCTTGTAAGGTTTTTGAAAAACTTTAACCCAATTTCTCTTCTCCTCTCCCTCTCCCCTCTCTCTTTGTCGCCGCTAACAAGGGGAAACCCCTTGTTGTCGTGATCACTACAAGGGAGAAAACTCTCCCTTGTGTGCTTCTCTTCCTCTTCCTCTTGATCCATCTTCTTCACTCATGGCTAGTAACTTTCAAAGGAGAGACTTATACTCAAGGAGTTGTCTTGAAGAGCTCGGCGTGGATACGAATAGAGACAAGGTTCAACAACGTTGCTATGGTTAATGCCCTTCTCGTTACAGGTCATCTGTAAGGTACACCTAGCGTAAATTTACTTTCCGTAAAAATTAAATTATGCGATCATATTTGACATGTTGTATCCTTGTATGTGTATGGTGCGTGTGATGTAATAATTTAGGAATTATTATTATTTTATTTTCCACTGCGTATGTTTACGAAATGTGTTTTAGTACACATCGCATCGGGTATATCCCAACAATATGCTGGTCTAAGACTAGTGAAGACCGCTCGACCCCGAATGGGGGAGATAAGAGATCCGATAAGTGGGTCCAAGACTAGTGAAGATTGTTCGACCCCGAACAGGGGAGATAAAGGATCCGATAAGTTGGTCTGAGACCAGTGAAGACTGCTCGACCCCGAACGGGGGAGATAATAGATCCGATAAGTTGGTCCAAGACCAGTGAAAATTGCTCGACCCGAACGGGGGAGATAAGAGATCTAATAAGCTGATCCAAGATCAGTGAAGATCGCTTGACCCCGAACGAGGGAGATAAGAGATTCGATAAGGTGGTCCAAACCCAGTGAAAACCATTCGAGCCCAAACAGGGGAGATAAGAGATCTGATAAGCTGGTCCAAGACCAGTGAAAATCACTCAACCCCGAACAGGGGAGATAAGAGATCCGTTAAACTAGTCCAATACCAGTGAAGACCGCTCGACCCCAAATGGGCGACACGGGAGTCTCTGACACTGAGCCCGTGACTTAAATATAACTCAAACCAGGTCGTGTGACTCAGGAGTTTCCGACGCTGAGCCTGTGGCCCAAATATAACTCAAATTTGGTCGAGCGGCTCAGGAGTCTCTAACGCTGAGCCTATAGCTCAAATATTACTCAAACCTGGCTAAGCGGCTCAGGAGTCTCCGATGCTGAGCCCGTGACTCAAATATAACTCAAACTTGGTCGAGCGGCTCAGGAGTCTCTTACGCTGAGCTCGTGACACAAATCTAACTAAAACCTGGCCAAGCGGCTTAGGAGTCTCTGACGTTGAGCCCGTGACTCAAATATAACTCAAACTTGTCTGAGCGGCTCAGGAGTCTCTGATGCTGAGCTCGTGGCTCAAATATAACTCAAACCTGACCGAGCGGTTCAGGGGTCTCTAACTCAAGGGTTTATAGTCACCACTCGACTGTTGATTGGTGTAGATAAGGGTTTATAGTCGCCGCTCGACTATTGATTAGCGTAGACAAGGATTTATGGTCATCACTCGACTATTGATTGGCGTAGACAAGGGTTTATAGTCGATACTCGACTGTTGATTGGCGTAGACAAGGATTTATAGTCGTCGCTCGACTGTTCATATTTTTTTCACTTAAGGGTTTATAGTCGCCGCTCGACTGTTGATTGACGTAGACAAGGGTTTATAGTCCTAGGCTCCTGGTTTCACCATGCTCCTCCCACTCGGGGCCCCTTGGCTGTCTGATGGCTGCTCTGTGGTCTACTCTCGAATGTTAATGTGGGCTAGGAAGGCGCATCCTTTCTCCTCACCGCTTGGACTTCTTCCATGTTTATGTACTCCGTGATCCACTTAAGCATGTGGTCGAAGTCCTTTGGTGGCTTCCGGATGAGTGAATGGAAGAACTCTTCTTCGGTGAGCTCCTGGACGAATGCGTTCACCAATATCTCAGAGGAGATCGATGGAATATCCATGACCACCTGGTTGAAGCGCTTGATGTAGGCTCTCAATGCTTCATTGGGTCCTTGTTTCAGGGCAAATAGGTTAATGCTCGTCTTCTGGTAGTGACTGCTATTGGCAAAGTGGTGTAAGAATGCCGCTCGGAAGTCTTTGAAGCTATGAATTGAGTTGATCGACATTCATCTGAACCAGCGCTACGCTGACCTAGAAAGCATAGTGAGGAAGACCCGATACTTCACTCCATTGGTGTACTGATATGTGTTATCAAACTGGGCCAGGTGGTTTCTGAATTGGTCATTCCGTTGTACTCTCCGATCGTCAGTGGGGTGCAGTGCTTTGGCAGCGGGTCGTCCAAAATTCCTCAAGAGAACTGCTGATTGATCCGTTCAGGTGAATCATCATTCCTTGATGCTTTCCCTTTACATGCGTCCCGAATGGGTGCGACGTCTGAGGAGGATCCTCATTCCTTATCTACTCGGCCTAGCTCTTCTGCTGCAATGTGGAACAATGCTCGGTGGAAGGGGATCGACGCGTGGGGCGCACCTTCGTATGTGCTGGTCGGCTTCTTACTTTATCCCCGAGCGGGTACATGATCTGCTCGGTCTCCATATCCGGCTTGGTGACCCACCACTGAGGCTGCGGGTTCTTGTACTTAGCGCTCGACTAGCGTTTGTTGTTGTTGTTGCTCCAACATTTTGTCACTTGGGCTTGTATCAACATATCCAACTCCTCCTTTGTCAAAGTCACAGTAGTGAGTCGTCAAGCGTCCTCAATATTCCCGTTTCGGATTCAAACTACATTCTCACAGACTGCACCAATACGATCCTGTCTAAAAATCGAGGAGATGGAAAAATTAGCCATATATTTTTTGAGGAGACTGCACCAATATTCTCACAGAGCAGCAACCTGTATATTTTTTGAGCCATATATTGAAGGATGCAGAGTCTTGCTACACTAGTCTTGAAAAATTAGCTTATGCTTTGATTCTCGCCGCTCGGAGGCTTCATTCGTACTTCCTAGCGCACACAATCATTGTGCTAACTAACAGCGCCTTGGGACAAGTCCTTCTCAACCCCGAAGCATCAAGAAGGCTAATCAAATGGACGATCAAGCTAAGCGAATTCGACATTCAATATCAACCTTGAGTGGCAATCAAGGCTCAGGCCTTGACGGATTTTGTCATAGAGGTCCAGAATGTCGAGTCGGAGGCAATATGGAAGATATATGTTGATGACTCATCCACTCGACAAGGCAGCGGAATTGACATATTGCTCAACTCACCACGGGAAGACCGGATGTAGTTATCCGTTTGGCTGGACTACAGAGCCACCAATAACGAAGCAGAATATGAGGCACTGATAGCCGCCCTACAGACAGCTCGACATGTGGGAGTTGTTGGGATCATTGTGTCCGCTAGAGGGGGGGATGAATAGCGTATCGTCGCGCGCTTGTTGGTTGCGTCTTGATAATGATATGTAGCGGAAATAAAATACAAGACTCACACAATGCTAACAAGTAGATTTACTTAGTATCCACCTCAAGAAGAGGTGACTAATCCAAGGATCCACACATGACACGCTCCTCCACTATGAAAACAACTCCTTCTCGGTCGTAGCCGGAGGCGGAGAAGCCTCGTACAAACTCACACCCAACAACACAACTCACACAAGAAGAAAATACAAGATATAAATGAAATACACCCTTCTTCTTGCTTACTTGTTGCTTGTTGTTACCTCTTGAACCTTGGGAATGCACCCAAGTGCCTTCATGAACTGGCGGTGAAGATCGGAAGAAGCTCGCGTGAAAATCACTGAAGATCGCAAGAAGAAGAACAAAAGTTCTGCGGAGAAAACGCTCTGCAACGGCTATATCCTGTGCTCCCAATCGATTGAAATTAACCCCAATCGATTGCCATGTCAGCTCTGCACAATCCCAGTCGTCCATCACCTGCATCCTGCATAATGGTCGAATCCCAATCGATCGGCCAATCGATTGGGACAGTCTGAATCGATCCACCGATCGATTCAGATGCTTTCTGTGTTCTCGCAATCGTGTGAGAACTCCAAGCTCCAATCGATCGACCCATCGATTAGAGATTCCTAATCAATTGCCCAATCGATTGGGAAGGCCTCTATGCTCACGACTCATGCTCCCAATCGATCGACCAATCGATTGGGTCATTTCTTCCTTCGCAACACACTCCAATCGATCGGCTGTCGATTGGATCCTGGTTCAATCGATTGCTTAATCGATTGACCATCTTGGACTTGACTCAATCTCAAGTCCAAAGTCTCCAACCCAACTCCCGATCAATCGTGACCTGTTGGGTCTCCATGCCTAGCATTTGGCCACACCCGACCAATCTAGAACTAGCCTTTTAGCCTCCTCCATCAACCTCGCTTCCCTCCGATATCTCCCCATCCTTCACACCTTACCTTCAAGAGCTTTCTTAGGCCTCATCCTAGTTGTTGGGTCTTCCTTGCCAAGTTACACTAGGACTTATCTTGTCAAGACCACATGCTTGGACTTACACCCTTTGCCAAGATCACACTTAGACTTTCCAATTGTCTGGCTCCTCACCAGGACTTTCTCCTTTGCCAAGATCACACTTGGACTTTCCAACTACCTGGCTCCTCACCAAGACTTTCACCTACCTAGCTCCTCACTAGGACTTTTCCGTTGTCTGACTCCTCTTTAGGACTTTCTCCTGCCTAGCTCCTCACTAGGACTTTCCAAATGTCTAACATCCAGTTAGGACTTTCCCAGTCAAGTCTCCTGTCAACCTTGACCTACTTGACTTGTATTCTCATCAACCTGGTCAACCCTTTGACCATCTCCATAACCGGACGATTGCTCCAGCAATCTCCTTATATTATCAAACATCAAAACTCAAATCCTGACTCAAGCTTGACTCAACTCAAGCTTAGTCAAACCGGTCAAACTTGACCTAGGGAAATTGCCCAACAATATCCCCCTTTTTGATGTTTAACAATACCTCTAAGTTAGACTAAATCCCATAGCCTTAACCTCTTCTTTATACCAAGGCTAAATCTCATAGCCATAACCTCTTCTTTCATGATAAGGCATGAATGAAGGTTTCCTTCATTCTCTCCCTTTCCTAGAGGGCAAACTCCCCCTGCTTGGGATGAAAGCCTAACTTAACTTTCCATTCTCCCCCTTTGTCACACATCAAAAACTGAAAACAAACTCTTCTCCATAAGAGTTAACTCTACATTGTTTACAACCTCATATGTTGTTGACAACCCCACAATGAAGATCTCATATTCTTCATTGGCGCCTAAGCTCCCCCTTGAGCTCTACTTCACTTCACAATGCTCATCCTAGAGCATGCATCAACTTCCCAATGAAACTCTCATTCATTATATTCAATGCTCCCCCTTGAGTAGTAATCTTCTTTTCAATGCTCATCCAAGAACATTTTCACTTTACTAATGAAGGTCCGATCCCCTTCATTAATCCAATGCTCCCCCTTGAGCAGTAACCTACTCCACAATGCTCATTCGAGAGCATTTATCATCCTAGCAATGAAGATAACCAATCTTCCATTTTTCCCAAATACTCGACCATAAGTATTATCCATCACGAAGGTTTAACCCCCTTCCAAAGTCCTTGAAATTAAATTTTCATGCATTCAAGGAGTAGCTCCCCCTAAAAATATGGTCAAACTTCTGTCATTGCACCAACAATGACTTGGAGTTCCTAAACAGTTAGAAAAACCAAAACTTGAAGTTTTGAGGTCCAAAATTCAATAATGAAACTAAACTCCCAACCTAAGCTTCACCTAAGTCTACCTTAACCAATCCATACTTACTTTTATCACGAAAGCTCCCCCTAAATGTATACAAATGTATTCCACGGGATTTGGAATGGTTATTCGAACTTGAAGTGGCTTAATATCCTAAAATCAGGCTTTTCCAGCCATAATCAGACTTCCCAATCGATTGAAGTTGGGACTCAATTGATTGAAGCTACTTCAATCGATCCATTGATCGATTCCGCAAGCTTCTGCTTGCAGAAATTCCCTCTGAATCGATTGACTGATCAATCCATCCTGAGTCAATTGATCGGTTGATCGATTCACTGACCTTCTGTTCACGGGAATGGACTTTCCAATCGATTGATTGATCGATTGAAACTCATCCAATCTATTGACTGATCGATTGAGTTTCTGATTTCTCTGGAATTCAATTTCAGCAGACTTCAGGAACTCCCCAAAAATTCTACAAACCTCTAAAAATCATGAAAACTCATGTAGACATTATTTAGGGTATATTCTATCAAGAAAAAATAGTTTTCTATGAAAATACTTCCTATTTTTAAAGATTGACACAAATTTGAAAACTCTTGAAAGCTTCAATGTTTTCTCTTAGTTTGTGTCTAACTTTTCAATGATGAATACTATCAAAAGATAGTCTTCACCAATGTTTTCAAAAGCATTTCAAAATCATTTTAAAAACCAATATCCAACTATGTTCTTTGGGCTCAATACACATGACTTGTACATTAGCTTTCCCAATGATTGGAAAACACATAACTATGTGTTTTGATGAACCTAAAACTCAACAAGATGCACTAAATCAACATCTTGAGTTTTGTTCACCATCCTAACATCTCACTTGTATCTAATGTGTACTAAAACACATACAAGTCACCTTATGATTCTCTGTGAGATGTATATTTAATTTTTGCCCTAAATTAAGGGATCATGCATAACTATCTAGGTATTATGAAACTTATGATCATCCACCTAGGATGTCACTTGGTGTCATCCCACTCGTTGAGATATTTATCATTCATGATAAATGTCTTTTTGTCCTTAATTATAAGGAAATTAACATAATGTATGATATTACATGGTATATGATCCAGCGATAAGGCTGGGGGCCCTCAGGGGCAACGGGTCAACTACACGTAGGGGTCAGGAGTCAAGAGAGGTCAACCCCGTGGGCTCGCCGAGCGGGGCACCCTATGCCGATCGCCCGGCCATGCCCTCCAGCCAAAGGAACTGTAACCCGGCCATGAGCCCGGGTTTCAGACGCCAAGGTAAAAAGGCTATATGGCCAAGCGGGGGTCCGCTCGGCCGTGGTCCAAGGCAAGGGTACAAGGCCGAGCGGCCTGTCCGCTCGGCCAAGGCGTCAGGCAACAAGACCAGAATGTTCGTCCGAGCAGGGGACCATGAATCTCCCCCGGACGGACCAACATCCACGACGGGTCGAAGGTAAGGAGCCGCCGAGCAGCCGGACGCTTGGCTCGAGAGGATGAAACCAAAAGACACGGGACAGTAGGGACGTCATCCTAATAACCCCTGTCGCTGACAACAGGCATGATCGATGACCAGGCCATACGTAGAATCGTACGATGGAAGGTTCTTCTGCCCCATTAAGGAGGTGCGCGGACTGTAGCAGCATGGCGTCAGGCACGCTCTTCTGACAAGCCCATACTGAAGTATGGTGTAGGACACGTGTACGCCTCGATGTGTGTGCGCCAAGCTCACCATAGCTTTATATAAGAGCCCTCAGACTTCGCCGGAGGTATGCAATCTAGGACCTTTGGAGCCACTTCATTATTTCCCCCCTTGCCTGACTTGATCGTCGGAGGGCCGTCGCCGGGAAACCCCACCCGGCTCGGTTTTGCTACAGGATCATCGGAGCGTACGAGGAGCCAGCAGGGAGCGTCACGTCCCCAGCGTCCTTTAATTCAGTGCTCGGACAGGATCTAATTGGCGCCGTCTGTGGCAACGCACCTGCATCTGAGCGGAAGGCCCCCCAATAGTAGAAAGTTCACCCAAGAGCCTAAGGCCACGGCAGATGCGGGGGAGGGAATCAATAGGTTCCACTTCGGAGAGCGCCGCGGGCAAGCCAAGCTAGGAGGGTGTTCGATCCGAAGAAAGTGCCTCAACGGACGCCGGAGCTCCTTCTTCCCGCTCCAGAGGAATACCACTCCGCTCAGAAAACTGTTCACCAGAAGGGACCGATGGTGGCGTTGGGTCCGTCCGGCGCTTCTTCCGGATCCTCAGTGGAACGTCGTCAATAGGAAGAATCTCCTCCCCGACCAGGGCAGATGAAGTAGCGTCACCCACGGCTTCGTACACGGGGGGCCGAGCGGCTAATACTTCAGGGGCGGACTGTGTCCCTTCAGCCCCCGACTGGCTGGGACAAGCCCCCGCACAGCGACCTCCTTTTCCGTAGCCGCCTCAATCTCAACAGCTCTCAACTTCAAGCGCTCGGTAGCTTTAGCACGCCACATGATCTCGGCTGCAGAAAAGGAAAATAAATCAGTTAGAGCAAAAGAGAAAGTTAAAGAGTAATCCTTACCCATGCTGCAGGGAATGCCAGCTCGAACGGGAGATAAGCCGAACAAGTACATCACTCCCTTAAGTAGCAGCTTATCAATGTTGTATCGTTGGCCGACCAGGCGGTTAGCTGCATGGAGGTAGGCCGGATCGCTCTTGTATTTGCCGAGCTCTGGTTGGGTTGGCACCGCAGTCTGCCACTTGGTTCGGAAAGGTGGCGGCTCAGGGAAACGCATATAGAAAAAGTATTCCTTCCAGTGTTTGTTGGAGCTCGACATATTGCTAAAAAGAACAAAACAATCCTAGTTTTGGAAAATGAAGGTGCCCCACTCCGATTGTTTTGGATAGTAGAAGTAATGGAAGATTTTGGGGTCCAGAGGGATGTCGTTCAGCTTGAAAAGAATCACCACCCCGCATAGCAGCCTAATGGAGTTCGGAACGAGTTGGCCGAGCGGGAGGCAGAAGTAATTACATACTTGCAAGATGAAGCGATGTAGAGGAAACCGCAGGCCAGCCAAAAATTGATCCCAGAAAAAGCAAACAGTGTCGGACGGTGGGTTATTGGGCCGGTCAAAAGGAGTGGCCAATATTAATTCAAGGTTAGTGGGGAACTCGTAAGTACGAACGAGGCGTAGGGCATCTTCCTCATCAAACCAGCTCTCCGTGGCCATATACTAAAGACCAGGGGCGGAGGTAAGCGGTTGTGAAGTGCTCGCCATGGTCGGAAGAGTAAGAGAAATAAAAGACGGAAAGAAGCAAGGAAACAGATGACGAATATTTGAAATAAAGCAGAAGGAGGAACAGCTAAGGAAAGACGCGGAGGAATAACGGAATAACAGGAGAGTAGAGCTTACAGGGGAGATGACGATCAGGAAAGTGGGCTGCGAGGGCGCTCGAGATCGTCGGGAGACAGAAAAACAAGGTCGCCGGAGGAAGGAGGGTTGTGGAACACGCGAAGGTAGAAATGCGGCGGGGGGAGAAGGAGAAGACTTTATAGGGACAGGCCTGAATGTCCTAAGCCGTTTGATGCAAGTCACGCGAATCAAGGCCCGCATCTAACCGTCCATTTCAAACATCGGCTGTCCCATCGGAGGTAACGTCGCCGCCGTACGCTGACAACATCAGAAACGTCACGTGGCGCTACCGCCTGAGGCGCATTTAATGAGCACCATTACCGCGCGCAGCGCGCGTGCTCAGCTTTAACGGGAAGGATTTGGCACGCATTCCGAGGGAATCCCAAAGGCATCAACGTTGACCGTCCCTCCGTTAACAGCGCCGAGCGGGCGTGGTGGAGAATGTAAGCCAAACGGACGAGCATTCCACGGGCCGTCCGAACGCCGTTACACAGTCAGACCGGAAGTCCAGTCAGTCGGACTTAGCGCCTCCTTCGACTAGACTTGAAGGGAAGGCAAGTGATCCGGCGATAAGGCTGTGGTCCCTCAGGGGCAACGGGTTAACGACACGTAGGGGTCAGGAGTCAAGAGAGGTCAACCCCGTGGGCTCGCCGAGCGGGCACCCTATGTCGATCGCCCGACCATGCCCTCCAGCCGAAGGAACTGTAACCCGGCCATGAGCCCGAGTTTCAGACGCCAAGGTAAAAAGGCTATATGGCCAAGCGGGGGTCCGCTCGGCCGTGGTCCAAGGAAAGGGTACAAGGCCGAGCAGCCTGTCCGCTCGGCCAAGGCGTCAGGCAACAAGACCAGAATGTTCGTCCGAGCAGGGGACCATGAATCTCCCCCGGACGGACCAACATCCACGACGGGTCGAAGGTAAGGAGCCGCCGAGCAGCCAGACGCTTGGCTCGAGAGGATGAAACCAAAAGACACGGGACAGTAGGGACGTCATCCTAATAACCCCTGTCGCTGACAACAGGCATGATCGATGACCAGGCCATACACAGAATCGTACGATGGAAGGTTCTTCTGTCCCATCAAGGAGGTGCGCGGACTGTAGCAGCATGGCGTCAGACACGCTCTTCTGACAAGCTCATACTGAAGTATGGTGCAGGACACGTGTACGCCTCGATGTGTGTGCGCCAAGCTCACCATAGCTCTATATAAGAGTCCTCAGACTTCGCCGGAGGTATGCAATCTAGGACCTTTGGATCCACTTTATTATTTCCCCCCTTGCCTGACTTGATCGTCGGAGGGCCATCGCCGGGAAACCCCACCCAGCTCGATTTTGCTGCAGGATCATCGGAGCATACGAGGAGCCAGCAGGGAGCGCCACGTCCCCAGCGTCCGTTAATTCAGTGCTTGGACAGGATCAATATACATCAAGATGAGCAATTTTTCAAAAGAAAGACATGCTACTGCTACATGATGTATGTATGACATGACATGGTTTTTTTGGTGTTTTTCATAATAAAAATGAATGCAATATATAATGTCATGATCTTCTGTGTTTGCCCCTATCCATCTTGGTTGTGTGCTACTATTTATAATTTATAAGGAACCGATAATATGATCTTCTGTGTGACACCACACACCATGTTATCTACAATATAAATTAAATGGACAACTGTATTGACATATATATAAATATAAAATGCAGACATTTGACCAAAGTGATTCTCATTTCAAAATATTTCAAAACAGATGTTCATACAAAAGCTAGGCTTATAGTATACATCCCAACAATCTCCCATTTATACTAAAAGACTATGCTACCATAAATGTTGTCATACATCTGATTCCCATCCCTTCAACATGTCTATCAAAAGCTCCCGCTGGAAGGGTCTTAGTGAAAGGATCTGCAGGTTATCTACTGATGTAATCTTGGCGACAACAACCTCTCCTTGTTTTACGATGTCTCGTATCAGGTGGTACTTGCGCTTAATGTGTTTACTTGCCTTATGGGCTCGTGGTTCCTTCGAGTTTGCTACTGCACCACTGTTGTCATAATAAATTGTGATAACTTTGGACAAACCAGGAATCACATCTAAGTCCATCAAGAAGTTTCCGAGTCATACAGTTTCTTTGACTGCCTCAGAGGTTGCCACATACTCAGCTTCCATGGTGAAGTCTAAAATGTATTTCTGCTTAACACTCTTCCATGCTATGACTCCACCTCCTAAAGTAAACACATACCCCAAAGTTGACTTACTACTGTCCCTATCTGATTGGAAATCTGAATCCGTGTAACCAACATGGAATAAATCATCTGTCTAGTAAACCAGCATATAATCTCTAGTCCTGTTTAGGTACTTTAATATATGCTTTACGACAATCCAATGTCCTAGTCCGGGTTACTTTGATATCTGCTAACCATGCCCATGACAAAACAGATATCCGGTCTCATACATAGCATCGCATACATTAGGCTTCCTACAGTCGAAGCATAAGGAATTGCCTTCATCTCCTCTATCTCTTTTGATGTCTTAGGACACATCTCTTTAGATAAAGGTACACCATGCCGAAAAGGTAGAAAACTTTTCTTGGAGTTTTGCATGCTAAAACGAGCTAGGATAGTATCGATGCACAAAGCTTGGGCCGAAGATGTAGATGACACCCTCCAACAGTAATTTGTGGATCTCATACTTCTGACCAGCCAACATGGAAGCGACGTTGAGATAGTCCGATCGACTCTTGTACTGTTTCAAGGGAGGCTGATTCACCACTTCGAGTTGCTAGTGGGTCGGGAAGTCTAGCCGCTCGGGAAGACGTACAAAAAAGAAATATTTCCTCCAGTGTTTGTTGGAGGTCGACATCTTGTCAAAGAAAACCAATTCCACTTGGGCTTGGAAAAGGAAAGTCCTCGGCTCGAATAATTTTGGATAATAAAAATAGTAGAAGATCTCGGGGGGGGGGGGTGAGAGGAATGCCGTGCAGGCGGAATAAAATAACTACCCCGTACAACAGCCGAAAGGAGTTCGACACTAATTGGTGAAGGGAGATACGAAAGTATTTACAAATGACGGGGAAAAAGGGATGAATGTGGAACCGCAGACCGACGATAAACTGATCCCTAAAGAAACAAATGCAGCTGGGCGACGGAGAATTTGGTCGATTGGAAGGAGTGGGAAGAAAGACTTGATAATCGGAAGGAAATTCATAGGCGGCAATTAAACTCTTAGCATCGCCGGTGTCAAACTGGGACTCTGTAGAGGTGTACTAGAGGTCAGGGATGCCAGCGGGAGGTTGTGAGGAACTCGCCATCACAAAAATAGAGGAGGGTGAAGAGATGCGAAGGGAAGAAAGCCTACTGGTAGAATTATCGTCGGGACACTAAGAGATGCCGAAAAACTCGGAAGACGAGGAAGTACAGAGGTCGGAAGACGAGAAAGCAAGGGGCGATGGGAAAGAAGCTTACTGGAAAGAGGTCATCGGAGGAGCAGTAAGGGAGGAATGCCGCCGGAACACGGAGGAGTTAGCGCCTAAGAGCTCGAAGATGAAGATGCGAAGGAAGAAGCGGCGACGCGCATGGGATTATAAGCCTCAGGGTCGGCCGACCGAAGCCGTCCGATCTAAGTCGTAGAAACCTAAGCCGAGATCTGACCGTTGAATTTGAACCACCAAACGCCACATCACCAACGGATATTCGCCTGTTACATCAAGCGTGCGGCGGTAGTAGGCAGGACACATGGCACATCGCCACAGGCCGAGATTTTAATGAGGGCAATTAAAAGGCATGGGGGTGCGCTTAGCCTTAATGCGAAGAGATTTGCATGATTTCCCATAAATATGGGTGACGTAAGCTTAACTCGCACTCACCCAAGACAGCCCAAGAAAAGATTTCACAAGTATAAACCCTCGTTGTGCCGATCGGATTGAGGGAGCATACCTACGGCCGAACGACAAGTTTCAACAGGCCGACCGGTAGGGAACGATCGCATCCCGATCAGAAACCAAGTAGTACCGAAGGTCGATCGGGTGGAGAACTGCTCAGACAATTGTCCAGTCAGTCGGACTTGTAGCCTCCTTCGACTATACTTGAGGGGGAGGCATGTGATACGGTGATGATGAGGGGCCCCACCCCTCGACCACGGTGGAGGTCAAAGTCAAGACGATTAACACGTAGATAGCATCGGCTGGTCGGGCGAAGCATTCCCCGATTGGGGGAGAAGACCCCGATCCGCCGCCGCCTTCAACATGGGAGGAGTCAAACGACCAACGTCCAATGGATTATTGGACGTCAAACGGAGGAGACGAGGTGCAGAAGTCGGGCCGAGCGGCTACCCCGCTCGGCCAGACAACAGAGCTCGACATTGACAGAGTTCAACTTCGACCGAGTGGCTATCCCGCTTGGCTTGACAACAGGTTTCGGCAATGGCAGAATGAAACTTCGGTCGAGTGGACATGCACAGGAGTGCGAGGTTCTGGTCGACCGGATGGGACCCCAAAGCGGCAAAATTTTGACCGAACGGCCCACCCGCTTGCCCTAGCAGTACACTTCCTCCGATATCCATCGACATCATTTTGGGAGTTGGTGCCGTCGACACCGGACATGGACAGCCAGAAGATCGTACGGTGAAGCTTCCACTGTCACTTCAAAGATATGCTCGGTCTGTTAAGGTACTGTGTCAGGGACACTTTACTGATAAATATTTTCAAGGAAACTTTGGGAAGCGCGCTCGCCTTGGGGAGCGTGCACACGCGCTACAGGAACTTTATATAGGGGGGCTAAGCATCGGCGGAGGTATGCAATATGCACTATTTGTGCTACAATCTTCTTGTTCCTCCGTCTTATTCTTCATTGTCGGTGACTGACTTGAGCGTCGGAGGGTCAACACCGGGTACCTCTTTCTTAGCTCAGCACTAACGTAATTTGTGTTACAAGTCTGACGGCATTTATAGATGGTCAGTAGAAACGTCACATCTCTATCATTCTATTTCATCGACTTTTAGACAGAATCATCAATAAAATGATTTTTTTTAAAACACCTCTTATATGTATTATTATTGTCAAAAGAACCTTTTAAATATTAAAATTCTTAAAATAATATATTTTTTATTTTTAAAAATACTTATTTTATATTGTTATGAATATGAAAAGCAGAATAATTTCAATAAAATATTTGTTGTATAATTTAAAATTATTTTAATTTGATTAAAATAGAATAAAATATTAATTCAAATTTTAACATAGATAGAATAATAAATTGTGTTATGATTTATGAATTTAGCCGCGAATTAAAGAACGTGAACATTGGATTATTAATAAATAAATATTATAATAAAAATATCCTTTTAAGTTTTACTGGATGGAATTAAAAATGTCTATCGCAGTTATTGTGTCTCCGACGATAGCCGGTAAACAAAAACTTACTTTAACCGGGTGTTTCCGGATCCAATTGTAAAATGGCGGGAAAATGATCGTGAGTCTTGGCTTATTTCACACGCTTCTAGTCGCCCTGTGCCTAGGGAGTTGAAGCGAACTGTACGAAAGATAAAGGTGAAGAGAGAGACAGAGAGACCATGGCGCCGAAGAGGAAGACGAGACCAACGGCTCCGACGCCGGTTCTATCGCCGCGGAAGACGAGGAGCGTCACCGCCGGGAAGAGGGCGGATCCTCCGCCGGCCAAGAAGGCGGATCCTTTGTCCAACGGTGAGCCGAAGAGGGCGAGAGGCGGCAGGAGAAAGGCCGAGGACGCGACGGCCAAGGACAAGAAGTCCGATGCTGAAGAGGCGCCCGTTTCTCCGGCGGAAAAGGATGATTCTGGCGCCGGTGTGCCGTCCAAGACTGTAATCATCGAGGCGTGGTGAGTGATCCTACTTACTATTGCAAAAAAGATGATTTCTGGTAAGGAAAATCGAGCATTCGATTTTTTTTTGCTTGCGTATACGAAATCCAGTTACGGAGATTTGTACGGGCTTAGGAAAAACGAATAAAAGGTTTGTATTTGTGTGTTTTTTTTACTTTGAATGATGTCAAACCTAAAAAATTTGAGGGAAAGTCTTGTACCCTCTATGATGTAGAACGGCTGAGTTAGAGCCATGGTTGGCAAGGTGCCTTGTTAGAACCTTTTTAGATAGTAGGGCCTTTTATCAGGATTTTGTTTGAGGCAAAAGGCCCTCAGAGGTTCTTGTTATTGGAATCCTCAAACAAGACCTTTGTTTTTGTAAACTTATGAACTTAGGATAATATCTCAAAATTCATGTTTGAAATAATGTTAGTTCCAATCATTTTTCAGGGGCAAATGCCCCATAGAGGTTGATCCTATCCGAAAATTGAGAAAACGGTTAGCTGGGGAGGTGACTCTCGGTTGACTGGAGAAGACTCCATGCTATCCTGCAAAACCAAGAGCGTTAGTGCCGGGTCGGGGAGGGGTTATGACGTTGGTTATCCGATGTTCAAGTCAGTCCACGCAAAAGAAGAAGAACAGTAAATATGTTGTAGCAAAAGCGTGTTCAGCAGTGAAGCATTGCATACCTTCACTTGCAAATGGAGACACCCTTTTATAGTGTCACTGTATCGCTTGCGCACGCATCTCAAAGTGGATGTACGTTTTTCAAAGTGTCTTAAAAAAATACAAGTTAAAAAGTGTCCCCAACACACTTTCTTAAATGGACATGCAAATCTCTAATGTGACGAGTTAAAAGTTTCTAAAATACGATTTGTATGTTGAACATGGTTTGTTGCCGGTAACATAAACTTCCAAAAGAGTACGAGGAGATATGTAGGTGGACTCCATTATTGGTCGACTGGATCCCGTTCGGACAAGCTGTCCCCGTTTGGTCGTATCGTTTGGAGCTATTGGCTTGCCCCCTTCTCTACTTCCCGATTGTCAATAGTTACCCTTATCTGATCGATCGTATCGCTCGATCAGCGAGGAATGGAACCTCATTGCTTTTCGCTTATCTCTTAACTTCAGTTGCGTTCGGCATCCTCGCCCGGCTGACCGGGGGCTCCCGATCATCACACCCGATCGATTGATCAGGGTCTTTGATTATTTTTGACTTTAATCTCTATGTTGCAGATGGGTCATCCACCCCGCAGGGCGGTGGGGTGGGTATACTCTTGATATCATTGCGTGAAGACCGAGTGTAGCTGTCCGTTCGGTTGGACTATCGAACTATAAACAATGAGGCAGAATACGAAGCGTTGATCGTCGGCTTGCAAGCAACTAGGTATGTTAGAGCCACACGGGTCATTATACACTCCGATTCCCAATTGGCAACCCAGCAACTCTTAGGTACTTAGGAAATAAATAATGCCAGGCTAAAATTATACGCTGAGGCGAGAAGTTAAAGACGGGATTCCAAGAGGTGACCGTGTAAAAAATCCCCCAGGCAGATAATCAATATGCGGACAAGTTGACCAAGTTAGCTAGTTCATTGAGCCCGACAGTCTCAAGCGATCGAGGAGGTGCTATTCGTAGCTCACATCGGTGGAAAAGGAGTCTCAAGCGATTGGAGGACATCGTCGATGAATTTCCTCTAATCAGGCAGCGTTCCTGTCGATCGGGAGCAGGCTTGAGTGATTAAAAAGAGAGCCGGGTGGTTCACCTTAATTGGAGACCACCTATACAAAAGTGCATTGGATCGGAAGACATTCAATACATTCTGCAAGAAGTACATAGAGACTCTTGTGGTAGCCATCTAGGCGACCACTGTATAGCTTGGAAAATTTTATTAGTTGACTATTTTTGGCCTATCTTATAAGCAAACACCGTTCAAAGGGTAGCAACTGGCTTATCATCGGCCTATCGAGAAACTAAAGGCATCCATCGTTCTTGTCCGTTCGACCAGTGAAGCTTGGACATCGTCGAATTTTTTCCTATGGTGATCGGTTAAAGGAGGTTCCTTTTCGTAGCGGTGGACTACTTCTCTAAATGGGTGGAAATCAAACCGTTCGCTCAGATTCCTTAGCGGATGTTTATTAAATTTTTATGGCAAAATATTGTGTACCGGATTGGCATCCCTCATAAGCTCGTCTTTGACAATGGGAGAAAATTTTATGGATGAAGGTTGAGAGAATGGTGTGCCGACTATAGTGTTATACAGGACTTCACTTCGGTAGCGTGCCCCTAGAGCAACGGTCAGGCGGAGGTCACTAACAAAGAAGTTCTCTGAAAGCTCAAAGCTCGGCTTGACCACGTGGAAGGAAGCTGGGTGGATGAACCACTGAGCGTGTTGTGGTCCTATCGCTCCACGCTTCGCGAAGCCACCGACATAACCTCGTTCCACGTGGCATACGGGGGAAGCAGTGGTGCCAGTCGAGATAGGTGTGGAATTCGATCAGATTCAGCTTTTCGATGAAATGTCGAGCGACGTCTAATGGAGTTAGATTTGATAGACGAAATTAGAGATAAAGCAGTCGTTCGGCTGATGGCGTACCGGTAGAGGATGAAACAAAATTAAAATAGAAAGGTGATTCCCAGATCATTTCAGGTCGGTGATTTAGTCTTGAAAAGAGTTAAGTCGGTCGGTGATGTCAGCAAACTGGAAGCCCCATGGGAGGGCCATATAGAGTGATACAGAAGCTCGGCTCGGGGTCATATTATTTGTCGGATGAGAATGGAAGGAATCTAGATCGACAGTAGAACGTGAACCATTTACAGCCCTATCGGGCCGGATAGTAAGCGTGCATTAGAATTCATGTAAATTGTAAGACTATTTGTTCTATGAATGTAGGGAAGTTTAAACGAAAATTCGTTAAGTGTCAATGACTCACGTGCCGTTCGGTTGTGTTATAAGCGAGTGAGCTCCTAACGCTAAGTGTCAAAGACTCACGTGTCGTTCTGCCATGTTATAAGCGAGCGAAGTTCTCACGTTAAATGTTAAAGACTCACGTGCCGCTCGGTCGTGTTATAAGCGAGCGAAACCCTCGTGCTAAGTGTTAAAGACTCATGTGTCGTTCGACCGTGTTATAAGCGAGCGAAGTCCTTACGCTAAGCGTCAATGATTCATGTGCTGCTCAGTCGTGTTATAAGCGAGCGAAACCCTCGCTTTAAGTGTCAAAGACTTATGTGCCGCTCGGTCGTGTTATAAGCGAGCGGAGACCTCGTGCTAAGTGCCTAAGAGTTGGTCGTGTTATAAGCGCGCTTAACTTTCGTCCTACATATTACATGAACAAATCGAAAAAGCTAAGTCTCCTACGCTAAGACTAAGCTAAAAGATCGCAAAACTCTAGAACAAAGAACTTATAAGCACCGAACGGGCGTGCATGGATTCATATTTAGAAGATTTTTTACAGGTTGCCTTTAGCGGGTACAAAAAGCTGCTACCAAATTTATAGAAAGAACTATGCAAGTTAGTCAATCGCGTTGTCTGGAGTGAATCTATGATCTTCTTCCCTTTTATAATTTTGTTCAAAATTTCAGGGGAGAGGTAGCTGTTGTCATTCAGCTATTGGAGGGTTCCATCAATGCTGTAGTCAAATAGTCGAAGAGTCCAATCAGTGAACATTTGGTTGAAATCTAGGGAGCGAAGGTATTTCACTCTGAAAGATTTCAGTCGATCGGGCTCCTCCTTGAACTTGTTGAATTCATCTTTAGACACCTCCAGCTCGGCTTTCAGTGTGACCAACTCAGCGTTTTTCTCACAAATTATTTATTTGTTCTCCTCAAGATGGAGCTCGCTCGCCATCTGCTCGGTTCGGCTGCCCTACTTGGCCGCTAAAGCTGATTTTGCCGCTTCAAGCTTCTTTGCTAAGAGCCAAGTCTCCTTATTTTTGATATCCAGGGCTTCAATGGCTCGGATCTTTCCAGCGTTGGCAAAATTAATCTTTAACTGAAAGTAATGTGCCTGCTTGGTTAGCCAGTCAAGTTAGGGAGCCTGATTGTGGTTCTTATTTTTTTTCCACCATGAAGGCCCACTCGGACCCAACAACTGCTTAGAGATAGTGTCTTCAGTTGGATCACCTCTGCAGTTAACTGCTCAACCCGAGTCCGTGAGGTGTCCGTTTACTCGATCGGGGTTTGTAACTGCTGGTTCTCGTGCTTCAAGAAGGCCAGCCTCTGACACATAGCCAAACTTTCCACCCAGAACTGCAATCGAAAGAAGGCAACTGAGAAAAGTTAATAAGAGATTCCAGCTAAACTTAACCAGTTGATTTCTGACTAAAATTGTCAGCGAGCTCCTTGGGGGGAATGGTCGCCACTTTAGCCCTAACGTTTGCCTAGTCTGCGCTAGGGGACCTTGAATTTTAATTGGTGCTCTGGGGAGTGCGACTCGGCGTCGTCTGGATGGCGCCACTCGTTGGTTGGCAAGTGGATGATGGCCCTGATATGTCTACGGCTGCTCAGATCTGAAGCCTCTGATGTGACCTTGCCCTATGACTTGGACATGGGGGAGGAACAATAATGGAAGTGGGGGCTTTTGTGCTGATCGGCGGGGGCGACAAATAGGAGATCGACGACGCGAATATCGTCTCGATCAGCGGCCCGGACAAAGAGGGAGTCCGATCTAAAGGAGTCGGTAGGACAACCTCCCTCTTAGGAATTGCAGAGGAAGAAGTCTCGCCTGGCTCGCCAGAGGTGGCCAACTCTGACGGAACCACGAGCTGCACCATAGAGGGGCACTCGAGCTGCCTGTCAGTGTTGGTCGCTGCATCGCTGGCCTCCACCCGGCTTCCTCTTCTTCGCTGGTCGACTCTTCAGAATGCTCGACCGACAACAGACTGCGTCACTGCGACTCTCCAGTTCAACCACTCCTTAGGCGTTGATCTCTGCATCGGAAAGCTTATTCTTCCCGCTCAACAACGCTCTCTTCATGATTTGAGCTGCAAAAAAGAAAGATAAATAAGTTAGATTCAAAGATGACAAGAAGAAAAATAACGTGCCTAGAGCGGTAGGCAGCCGTGCTCGGATAGGGCTTGACCCGAACACATACAAGATTTCCTCCAATAGCAGTTTGTGTATGTGATTCTTTTGATCGGTCAGACTCGCAACTCCTTGGAGGTAAGTCGACTCGCCTTGGTATCGCCCGAGCGGAGGAGGTTTTGACATTTATATCTGCCAGTTGGTCGAAAAGACGGGCCAGTCGGGGAGACGAACGAAGTAGTGCTTTTTCCAATGCTTATTTGAGGTGGACATTTTATCAAAATAAACAACGCCTACTCGGTCTTGAAAAAGGAAGGTGTCCGACTCATAAAGCTTGGGGTAGTAGAAGTAGTGGAAAAGGCGGGGCAAAAGGAGAATGCCGTACACACGGAACAGTATCACCACCTTGCATAATAACCTAAGGGTGCGTTTGACTCGGGGTAATTGATGATAACCTTGGTTATCCATTTCAGATTATATTATGTAACCTTGTTTGGTTTAGGTAATGATTAATTCCCAAGTTACCCTACATGACCGCCATGTCACGAAACGTTAGCAAATAGGTAATGTATCCCGGAATCAGATTACCCCAAATTCTAAGGTTTTTGTTGATTCCCAGAATAAGTGGCCAAAAGTGTTGGAGCAATCTGGGTACCCTAAGTTTTGATATTTGGGCAAAGGTTTAAGTTAGGTTTATTGTTGTATTTGATATGCATTGTGAGTGTGCAGGATACATGTACAATAAGGAAAGTCCAAGTGTGATCTTGGCAAAGGAGGAAAGTCCAAGGATGAGTTTTGACAGTGTAAGTCCAAGCATATAGTCTTGGCAACGTAAGTCCAAGTGTGACTTGGCAATGGATGAAGTCCCGGAGGCGCGACCTCTTGGCAAAGGAAGACCCGACAACAATGACAAGGCCGATGGAAGCTCCAGAAGGCAAAACGTGAAGGATGGGGAATCATCCGAGGGACGCAAGGCTGATGGAGGCTAGAAGGCTAGGTCTAGGTTGGTCGGGCGAGAACGAGTGTTGAGTGAATGTACTCGGGGTAAAATTCTAGAATTAGGGTTTACTGTAACAGTACTGTAGCGTCACTGTAGCAGTATTATAGCAGTCGACTGGGAGCGAACAGAGAGTTGGTATCGAGCTGTTGGGCTGCAACGGTCGAATTTCCACGAAGGGTAGTCGACTGTATGTTTTTGCAGTCGACTGATAGACGGGGTTTTCTAACTTGTGGCCTATATAACCAAGCATTGGAAGCTTGGTTAAGGTTTACGAAATAGAGGTGGTTAACCCCTATTAGTAGTCTACTAGTGCCCTAGCTTCTCAAGAGTCCTTAGTGAGAGTTGTTGGTGAGGTTTCTCCACCCACAAGGAGCTACACGAGTTAGCCGGAGGTTTTTCGGGGAGTCATCCACCGACGGATCAGGATCGTCCACCTTACGGACAGCCGTGGAGTAGGAGCATCTCCGAACCACGTTAAAAAACCTGTCATTGGGTTTTCTTCTTGTTTATTATTTTCTAGGGGCAGTTTTGCTTTTGTTTGTTAGTATTTTTGTTTCCACTGTGCATTAACAAGCGTAGGAAACGACGATTTGGGTGAGACGCTATTCACCCCACCTCTAGCGAACGTCAAGGTCCCAACAAAAAGGTCGCTGAACGCGATTAGGGAGGAGGGCAAGCAACTGTCGATCATGGAACACGATCAGAGAGTAGGGGCAGAGGTGACATCGACATCTCTCGTGAATGGAAGCGACTGGCAGGCGGCGACTGCTTGCAAGACGTCGATGATAGCGTTGCAAGCACTCGCGAGGAACGAGCACGGGCAAAGGCGACGCCGGTGTCTCGCGTGGATGGAGGCGACTGCTGCTCGTGAGACGTCGGCGACAACGTTGTAGGCGCTTGCGAGGAACTCCAGTGCTGATGTCGCGTGGCTAGGGAAGAAGAGAGATGGGGTGCCAACGTCTCGCATGGACGGACGCGATGCCTTCGGTTGGCAACACTCGGTCGTCGTCTGCTCCTGCGACAGCAGGTGCTCACGAAGAACTTGCATCGGCGTATCATGTGGCTTGGGAAGGAGAAGGATGGGGAGCCAACGTCTTGTGTGGATGGAGGTGACGCAGGCATCTCGCGTGGATGGAGGCGACGTCGACGTATTGCTTGCATTGGGTCGCCAAAGCTCCGATGGTAGCACTTGCTCGCTCGGAGAAGGAAGAGAGAGGCACATAAGCTTTTAATTAAACGTTAGGTTTTAATTTTGTAAATTTAGATTAAATTTTCAATCAACTCCCCGTTTAAATAAGATAGTTAAATAAATTTTTCGAGTGTTACGTATTTATCCCATTAAAATATAAATTTTTTTTTAAAAATTTAGAAAAAATCAAATAAATTTTATATATTCATATAAATTTATTTCTTTAGTAATTATGAATTATATTATTATTATTTAAATAAAATATTCAATTAGGTTATACACTAAAACCTCTAAATAAACAAGTTTTTATTGCATTGCATTATCGAAGTTTGAACCAAACAACATTAGGCTATGATTTATTCCCCATAACCTAGTTATGTGGGTTATGCATGATAACCTTGAACTAAACGCATCCTAAACGAATTAGGGACTAACTGGTGCAAGGAATGTGGAAGTACCGACAAACTTCAGAGAAGAAGGGATGTATGGGGAAGCGCAGATCAGTGCAAAATTCATCTTTGGAGAAAGGGAGAAAGTCGTCTGGAGGTGTATAAGTGCGAGTATAAGCAGAAGGAATAGCGATTTGATAATTGTCGGGAAAATGATAGGTTAATTTCATTTGGTTGACCTCATCACGTTAAAATCGGATTCGGTGGAGATATACCACAGTCTAGGGACAGCCGGGAGTGGGGAAGGACAGCGTGCCATGGAACAAAGGTCGGAAATCGAATATCACAAGGGGGAAAGGAGGAGCTTATTGGGAAAGGATCGTCGACGACGAGCAAAAGTAGAAAGCGAGAAGACGAAGGTGGCACAGTGTTATAGCTGTGCGACGACTTTAAACCCAATAGCGCTAGACTGGGAAGAGAGTAGCATCTTGAAGAACAGTATAAATATTGATTGTGATAGCCGAGCGGTGACTCTAAACCCTAGTGCGTTCGGACAACGAGTAAACAAGTTTGTTTACGAAGAACATCAAGTGTCCAGTTAGTTGGACTTACAGTCTTCTTCGATTAGACTTGAAAGGAAGGCTTGCGATACGGTGATGAAGAAGGGCGTCACCAAAGAAGGGTCAAAGGGGGAAAGACCTGCTAACATGAAGGTCAAAGTCAAAAATGGTCAAAGGCCCTGGTCGGCCGATTGGGCATGATGATTGAGAGCCCCTGGTCGGCCCCGTGAGGATGCCGAACAGCCAGCCTCCGGTAGCGGGCAACTGGAGTTAGCTCCGAATGGCACGACTGAACGGGATCGACCGTCCGAGCGGGGGTCGGCCAATAGTGGAGCCCATTTACATATCTCTTCGTATTCTTTTGGAAATTTGTGCTGCAGACAACAGAGCATGTCCAACATGTAAATCGTACTTTAGAAGTTTCTAGCCCATCACATCAAGGATTTGTATGCCCAAGGAAGTGTGTTAGGGACACTTTTTGAATTGCCTTTTCTTAAGATATTTTGGAAAATGCGCATTCACTTTGAGATGCGTGCACAAGCGATACAATGACACTCTACTCCATTTGTAAGCGAAGGTATGTGATGCTTCACTGTTGAACACACTTTTGCTACAATATATTTTTTGTTCTTCATTTGTGTGGATTACTGATTTGAGCATCGGAGGACCAACGTTGGGGACCCCGCCTTGGCTTTGCACTAATACTCTCGGTTTTGCAGAATAGCGTGGAGTCTTTTCCTAGTCAATCCCATAGTCACCTCCCCAACTAACCGTCTTCTCAGCTTTCGGATATGATCAGACGTTCTTGTGTTGGTTTCCTTGTAAGGCTCGAAAGAAGTAGAGGTTTCCTTCTGCTCATTTCCTTGTATAGATAGAAAGAGGGAGGAAAACATTAAATATTAAAAGTTTATTTGTTAAAAATATAAAACATATGACACAAGCCTAAAATAAATAATTTTATTTATCCTTTTAAATTAATATAACCTTCTAATAAATTTATTTTAACTTATATTAAAATGAATATAATTTTATTTAAACAATGTTAAATTAAGTTGTTTATTATATTGATCTTTTTTTAGTTCAAAATATGACCAGATCAGTCATGATTAGTTCACTTAAATTGTTGCCCCTAGTTATCTATGCAAGCCATTAGGTTAAAATGCAAAAAAATATATGATTGTGATATGAATTATCACATTTTATGATTCTAGGTGTTGGATAGTAGAGGTGTCAAATGGGCTGGTCCACTCTTTTGCCTCTTGTTATGATTTAGGTTGGGACACCAGCTGTCCTATGTTGGCCCTAACATGATTTGGATCGAGATTAGTTTTCTTGTATTGACTCTGGCATGACATCATTGTACTCAGTTGTGCTAGCTTGGGCATGATCTAGTTAAATCTGGTCATGTCAGCTCTGACTATCACCAGGCATGTATAAATCTGGGGGTGGGGTCCCACACAACCCATTGACTTCCCAATAGTTGGAACAAGTATGCATAGACAGTAGGAAAAGCTGAGGGCATTGCAATGAATATTTGGAGTTATTAGGCATAAAATAGGAAAAAAAAATAGTAAGATATATATGGAAATATGTGTAATCCTAATTGATGATAAAACAAGACAATATATTAGATGATCTGTTTGAATGATGGAATCTAACAGTTTCAAGTTTAGAACCTTCAACAAAGGTAGTTTAAATTTCTTCATTTCTTCGGATTTCATTTTGCTCTAAGCTTGTTTTAGGTTCTTTATGTATGTTTTCCTTTTTTATGTGTTGTCTTTTGTTTTTTACTTGATTCATGTATGCTTTTGTTTTCATTTATTGGCTTATTTTTAACATGGAAGATAATTTGTGCTATGACACAATTCAAAAACTGCATACCACCAACTCACCCCATATTGCATATGAGGTAAAATCAACGTTTTACAAGTTGCCAAATGCAGTGACATGATTTTTAGTCTAAATCGGTTTAATGAAGTTAACATGGTTCTTTTTCTTTTTTACACTGCATACAAAAGTGCATGTGTATGTTGACTACTATGCAGTCCCTTTTAAAATTCGCTTAGCCTATGGCATTTTCAGTTTATGCGGGGTTTGTTAAAAATATGCTAAGATGTATCACACTGATTGACCACCTAGCAACGTGCATCTTTATAAGCAATTTGTTATAGTATACAAAACAACCTTTTATGTTTATGCTTTCTTTTAATATTGTAATTGTTCCCTCCAAAGATGTAAGCTGATGCACAAAAAATATGCATGTATTCATAAGAAATTTTATAGGCTAAAGTTGCAAGGAATTGAGATAGTTGTCTTATTCATATTGGCTTATTTTCTTGGTTAGGCATTGCATATGAATAGAACTTGGCTATGATAAGATCCATTCAAGAGACACTTCTTACATTAATGGGATGATTTCAACTACATTATAGATTTCTCTGATAACTAATTTTTCCAGCAAGCAATGCACTTCTTTCAAGAGAAGGGCCATACAAGTGAAGGAAGGACTGGAAAATGCTGTGCATGGAATCAATGTTTCAATCAACCCCGACAAAGTATGTTACTCTGCTTCTGAGCATTGCACATCTAATGGTTGGTGTTGAAAGCAATGTCATTGTGTCCACCTGCCGTAAATCCCTTTAAAGTTTAAAGGCCTATGTGCTTTCTGAACTATCTGGAATTATGAGAGTATGAATACTACCATGCTTCTCCCTCAAGGTAGCAGATGTGCTACTCAACACTCTTTCCCACGTGCCTGTAGATGTTAATCCACATGAAATCTATTCAATCAAAAATAGTGCTCATTTGGGAGATGACTGAGTGCAACCTTAAAAGACCAGGACATTCAAATCATTTGTTATTCAATCATCAGTTTTTATTGTCTACATGCTTTCTAATGTGAATTAATTAAATAATGCTTAAAGTTATAGTCCTATGATATTTAAAATGGTTTATGCCCCCACAATACTATCATTTATTTTTAATTCTTTATGTTTGAGTTTCCATCACTATATATATTTGTGATACAAGGAAAATGGGCTAAGACCTGTCAATGTTATATTGCTAGAGTCAGAATCTCACTTGAACTGAAGCATCTCTCTGCATTGGCCAATTTGAGTGACAATACTCATAAAATGCACTCTTAGTTCCTAATAGTCACTGTTATCCCCCCTGCCATGTTGATTGCTGTTCAATTGGTATGCATTTGATTGTATTGCATCTGGAGGATCTGCTTGTTCTATCACTTGGGTGTGGAACTTATTACATTATTTCACTGTTTAGAAAATGTTGTTAGATGTTTACATCTCCTATGTGCCAATATTTTCAAAGTTTCATTTGTTAAATATTCTTTCTCCTGTTTCTTTAGCAGAGTAGCACATCATTTTTAGTTTGAAACCGTCTAACTGAATAGATTTCTTCAGAACTGTTTCGAGTCTTGCATTTGAACATTCAGATAGTTCCTCGATGAGTATGACCGCATGCACTCCTTTTAATGATCATGGAGTGTATTCCGTATTTGCTTATGTTTAGCCTTGCTAATTTCCATGTTAGCCAAAATCATTTGTTCAAATCATTCATATGTAATGTGTGCTAACTGTACAATGGAGGGATAAGAACTGCAGCCAATCCCAAATAGTTGACACTAATATGACTTGACAATGATGATTACATGTCGTCCTTTATTCTCTTTAATTTGAAACACAGTGAATATGCCAAACATAAGCCTTCCTGATTCATATTTCAATATGTGTTTGCATATCGATATGTAACTTTCCATGGTTGACAACTACATTGCTCAAATGATAAATCATGTAACTGATCAGCCCCCTTCATAATTATGTTCCATATTTGCTCTGTATTCTACTTTATCTAATTGGTATCTTGATCCAATATTCGCAGCCACGACGAGGATGCTTTGAGATACGAGAGGAAGGCGGTCAAATGTTTGTGTCTTTACTGGTGATTCTTCTACAACATTGCTGCATATATGTTGTCCATAACAACTTGTAGTTCAATCTCACACTGATCTCTTGTTCACTTTTGTTTATTTTTAATTGATTCAATTTATGAATCATCTGTCACTACTAGCACACAACTTGAGCATATTTCATCAGTTTTAATGAAGTCAACATCTTATCTGGCAATATATTTCATCCTGCTATGTTTCTTCGCAGAACATGCCGCGGCCCTTTACTCCCATGAAGGAGCTTGACATGGACCAAGTGATCAAGGATATCGTCAAGAAGATCACCTGAATGAGAATGACTACATGATCTGTGCACTCTATTTTGGTGTGGCTGCAAGTTGTAATACGAATCTGAGTAAAAGATTCAGTAGAAATCTGTGTAGATTGGCTGGAGATCTGGTAGTTGGCTTTTGCAGGTAACTGAATTGTGCTTCTAGTGAATCATCTGATGACTGCAAGTTGTAATATGAAGCCGAGTAAGTGCATTCTAATCCAAACTTGTTTTGCCGAATTGTTTTTGTTTTCAAGTGTGGTTATATCATTTGGTTTTTTTGTTCCCGTTCGAGTATCTATGTTTTGACTTGTTGCTTTCATATTTGTATTGCGGCCTTCTTTTAGTTTGATCTTGTTAGTTGTTAGCATACTCCAGCTTCTATGCAAATCATGGATGTTAATTCCTTGCTATGGCTATGGATGTGTGTTCTTTTGGAACCTTTAATAACTTCAATCATTTCTTAGGAAGATGAAAAGGTGGAGGGTTCCTATCATGGTTGGAGGAGAGGTGTTAGGTCACTAGCAAGGGACATTGGGGTAGCTCGATCGTTTTAGAACTCACTATTGAAGTGTCTACGATCTCCTTTAGTTCTTAACACACTCAAACATCATAGATCGAGTATGATATGATGGCAATTGGTATAGAATGGGAGATCTCCCTCTAGATTGTCAGTCGATCCATTTGTGTTTTTCAAATTATTTTGACGGTATCTTCAGAATTAGTTGCTTAGAAGAATTAATCTTAATTGGTTAGAATTTAATTGGTGAGATCGTTAGAAGAATTAATCGGTTAGAATTTACTTGGTGAATCTGAATTAAAAAAATATAATGTCCAAATAAATAAACACAAAAAAAATGGCTAAAAATATTGCAAAAGAACATTTTTTTTTCCCATCTGACTTCTGCTTCGTTTCTCGGATCTGAAAAGGTAACACTCGACAAGAAAAATACCTTTTTCCCTTCGTCTGCCACATAAAAATCCCACCTTTTTTCGTCTCCACCACCGGATCAGCCGTCTCACCATGGCCGCCGGCGAGGAAATGAAGAAGAAGCAGAAGCACGAGGAGACGATGAAGCACAAGGGAGCGGAAGGTCACTTCAAGGCGAGCGGCGACGTGAAGGGCATCCGCTTCGGGGGGCAGTTCGTGGTGAAGTCGTTCACGGTCCGGCAGGCAGCGCCTCTGGAACTGCTACGGCTGCTGGACATCCCGCCGACGTGCCTGACGCAGTGGCCTGGCCTGCCGTTCCCGTCGACCGCCGCCTTCCTGCCGACCAACTTCACCGTCCTGGCGCAGCACGCGTGGCGCACGCTCACGCTCGGCCTCGGCACCAGGAAGTCCAAGGTCGTGATCTTCGTGTTCGAGAGCGAGGCGATGCGGGCGGCGGTGGACCCGCAGTGGCCACGCGTCCTGCCGCTCGGCGACGTCAACCGGCGCCTCATCCGAGGCCTCGCCGGATGCGAGATGTCGCGGTTCAAGTTCCGGAAGGGCTGCCTCACCTTCTACGTCTACGCCGTGCGCCGCCTCGGCGCCGCCGGGTTCGGCTGCGCCGAAGACCTCCGCAGAATCCTCGAGGCCGTCGTCGCGCTCAAGAACTTCCTGGACCACACCGCCATGCTCGCCCTCCCCAGCCACCGGAGCATCACCTTCCAGAATCCGGCGGCGGTGTCGCACTGAGATCGCCATCCAAGATGAGAAAATTTTCAGTAAAAATGGTTCCTTTTTTGTTTGCTCCCTACGAATTCTTCAAAAGCAACCTCGATTCGATTGCATTGTACACCACCTGGCAAAATCCGGCGTCGGCGTCGCTCTGAGATCGCGATCCAAGATATGATTTTTTCTCTCTCTCTTTTAGTAAAAATTGCTCCTTTTTTCTGTTCCTGCATTCAAACGCATAAAATTTGATTGCCCTGAACAAGAGATCAATCAATTTCTGTCCATCTAATTGTTCAAAAAGAGATCTTGCTTTGTTCTTCAAGCTGTAAATTGTTAGAAATCATGTAAAAAGTCCGTTTCCCTTTATTATTTTGTTGTCAAAACAAACTCAAATTAAATATTTATCTTTTAGGTTGTCATTTCATTTAATTTTCTTAAATTATTTTTGTTCAAGTTGACAATTGCAGAAATTGTTCTTTATAACTGTATACAACTATCAAACTAGTGAAAAATAAATGAAATGTCAACTTTATCAAAACTATTAAATTTAATGACAATCACTTTTTTAAAAATTTAAATCGCTTTAAAATTATTATAAAATGATTAGAATAAAGTTAAAGTGATTTTGATTAAATTTGAATAATTTTAATTAAGTTGATAAAAAAATATTTTTATATAATAATACTCCAATGGATCAACTTAGATTTATTAAAATTATTTTAATTTAGTTTAAATCATTTAAAGATATTCTGATAAATTTAAATAATTTATTAAAAAAATATTTTAATAAACAACGTAGATACATGTTGTAGCAATTGAAATAAAAATATATATTTTTTAAAAAACTACTGAAGCATTATTTTATTTTTTAAAAATTAAAATGATAATTAAGGGCGTTCTTTTTATTTTTAAATTTAAAAAAATCTGACAAACTTATAATATTATACTGATTAAATAAAAAGTAATATATTTTTAATAAAATTAAGATATTCTTAATAAAAATCGGCATTTTAACGAAAAATTAGTATATTCTTAATAAAAAAATAGACATTTTACTTTCATAATTTCAAAAAGCACCATATTGGGGTTAAATCCCTCTTTAAAATTTTCTTCTACCCATTTAAAAATTAGTGTCTTCTAATTTACGCTGCCAAATTTGGATATGAGAGTATGGATAGACAAGGTTGATTGATCAACTTATAGAACTCCGAATCATTTGAAATTAAAATTAATATACTCTTACAATTATATTTATACTCTAATATTCAAATTTAATAGCTTAAATTTAGAACTACAATTTTTTAAATTTATAAAAATTTGATAAAATTTATCACAAATTTATTATAAATTTTAAGATAATGATATTCACTAATCAATACTATTAATAAATTTTTATAAATTTTCAAGTTCGAAAAATATCAAAATTTTAATTTTTCAAATAGTTTAAATCCATAATTAGTTTCATTTGATTTTTAATATGTCCATGTCTTTAAATCTGAATTTGACTGTATAAATTGAGAATAATAATTTTTTTAAGGAGTTAGTAAAAATTTATATATATATATATATATATATATATATATATATATATATATATATATATATATATATATATATATATATATATCAAAAAAGGTATAATGAGAATGTGATACATGTTTTTAAAACCATAAAAGTTGAATATGTAAAACAGATAATAATGTAAAAAGCCGTAATAAAAATAATGGATCTTAGGAATCAATATCTATTTCATCCATATCAAGCTTAATTATGATATATGGTCTGCACATTTATCACTGAACTGTCTGAGAAAGTTTGCCAGAGGATGCCCCAAAAACGAAAATACAATTCATTTTGTCCATTACTTTTGGTTATTGGATTCATTAACTCAAAGTAATTTGTATTTTAGAATTTTCATCACACTGTTGTTAAAGAGTTTGTTATTATTTATTATTTTAATATTTTAACTTGCCTGTCCGAAAATGTGAAGTTGCAAAGCTAGGATATAGTGATTTTGTTGACCAGATATGGACTTCGTTCCGTTCTGCAAAACAAACGATGTTAGTTTCGCTCTGCAAAACAAACGATGTCAGTGTCGGGTCAAGGAAGGAGTCCCCGACATTGGTCCTTCAAAACCCAAGTCAGTTACCGGAATGTGGAGAAAAGCGGAGCAACAGTAGCAATAGTAGAACTCAAGAATAACGCATACCTCCGTCGGTGATAGATCCATTTTTATATAGAGCCCTGGTGGGTGGCGTGTGTGCTTCTCGAGGCATGGGCACGCTCTCCTATGTGTCCCATGAGAGATACTACAGTGATCCCATTGCTGGGCCGAGCAGGATAGCCACTTGGTCAGGACTCCACTCCGTCCGCAGCTAGTTCCCGCTGCTTGGTCGAGCGGGATAGCCGCTCGGCCGAGACCCCTCCACTCTGTTAATCTTGGTGGCTCCCTTATGCGATGGTTTTGTAGCACCCGCTTCCCCCGTTTGAACAGGCTACTCAGCCCCCCTCGATGTCCTGTTGCTCCGTGTCGAGCGTTGGCTGTCTTGCGCATCATCCCGAGCCGAATGGGGGTCGGCTTTGACCCATCTCTTGCCGGTTGGGGCCTGACCACCTAACCGACCATTGCAATGATCCTCCGTTCGACCCTTTGACACCCGGATGTTGATCACCTTGACTTTGACCTCCACCCTGGCAGTTGACCCCGTGCCAAATAGGCTTCCCTCCATAGCTATACCACAAGCTTTTCTCTCAAGTATAGTTGAAGGAGGCTACAAGTCCGATTGACTGGACTAGTAGTCTTTGATGGCTCACACGCTTTCGCCATTCGACTTTGCATCGACCGATTGGTCATGTAGATGCCATTCGGCCCAAGCCTCTCAAAGTCAACTATGCCTCGGTCGTTCGACTGTGTGACAACCACATATCCGTGCCACTCGAACAATGGGCGACAATACTTGTCCAAAGTTTTCCTCGTGTTCCTTGGCCAAACGCCCTGACATCCTCTAGATTTCTTGAAGACCGTGTAAATCTCTGCCATTATGGTCGAGTACGCGGCCATGCCTTTTAATTAAACATCATTAATGTCGTTCGGTGAATTAGCGCCATGTGTCTCCCTATCTGCCGTCGCACGTTTGACGTGGCAGGCGGATATTCGCTGGTGATGTGATTGACACCTTTTTGAATTCAACGGCCAGGTCTCCTGCTAGTTTTTCGCAATCGTGGATCGGACAGCTCAGGTCGATCGACCATGAGGTTTATAAATTCGCGTGCATCGCCGTCTTCTTCTCTTTGTGTGCCTTTGTCTTTGAGCTTCTCGACGATGCTTCGTTGCTGCTTCTTCTCCGTCGATCCTTTCTGTAAGCCTCTTCGCTTTTTCATTCGAATCTTTTCGTTGTTTCTCGTCGTCCCCCTTGTTTTCGATGGCAAACTCCTCACAACCCCTTGCCTCCATCCCTGGGCTCTAATACACTTCCATTGAGTCCAAGTTCGACGGAGGCGACGCTAAGAGCTTGCAATCCGTTTATTGTTGGTGCGGTTATCACTAACGATCTAACTCAGGTTTTGATGAATGATAAAATAGATTAAGTTAGTTGTGTTGTGATCTAACACTTTAACTGAGTGTGTAGGAGAAATCTAGCTAGGTCGATGGGCCGATCGGATAGCTGGTGTGAAGCCCAGCTAGGTCAACGGGGCGACCAAATAGCTGGCATGAAGTCCAGATAGGTCGACGGGCTGACCGGATATCTAGCACGAAGTCCAGCTAGGTCGACGGGCTGACTGAATAGTTGACACGAAGTCTAGACTAGTCGACAGGCTGATCGGATATATGGCAAAAGGTAAGTAAAAGTAAGTCACTAGAGGAGAGTGACTGTGAGGACGCGTCCCAGTTGAGGGATAGTAGGCGTCAGTCCAGTCTAAGACCATTTGGGATCCCTAGACTGAGACCTTGACTAGTTCTTGGTCCTGAGAGGACAGAGACTAATTGTTCTATTTTTATATATTGTGCTAACACTTGTCTTGCAGGGTATTTTGGACTAACACATTTGTTGTAGAGCAAGAAAGCAAGTAAAGAAGTAAAGTTGTCTTCAGGTGAACAGTACTTGAAGATGCCTTCCATGGCTATGGAAGACGCCTTTCACGGATAGCATTTGACCGGTTCGAAGATAAGGCACAGCGATGTCAAGATTGATTTTACCCTCATTGGAGGCGCCTTCCAAGCCTTATATAAGGCAGTTTCGAGGAGGCATAAGAACAACAACTACATACTGTTGGAGTGTATACTGAAAGCCTAAGCTTTTGTAAACATTTGTCTTGAATAAAGAATCACATTTGGTCAAATCATCTACATTTGTTTGTAGTTGTTCAATTAATTTATATTGTAGATAACATAGCATGTTGTGTCATATGCAGAAGATAATGTTATCAGTACCTTATAAATTATAAACAGTAGCTCACGACCAAAATGGAAAGGAACAAATCATTAGAAGGTCGTAGTGTAATTAGGTATCAGTTTATCTTGACTGTATAATTACACTAGTACACTTAGAGTGTATTGAGTAGGACCATTTGAGGTCGTTTCTTTTATACTGATTTTATAAAGAAACAAAGACCTCGGTTATTATGGAAGTGTGTGCTCTTAATCCTAATATAATAACAAGCACATATATTTGATATTTATTTCTTTAATTTATCAATGGGTGAGATTTAGTTCGATGAATCAATAAGCCCGATAAGTTGGGAAATGGTATCACTTATAGTGTGTTGTTGATTATAGAAGGAAACTGTGTCCTAGAGATACTAGGTTGATAATGTCCCCAAGAGGAGCTCATAAAGATTGTCATGTTAAACCCTGCAGGTGGACTTAGTCCGACATGATAATAAGGTTGAGTGGTACTACTCTTGTACTTAGATATTAATTAAATGAGTTGTCAGTAACTCACTTAATTAGTGGACATTCGATATCTTAAACACAGGGAGACTAACACACTCATAATAAGAAGGAGCCCAAAAATGTAATTTGGGATTGGTGCGGTAGTTCAATGATAGTTCTCTAGTGGAATGAATTATCATTGATAAAATTAAGTTGTGTGTTCGCAACACGGATGCTTAATTTTATCGGGAGACCAAAACCAATTCCTCCTCTCGGTCCCTATCGTAGCCTCTTATTTGTAGAGTTCTATACCCACCTATACCTACCTTTTATACCCACCTAATAGGGGACGGCAAAGCTAGCTTGGGAACAAGCTAGGGCCGGCCAAGGTATGAATTTGGGTGGCCGACCCTAGCTTGAACCCAAGCTAGTGGGGGCCGGCCAAATTAAATTAAAAAGGAATTTTAATTTTAATTTTTATTATGTGGAAGAAATAATTTATTAAAGAGAATTTAAATTAAAATATCTCTCTTATAAAAGATCTACAAAAGATTAAAGAAAGAGATTAGATCTCTTTCCTTATTTGTAGATTGGTGAGATATTTTATTTTCTCTTTAAAATTATTCACATGTTGATAAAATTAAAATTATAGAAATTTCCTTTTATCAACCATGAAGAGATTTTTAAAGAGAAATTTTATTTTTTAAAATTTCCGAAAACAAATTAGGAAGTTTTAATTGTTGATTGAAACTTGTCCAATTTGTTCTCCAATGATGTGGCCGGCCAATGTAGGTTTATTTGGGAAATTTTATTTTATTTTTCTCAATTAAATCATGTCAAGGAAATTGAGGAAATTTTATTGTAATTAAATTTCCTAATTTGCCTAGGCCAAGGAATATAAAAGAAGGGGTGAGGGTGCCTTCATGAGACACAACCTCTATTATTTTCTCTCCCTCTTTTCCTTGGTGTTGTGGCTGTTAGGACCAAAAGTAGCTAGAGGGGGGGGGGGGTGAATAGCTCGTCGCGTTCGCTCGTTGCTTGGCGTTGCTTGTTCCTTCAAAGATGTGCAGCGGAAAATACAGAAACAAACACACAACGCTAACACGGTTGGTTTTACTTGGTATCCACCTCACAAGAGGTGACTAATCCAAGGATCCACACCAACACACACACCCTCCACTAAATAAAACTCTCCTTTATGGTAACTACCAAGGGCGGAGAAGCCCTACAAGACTCAATACAAGAAGAGAGGGAAAGGATACAAGAAGTACAAGCTTACAAGCTTACAATGAGTATAAACCCTAACCCTAGCTTCTCTTCTTGGCTTTGATCCGCCTCTTGACTTGGAAAACTTCCAAGATCCTTCAAGAACTGGCGATCTGAGCTTTGTGAGTGCTGTGGAGGAGCTGGCGAGAAATCTGGAGTGAATCGGAGAAGAGATGTCGAAGGAAATGAACGCCTGCGGCCTTTATCGACGCCAACGGTCGGATCCCGATCGATTCGAATGTTCCCAATCGATCGGGGAGGCTTTGGATCGATCCACGGATCGATCCAGAGTGCCTCTGTGCTCTGGGAAAAACGCCTGGATCGATCCACGAATCGATCCAGTGCTTATCGCGCGAAGCAGCCGCGTTCCAATCGATCCCCTGATCGATTGGAACATCTGGATCGATCCACGGATCGATCCAGAGGCTCTCTGTTCGCTTAGGAGAAGCCTGGATCGATCCACTGATCGATCCAGCTCCTGGATCGATCCACTGATCGATCCAACACTTGGTTTTTGCCCAAAACCAAGTTCCAAGCCTCTCAAACCAACATCCGGTCAACCTTGACCTGTTGGTACATCATGCCTAGCATCTGGTCACTCCTTTGACCTGCTAGGACTTCCCACCAAGTGTCTGGTCAATCCCTTTGACCCACCTAGATTTCCTCATGCCAAGTATCTGGTCACTCCCTTGACCTACTTGGACTTCCCAACACCAGATGTCCGATCATCCTCGATCCATCTGGATTTTCCCTTGCCTGGCTTCACTCACCAGGACTTTCACCTAGCTTCACTCACTAGGGTTTTCCATCTGCCTAGCTTCACTCACTAGGACTTTCACCTGGCTTCACTCACCAGGACTTTCACCTAGCTTCACTCACTAGGGCTTTCACCTGGCTTCACTCACCAGGACTTTCACCTAGCTTCACTCACTAGGATTTTCCTTCTGCCTGGCTTCACTCACCAGGACTTTCACCTAGCTTCACTCACTAGGGTTTCCATTCTACCGAACTTCCCAGTTAGGACTTCCCTGTCAAGTATCCGGTCAACCTTGACCTACTTGACTCTTCTTCAATCAATTTCTTATTGTCAAACATCTAAACTCAAACCAAGACTCAGCTTGGTCACCCAGGTCAACCTTGACCTGAGGGATATTGCACCAACAATCTCCCCCTTTTTGATGTTTGACAATACCACAATAACACTTACAATACCACATGTAAGTTAGGCTAATCCTATAGCCTCAATCTTCATGCCACTAGGTAATGAACATATAAATTAAGCTCTTCATTCTCCCCCTACGAGGGCACACTCCCTCTAGGTAATGAAAGCCTAACTTACACCCATTCATAGGTCCTTTCATTCTCCCCCTATTAGCACACATCAACCCATCTTTGGGCACACATCAACCCATGCCCCAATTTTGGGTACACATCAACAAATCCATTTGTTGACGACTCTCCCCCTGAAGAGTTACTCATCATTGTTCACAACATCACTCGTTGTGATCAACACGATAATGAAGGTCCCATACCCTTCATTTATCCTTAACTTCTCCCTCAATGTAGACAAATACCCAACCTTGAGCATTATCTAACCACTTGAGTTCCCACTTGAAATAATGAGGATATCCACTCCCCATTTCAAGTTCAAAAGCTCATACATGAGCATTTTCTTTAAAGAAGGTTAACCACCTTCCAAGGTTCATGAAAAGTAATTTTTCATGTCTTTAAAGAGTCCCTCCCCCTAAAGACATGGTGGTGACTTCTGTCATTGCACCAACAATGACTTGGAATCCCTAAACCTTTAGGAAACCCAAATTTAGAAGTTCTGAGGTTCAAATACTCAAAATTTGAAACAAACCTCAACCTAAACTTCAATGAAGCCTTCCTTAACCAATCCATCCTTGTTTTCACATGAAAACACCCTTTGTATGTATACAAATGTATTTTAGGGGTTTGGAATAGTTACCTAGACTCAAAGAGGTTCAAAGATGCTGAAATCAAGCCTTCCCAGCCAAAATCAGCAACTTGGATCGATTGGAGTTGGGTTCCAATCGATTGAACCTTTCTGAATCGATCCACTGATCGATTCAGACTACCTGGATCGATCGTCTGATCGATCCAGCGAGCTTCTGCTCGCGGGAGACTTGCCTTCTGAATCGATCCACGGATCGATTCGGGCACTCTAATCGATCCATGGATCGATCGGAGCTCTGATAGTTGCTGAAATTCCATTTCGGTCAACTTCAGAAACCCATAGAAAATTCTACAAAAATAAAAAAATCATGAAATTTCGTGTAGACATTATTTAGGGCATACTTAATCATGGAAAAATAGCTTTCTATGAAAATACATCATATTTTCAAAGATTGACACAAACTTGAAAACTTGCAAAAACTTTAGTGTTTTTCTTCAAGTTTGTGTCTAACTATTCAATGGTGATTACTATCAAAAGATAGCCTTCACCAAGATTTTCCAAAAACATTTTAAAAACATTTTCAAAACCAATATCCCATCATGTTCCTTGGGCATAATGCACATTACTTGTACACTAGCTTTCCCAATGATGGGAAAACACATAACTATGTGTTTTGATGAACCTAAAAACTCAAAAGAATGCACTAAATCAACATGTTGAGTTTTGTTCATCATCCTAACATCTCACTTGTATCTATTGTGGACAAAACACATACAAGTCACCTTATAGTCTTTGTGAGATGTAGATTTTGGTTTTTGTCCTAATCTAGGGATCATGCATATTTATCTAGGCATTTTAGAAATATTAGACATCCACCTAGGATGTCACTTGTCAACAAGTGTCGTTAAATGTCATTTGTCCTTAATTACAAGGAATTAAACTTAATGCATGATTATGTTATGGCATACATCAAAAGAAAATAATTTTCAAAAGAAAATATCCTATTACTACATGATGTATGAATGTCATGACATGGTATTTTTGGATTTTTCATAATAAAACATGAATGCAAAACTAGACATGATGTCATGGCATATGATGGGCAAACAATCATGGCAAGATTTAGCATAAATAAAATATACCTAGATTAACTATCTAAGTATCCTTAAAGTCTTAGCTAAACTTACACCTTAAACCTAGATTGCCCTAAAGTGCTACAAGAGAATGCCAAAGCCTAAATTGGCATTTCTAATTTCCTTGATTTAATGTATGCCAATTGAAAATAAACATGTCCTCAAATGTTGGCATATTCCATTTTTCCTCAAGAGTTATTACATAAATCAAGGCCCGGATTGCCTTAAATTTCCAAGAGAATACCAAAATCCCAACTTGGTATTTCTCAAGGTTTTCCCAATTTGTGCCATTTTAAGATAAAATCAATTTTTCACCATTAGACACATTTTACTCTTTCAAGGAGTAATCAATAATTCCATTTCATTTTCAAAGGTTAACTAAAACCTTGAAAATGCTCCTTGAGTGTCAATTTCCTCAAAGTTGGGTTAACTACCCTTCTAATCGGAGTTGACACTCTCTAACCCATCTATGGGGTAGAGAAGATGCTCCTAGGAACCCAACACCTATTGGTGCTCCTTGGATGCTCTAGGTACTCACTAGGGATAACTTCCCTACATACCTTCCTAGTGACCTTGTTGGGCTTCTTAGAAGCCTTGGTCACATTTTCTAGGTCAACTCTAGGGATAGCTTCCCTTGTAACCTTCTTTGTGACTTTCTTAGACTTCTTAGAAGTCTTAGTCACATTTATTGTAAAAATACTCTTAGGGATGACTTCCCTAGTATTCTTGGCTTGACCACTAGACCTAGGGTTTGTTCCATAACTATATGGAACTCTATGGTAAGAGGGCACATCCTTCTTAGCCTTTGGTTTGTATCCCAAACCTCTATGGCCATTAGATGACCTTTGTGCTCCTAGACCTAGGCTATGCTCATTTTGCCCTTTTAGGATATTTTCCATCCTTTTTAGGGTCCTTTCCATTTTATCAAGCCTTGACCTCAAGACTTGATTTTCTATCACTAAGTCCTTAGTTTTAGATTTTTCATTTGATTCATGAGCATATTTGTTCTTGGGCTTGTATCTAAAATCTTTAGAGTTATTGCCCAAGTGTCTATCTACCTTCCTAACCTTAGGTTGGGTAGTTTTGGCATGTAGGGCCACATGTTTTTCCTTAAAGCCCTCATGCTTTCTATTCTTATGGTAAATTGCATTAAAATGATAAAAGTTAGAACTATCATGCTTTTTACCATAATGTAAAGGAGTAGGCTCAATAAATGTTACCTTCTTCTTTACCTTAGAGACTCCCCCTTGACTAGAGCTTCCTCCATGAGCCTTGACCACCTTCTTCCCCTTAGGGCATTGACTTCGGTAATGCCCCTTTTGATTGCAAGAGAAGCACACGATGTGCTCCTTGCTCTTCTTTGTTCCGGGGACGGTCTCCTTGGGCTTCTCCTTGCCCTTTTGTGCCACTTGGCCCTTCTTCTTGGCCAATTTAGGGCATTTGCTCTTGTAGTGCCCACTTTCCCTACACTCAAAATATATTATATGATTTTTATTTTTAATTGAAACATTTATACCTTCTTGTATAGGGATGGCACTTGCTCCTCCATTTGATATTTCTTGAATTTCGGAGGTGACACCATCTTCTTCTTCTTCACTTGACCCGGATGTAGAAGCTTCTCCTTCTTCTTGATCCGGCGTCACCAAAAATTGCTCCCCCTCAATCCTAGAGGTGGAGGCTTCATCATCTTGAATATGAAACAAGGAGTATGCTCCCTCCTTGTTCCCTTCGTTGCATTCCCTTAAAGATGAAGCTTCTTCTTGAACTTCTTCTTCGGAGGTTGAGCATCTCTCAACCTCGGAGTCCTCCTCTTGGTCTTAATCCAATGAGTCGCCCTCTTTGGATTCTCCTTGATTTGATACAGTGGAGGGGATCTCATGAATTCTTGCCAATTTGCTCCAAAGCTCCTTGGCATCTTCAAACTCTCCAATTTGTTCCAAGATGTTGCTTGGCAATAAATTGACCAAAAGCTTGGTCACTTTGTCATTGGCCTCACATCTTTGGATTTGGTCTTTGCTCCACTTGCTCCTTTTGAGTACTTTGCCCTTGGAATTTGTGGGAGCTTCAAAACCTTCCATGAGAGCAAACCATTGCTCTATCTCCATCATAAGAAAATTTTCGATTCTTGATTTCCAAGAATCGAAGCTTGTAGATGAATATGGTGGAGCCACCCTTGTGTCAAATCCAAGTCCATCTTGGAATTGCATCTTGAAGTTGAGCTTGATAAAATCTTGAACTTGAAGAATTTGCTCCAACTTCTTCACCCTCTAGCTTTTCTTGTTATGCTTGACCCTTCCGGCAATGATTCCGGCTCTGATACCACTTGTTAGGACCAAAAGTAGCTAGAGGGGGGGGGGTGAATAGTTCGTCGCGTTCGCTCGTTGCTTGGCGTTGCTTGTTCCTTCAAAGATGTGCAGCGGAAAATACAGAAACAAATACACAACCCTAACACGGTTGGTTTTACTTGGTATCCACCTCACAAGAGGTGACTAATCCAAGGATCCACACCAACACACACACCCTCCACTAAATAAAACTCTCCTTTATGGTAACTACCAAGGGCGGAGAAGCCCTACAAGACTCAATACAAGAAGAGAGGGAAAGGATACAAGAAGTACAAGCTTACAAGCTTACAATGAGTATAAACCCTAACCCTAGCTTCTCTTCTTGGCTTTGATCCGCCTCTTGACTTGGAAAACTTCCAAGATCCTTCAAGAACTGGCGATCTGAGCTTTGTGAGTGCTGTGGAGGAGCTGGCGAGAAATCTGGAGTGAATCGGAGAAGAGATGTCGAAGGAAATGAACGCCTGCGGCCTTTATCGACGCCAACGGTCGGATCCCGATCGATTCGAATGTTCCCAATCGATCGGGGAGGCTTTGGATCGATCCACGGATCGATCCGGGCTCGTGCGAAAAGCGCTGGATCGATCCACGGATCGATCCGGCGCTTATCGCACTCCAGGCCCCAATCGATCCACCGATCGATTGAACATCTGATCGATCCACGGATCGATCCGAGGCTCTGATCGCTTAGAAGCTCCGGATCGATCCACCGATCGATCCAGATTGGATCGATCCATCGATCGATCCAACACTTGGTTTTTGCCCAAAACCAAGTTCCAAGCCTCTCAAACCAACATCCGGTCAACCTTGACCTGTTGGTACATCATGCCTAGCATCTGGTCACTCCTTTGACCTGCTAGGACTTCCCACCAAGTGTCTGGTCAATCCCTTTGACCCACTTAGACTTTTCTATTCATGCCAAGTATCTGGTCACTCCCTTGACCTACTTGGACTTCCCAACACCAGATGTCCGATCATCCTCGATCCATCTGGATTTTCCCTTGCCTGGCTTCACTCACCAGGACTTTCACCTAGCTTCACTCACTAGGGTTTTCCATCTGCCTAGCTTCACTCACTAAGGCTTTCATCTGGCTTCACTCACCAGGACTTTCACCTAGCTTCACTCACTAGGGCTTTCACCTGGCTTCACTCACCAGGACTTTCACCTAGCTTCACTCACTAGGATTTTCCTTCTGCCTGGCTTCACTCACCAGGACTTTCACCTAGCTTCACTCACTAGGGTTTTCCTTCTGCCTGGCTTCACTCACCAGGACTTCCCTGTCAAGTATTCGGTCAACCTTGACCTACTTGACTCTTCTTCAATCAATTTCTTATTGTCAAACATCTAAACTCAAACCAAGACTTAGCTTGGTCACCCAGGTCAACCTTGACCTGAGGGATATTGCACCAACAGTGGCCGGCCATCATCTCTTCTCTTCTTCCTCATTGTGGTGGCCGAAACTTTCTATTGCTTGGAGCTCTTGTGGAGGCCGGATACTACTTGGAGAAGAAGAAGAAGAAGGAGAGAAAGCTAGCATCTCTTGGAGCTTGGTTAGTATTTTGGTTTTTCTCCTTGGTGAAGTTTTCCTTTGTGGCCGAACCTTGCTTGGAGGAGAAGAAGGTGGTTGGTGGTTTCTCATCTCGGTAGATCGTTGCCCACACAACGTCCGAGGTTAGAAGAGGAATACGGTAGAAGATCAAGAGGTTTTTCTACAAGGTATAACTAGTAATTTTTATTTCCGCATCATGCTAGTTATTTATGGAAATAATACCAAATACAAGAGGCTTACGTTCTAGAATTTCGAATATGTTTTTCGATGTTGTGTTCTTTTGTTTTTTCTTTTCCTTGTGATTTGATTGCTCTCTTTGGTTAACCTAAAGTTATTTTAGGAAATTAAATATTAGATTTCTATAAAAGGTTTTGTCTAGTCGGTGGTAGTTTCTCCCATATCCAAGAAGGCCATGTGCCTCGCCACGTCAGTACTGGGAACCAATTATGAAAATTAATATTTAATGGAATTAATAACTTAAGGAGACTTGGGTCGAACGTGTTAAGTTCCGCAGGAGATCCAAGTCAAAACCTAAAAGAACAAATAGATTAAGTTTTGGATCAAATGTGTTAAGTTCCGCAGGCGATCCAAAATTTAATTTAAAAGAACACATGGTAGCTAGGAAAAGGTTCAGACCTTTGTACAAAATTTTTGTACAGTGGAACCTATATGTTTTCCGAGTAGCAACCAACAATTGGTATCAGAGCTAGGGTTTTGCCTCTGTGTATTTGGTATTTAGTTTATTATGCACATGTCATACATAATTTAGGCAGGTTAATAGTAGGATGTGCTAACTTTGTGGATGCAGGATCCAACTATTATGGCTTTTAGTTATTATGTGTGTGATTGGACCCTTGGACATGTCAAGGGCATTTATCTGTGTGTGCATGATTGTATTAAAATACAGCAGGAGCTGTATTTAGTTTTATTAGGATTTTATTTTTGATCTAGATACATGTACATTCCTTTTATGGAATATAGGATCAAAATGTAAAATTCTATTTATGTCGCGGATCGAATCTTGCAAAGCATGGAACCTTCTAAGGACCAGAGGCGTAGCGGAACTAGGAGCAAGATGGATGCGACAGATCGATGGCGGTGGCCAAATATGGCAGCAGCTTGGGATGACAACACACGGAGGACAATTAGTGATAAAAGCCATAATAGTTGAAAATTAAATTTTCTATTTATTGCTTTTATATTATCTTGTGTGTGCATGTTAGTTTACAAGTTTTAGTAGGCTAGCATAGTTAAAATTCCTCATTTATAAATAACTATGGGAGAGGGATTTTAAATAAATCCCATGGTCTCCATTACTGGTTTGTAAGTGATACAAACAAGCTTGCGTTGGCTCTGAGTGCCTTCCTCCATAACGGATGAGCTTGTTTATGGATCACTAGAACAGACTTCCATTTTTGGATGACTATAGGAAGTTAATTAAGAGCGTGTGATCTTCCCCAACGAAAGGGGCATAATCTTATTAATGAACTTAGTGTCAAGTAATGGTATACACTTAGACACATCTAATAGTATCCTCCCCATCGGAGTCACTGCTATTATTTGTGTGACCAAAAGACACCAACTATTAATTTTATTTGTCAAAAAGTTAGGTTGACAAGATAATAAAATTAATGGGATAAAACCCTCCTTTTACAAATGTTGAATTTGTATACGTCCACACTAACGTGGCATACAAAATTCACGGTGTTATGAGGTGTTGGTTAATTTAAAATAGTATTGTTTGAGGAATCAATATTATTCTAAATTTAGAGTACTGACCAAAAGTTATTTGTGATTCTTAGGATGACTTTCAACCCACTGTCCATCATACTTCAACAGAATAGACTTACTGGACCTAATTACATAGATTGGAAAAGGAACCTGGACATTGTCCTTACTGCTGAAAGCTATAAATTTGTCTTGACTGAACAATGCCCTGATGCACCCACTGGTGAATCTACCCAAGAGGAGATTGAATATCATAGGAAATGGGTAAAAGCAGATGAGATGGCGCGGTGTTACATTTTGGCTTCAATGTCAAATGTATTGCAACATCAGCATCAAGATTTACCAACAACCTATGATATTATGAACAATCTCAAGGAACTCTTTGGTCATCAGGATAGGGCTTCTAGGCAAGAAGCCATGAGAAAGATAATGACAGCCACCATGCAAGAGGGTACTCCTGTAAGGGATAATATCCTAAAGATGATGGCTTATCTGAACGAGATACAGATCCTTGGAGGAGAAATTGATGGGGAAACCCAGATCGATATGATCCTCCAAACGCTACCTAGAAGTTTTGAGCAGTTTCGCCTGAACTATAATATGAATAAGAGGGTTTATTCATTAGCGGAACTACTGATATATTCAAGCAGATAAGGATTATTTCGTCACAATGCTCAAATTCACTATGTCGAAAATGGTTCTACTTCTAAACCGAAAGGAAAGAAGAAGAAGAAACAAGTCGGTTCAACAAAGAAAGTGAATAAATCTCAGTATGGGATTTAAAGTCGGAATGAAGAAGCAAGGGCAAGTGCTTCATCCGTAAGCGTGAGACATTGAAGGCGGATCGTCCTCGAGGAACCAAAACAAAGGTATATCTCATACTCTAGTTGTTGAAACATGTTTAGCGGTGTTATCTACCAGCACCTGGTGTGTAGATACGGGAGCCACTGATCATGTCTGCAATTCCTTGCAGGGGTTCCAGGAAACCCAACGACTATCTGAAGGAGAAATTACCGTCTACATGGGCAATGCTACTAAGGTGGCAGCTGTTGCAGTTGGAGACGTCTACTTATCTTTTAGTAGAAATAGAAATTTGATTTTAAGAAATTGTCTTTATGTACCCAGTTTTAGAAAGAATTTAATTTCAGTTTCTAAACTGTTTTTAGATGGATATTCAGTTTCTTTCAGTAACGATGTAGTTATTAAAAGAAATAAAGTGATTATCTGTTCTGGTGCATTAGTTGGCAATTTGTATACTTTAAATCCAATTTCTTCCACAAAGCAAAACATGAAAATTTATAACTCATCTTCTAACTCTAATAAGAGAAAATAACCTTCGGAGATGAACCAAACATATCTTTGGCATCTAAGGCTTGGTCATATTAACTTAAGAAGGATTCAGAGGCTTATAGCCGATGGACTTTTGAGTTCATTTGAGTTGGAAAATTTTCCAACTTGTGAATCCTGCTTGGAAGGTAAAATGACCAAGAGGTCGTTCAAGGCCAAGGGGTATAGAGCCAAAGAAGTGTTAGAATTTGTTCACTCTGATTTGTGTGGTCCTATGTCTGTCCAGGCAAGAGGAGGTTTTGAATATTTTGTCTCTTTCATAGACGATTATTCAAGATATGGATATATTTACCTAATGCGCCGCAAGTCCGAGTGCTTTGATAAGTTCAAAGAATACAAGGCTGATGTGGAGAAACGACTAGGTAAAAGTATCAAGACACTACTACTGATCGTGGTGGCGAATACCTCTTAGGAGAGTTTCGAATTACTTATCGAGGCCGGGATTCAATCCCAATTGTCTGCACCCCAATAGAATGGTGTAGCGAGCGAAGGAATAGGACTCTTATGGAGATGGTTAGATCAATGATGAGTTTTCGAATTACCAAATTCGTTTTGGGATATGCTTTGGAAACATAGTGATACGTTTTAAACTTAGTACCTTCTAAATCGCTTCTTCTACTCCCATAGAATTGTGGAATGGGCTAAAGCCCAGTCTAAGACATATTGGATTTGGAGTAGTCCAACACATGTCTGAAACCAGATCTTGATAAGTTAGAATCCGTAGAAGTTCGTGTGTTTGTAGGATATCCCAAAGGAACGAAGGTGGTTTATTTTATAGTCCTAAAGACCGAAGGTCATTGTTAGCACCAATGCCTAGTTTTTAGAAGAAGACTATATAATGGATCACAAGCCCAAGAGCAAAGTTGTTTTAGAAGAACTTAGAGAGGACATGTCTACTTCAGCACCACAGGACAAGATGAAGTACCACAAGAGACCGCAACACGTGTCACACATGATACACAACCACGACAGTGCCTCGTCGTAGAGGGTTGTAAGGCAAACTGAAAGATTCATGTTTTGGGAGAGTCTTGGACTTGATCCCGGGTAAACATGAACCTGATCCACGAACATACGAAAGCACTCCAAGATATAGATGCAAGATCTTGGCAAAAGGCAATGAATTCGAAATAGATTCTATGTACTCTAATAAAGTCGGAGCTTGTAGAACCACCGATGGTGTAAAAGCCGTTGGATGCAAGTGGATCTACAAAAGGAAAAGAGGGATGACGGAAGGTAGAGACCTTCAAAGCTAGGCTTGTTGCGAAAGGGTACACTCGAAAGAGGGAATCGATTATGAGGAGACCTTTTCACCGTAGCCATGCTTAAGTCTATCCGGATACTCTTATCCATTCACGCTCATATGGATTATGAGATTTGGCAAATGGATGTCAAGATGCCTTTCCTTAATGGAAGTCTTGAAGAGAACATTCATATGAAGCAACCAGAAGGGTTCATTGAAAAAGGCAAAGAGCATCTAGTGTGCAAGCTCAATCGGTCCATTTATGGACTGAAGCAAGCTTCAAGGTCTTGGAACATCCGGTTTAATGAAGTAATCTAGTCGTATGGATTTATTCAGTGTCCGGATGAGTCTTGTGTATACAAGAAGTGTAACGGAAACATGGTGGTATTTCTTGTACTATACGTAGATGATATTTTGTTAATTGGCAACAATGTCAAGGTATTATCAGACGTAAGGGTATGGTTGTCCAAACAATTTGATATGAAGGACTTAGGAGATTGTGCACATATTCTTGGGATCAAAGTTATAAGGGATCGTATGAAAAGAATGTTGTGTCTGTCCCAAGCTTCATATATAAATACAATCCTTGCTCGTTTTAGCATGCAGGTTTCCAAGAAAGGTTTCTTACCTTTTAGACATGGAGTAGCTTTATCTAAAGAGATGTCTCCAAAGACATCGAAAGAGATAGAGGACATGAAAGCGGTTCTGCTTCAACCGTAGGAAGCCTAATGTATGCAATGCTATACGAGACCCGATATCTATTTTACCGTGGGCATGGTCAGCAGATATCGAGTAACCTGGACAAGGACATTGGAATGCGGTAAAGCATATATTAAAGTACCGAGAAGGACTAGAGATTATATGCTAGTTTACCATGCAGACGATCCGCTCCCCGTGGGTTACAGTTGATTTTCAATCGATAGGGATAACAGAAGTCTACATCAGCTATGTGTTTACTTTAGGAGGTGGAGCCATTTCATGGAGGAGTGTTAAGCGAAAATGCGTTTGGACTCAACCATGGAAGTCGAGTATGTAGCAGCCTCTGAGGCAGCTAAAGAAACAGTATGGCTCAGGAACTTTCTAATGGACTTAGATGTGATTCCTGGTTTGCCCAAAATCATCACAATTTATTGTGATAATAGTGGTGCAGTTGCAAACTCGAAGGAACCACGAGCCCATAAGGCAAGTAAACAAATAGAGCGCAAGTACCACCTGATACGAGATGTCGTGAAGCGAGGAGAAGTTGTCATCGCCAAGATTACATCAGCGGATAACCTGGCAGATCCTTTCACTAAGGCCCTTCCGGCGAAAGCTTTTGATCGGCATGTGGAGGGAATGAGAATCAGATGTATGGTAGAAGATATGGCAGCTTAGTCATTAGTATAAGTGGGAGATTGTTGGAGTGTATACTGAAAGCCTAAGCTTTTGTAAACATTTGTCTTGAATAAAGAATCACATTTGGTCAAATCATCTACATTTGTTTGTAGTTGTTCAATTAATTTATATTGTAAATAACATAGCATGTGGTGTCATATGCAGAAGATAATGTTATCAGTACCTTATAAATTATAAACAGTAGCTCACGACCAAAATGGAAAGGAACAAACCATTAGAAGGTCGTAGTGTATTTAGGTATCAGTTTATCTTGACTGTATAATTACACTAGTACACTTAGAGTGTATTGAGTAGGACCATTTGAGGTCGTTTCTTTTATACTGATTTTATAAAGAAACAAAGACCTCGGTTATTATGGAAGTGTGTGATCTTAATCCTAATATAATAACAAGCACATATATTTGATATTTATTTCTTTAATTTATCAATGGGTGAGATTTAGTTCGATGAATCAATAAGCCCGATAAGTTGGGAAATGGTATCACTTATAGTGTGTTGTTGATTATAGAAGGAAACTGTGTCCTAGAGATACTAGATTGATAATGTCCCCAAGAGGAGCTCATAAAGATTGTCATGTTAAACCCTGCAGGTGGACTTAGTCCGACATGATAATAAGGTTGAGTGGTACTACTCTTGGACTTAGATATTAATTAAATGAGTTGTCAGTAACTCACTTAATTAGTGGACATTCGATATCTTAAACACAGGGAGACTAACACACTCATAATAAGAAGGAGCCCAAAAATGTAATTTGAGATTGGTGCGGTAGTTCAATGATAGTTCTCTAGTGGAATGAATTATCATTGATAAAATTAAGTTGTGTGTTCGGGGCGAACACGGGATGCTTAATTTTATCGGGAGACCAAAACCAATTCCTCCTCTCGGTCCCTATCGTAGCCTCTTATTTGTAGAGTTCTATACCCACCTATACCCACCTTTTATACCCACCTAATAGAGGCCGGCCAAGCTAGCTTGGGAACAAGCTAGGGCCGGCCTAGGTATGAATTTGGGTGGCCGGCCCTAACTTGAACCCAAGCTAGTGGGGGCCGGCCAAATTAAATTAAAAAGGAATTTTAATTTTAATTTTTATTATGTGGAAGAAATAATTTATTAAAGAGAATTTAAATTAAAATATCTCTCTTATAAAAGATCTACAAAAGATTAAAGAAAGAGATTAGATCTCTTTCCTTATTTGTATATTGGTGAGATATTTTATTTTCTCTTTAAAATTATTCACATGTTGATAAAATTAAAATTATAGAAATTTCCTTTTATCAACCATGAAGAGATTTTTAAAGAGAAATTTTATTTTTTAAAATTTTCGAAAACAAATTAGGAAGTTTTAATTGTTGATTGAAACTTGTCCAATTTGTTCTCCAATGATGTGGCCGGCCAATGTAGGTTTATTTGGGAAATTTTATTTTATTTTTCTCAATTAAATCATGTCAAGGAAATTGAGGAAATTTTATTGTAATTAAATTTCCTAATTTGCCTAGGCCAAGGAATATAAAAGAAGGGGTGAGGGTGCCTTCATGAGACACAACCTCTATTATTTTCTCTCCCTCTTTTCCTTGGTGTTGTGGCCGGCCATCATCTCTTCTCTTCTTCCTCATTGTGGTGGCCAAAACTTTCTATTGCTTGGAGCTCTTGTGGAGGCCGGATACTACTTGGAGAAGAAGAAGAAGAAGGAGAGAAAGCTAGCATCTCATGGAGCTTGGTTAGTATTTTGGTTTTTCTCCTTGGTGAAGTTTTCCTTTGTGGCCGAACCTTACTTGGAGGAGAAGAAGGTGGTTGGTGGTTTCTCATCTCGGTAGATCGTTGCCCACACAACGTCCGAGGTTAGAAGAGGAATACGGTAGAAGATCAAGAGGTTTTTCTACAAGGTATAACTAGTAATTTTTATTTCCGCATCATGCTAGTTATTTATGGAAATAATACCAAATACAAGAGGCTTACGTTCTAGAATTTCGAATATGTTTTTCGATGTTGTGTTCTTTTGTTTTTTCTTTTCCTTGTGATTTGATTGTTCTCTTTGGTTAACCTAAAGTTATTTTAGGAAATTAAATATTAGATTTCTATAAAAGGTTTTGTCTAGTCGGTGGTGGTTGCTCCCATATCCAAGAAGGCCATGTGCCTCGCCACGTCAGTACTGGGAACCAATTATGGAAATTAATATTTAATGGAATTAATAACTTAAGGAGACTTGGGTCGAACGTGTTAAGTTCCGCAGGAGATCCAAGTCAAAACCTAAAAGAACAAATAGATTAAGTTTTGGATCAAACGTGTTAAGTTCTGCAGGCGATCCAAAATTTAATTTAAAAGAACACATGGTAGCTAAGAAAAGGTTCAGACCTTTGTACAAAATTTTTGTACAGTGGAACCTATAGGTTTTCCGAGTAGCAACCAACACATACGAGCTATTGCGCGCACATTTGAGCTTCCGACTGCTTCCGGTTACTACTACGACTCTACTACTAAGCTACTAAGCCTGACAACTGATCCGAGGAGTTTCGATCGCGCCGACAAACAGACATCAGCACAAGAAGAGCTCTCATTTTGATCCATAAAGAGTGTTGGTAATGTTTTCTTTTATACTTAATTACTATCAAAGGACAAGTGCAGTGTGTTGCACTTGACCTAACCTTTTGTACTCAATTCTCTCTTCCGTGGGTACCGGAAGAGATTTTTAGTGTATTTCCCATAGATAGGTCGGTGGGACCTGAGTCTTGGAGTAGGAATCGCCGAAGGCTCTGAACTAAGTAAAAAATCGCTTGTATTCTTCGTGTTACTTTTCTTTTACTTTCCGCTGTGTACTCGAGCTTTTAAAACAGAAAAAGAAGTGTTTTGAAAACCATGTGATTCACCTCCCTCTCATGTGCATCACGATCCAACACTTATGAGTTCCCCCCTGATTATTAAATCATTGTTCCTGTTGGTGCAGTTATCACTAACGGTCTAACTCAAGTTTTGATGAATGACAAAATAGGTTAAGTTAGTTTTGTGATTATCTAACACTCTGACCGAGTGTGCAGGAGAAGCTCAGACAGGTTGACGGGCTGACCTGATGTATGACACGAAGCCCAGCTAGGTCGACGGGCCGACCGGATAGCTGGCACGAAGTCCAAACGGGTCGACGGGCTGACCGGACGTTTGGCACGAAGTCCAGCCAGGTCGACGGGCTGACCGGATAGCTGACACGAATCCCAGACGGGTCGAAGGGCTGACCGGACGTCTGGCAGGTAAATGAAGGCAAGTCACTGGAGGGGAGTGACTGTGAGGACGCATTCCCGAGAAGGGAACTTAGGTGCCGATTCGACTTAGAACCATTTCAGAACTCTAAGTTGAGATCTTGACTAGATTCCGGTCTCGGAGAGACGGAATCTAATTAATACTCTACTTGTTAAACTTGAACTGTGCTAACACTTTATTTTGCAAGATATATGTATTATATATTTGCCTCCGGACTAACATTTTCTTGTAGGAAGGAAGCTGCTGGAAAACTGGGGTCCGAGTGCCTGAGATGGATCTAGGCACCCGGGATGGATTCGGGCGTCCGGAGGTGAAAAATTATCCTCAACGTCATTTCGCCGCGTGGAGCTCATTGATTGGTCCGGCTACGTCACAACCAGGGTGCCCTGAAGGTTCCAGGCGCCCCGAACCTCCTTTATAAGGAGGGTCAAGACTAGAGCCAGAACAACAACTTAGAATCTGCTCTCCCGTGCTCCTGCGACGTTGCGAAGCTACTTCGACCACGCGCTGTTTCTTTTGTTTTCTTCCTTTTGTCGGTATTGCTTTTCTTTTAGCATTCCTGTAATTTAATTTGTAATCAAATATTTGAATTGCTAGTGGATTGCCCATCGAAAGCACCCTTGTGTGCGGGCCTTGGAGTAGGAGTCGACAAAGGCTCCGAACCAAGTAAAAAATGACTCTTGTTAGCATTGCCTTATTCTTTTGCATTTACTTTTCCGCTGCGTACTTTCGACAAGTTTTAAATCGATATTCACCCCCTCTATCGAACTCATCGATCCAATAGTTCCTTCTGCTTCCGATCGGCCGTATGAACCACCGCGAGGTGCTCTATGTTTCTTTAGGGATTGGTTTACCGTCGGTCTACAGTTCCCGGTCCACCCTTTTTTCCCGTCGTTTGTAAATATTTCAACATTTCTTTCCATCAATTAGTGTTGAACTCTTTTCGGCTGCTGTCCGGGGTCGTCGTCCTGTTCCGCCTGCACGACATTCCTCTGACCCCTTGACTCTTCTATTATTTCTATTATCCAAAATTATCCGAGCCAGAGACTTTTTTCTTCTAAGCCTGAGTGGGCTTAGTTTTCTTTAATAAGATGCCATTCTCCAACAAGCATTGGAGAGACTACTTTGTTCGCCTTCCCGAGTGGTCAGATTTCTCGACCAGCTGGCAGCTAGAAGTGTCGAACCCTTCGGAGCTGAAGAAGTACAAAATCCGATCGGACTACCTCCATGCAGCTTCAATCTTGGTCGGTTAGAAGTACCGCATCCACAAGTTGCTGCTGGAGGGTATCCTCTACGTGTTCAGCTTGAGCCCGATCCGTACTAAGCTTCCGTCTAGCCTAGGTATATACTGTTTCTTTCTCCCAACCTTTGAATCTAACTGATTTTTCCTCCTTTTGTGCAACTCGAATCATGTTGCGAGCACGTCTGGCTGGCAAGTGCAAGCTCGCGGACGCAGACATCAATGCTATGGTCGTAGCCGAGATGGAGAGCCACGGTTTGCAGTTGATCAGCTCCAATGAGGATCCACTCGGCGAGGAAGGAACACAGGTGCCGGGGAGTGGAGTTGGAAGAAGTCAGATGGCCGCGAGCGATGTAGCGGCTGCAACAACGGATCTTCCACCTGTTCGACCGTCAATGGTCTCTATCGTGGTCACCTTAGAGTCGGCCACCTCCGGTGAGTCCCTTTGACAATGCAAGAGACGTCGACCGGAGTGGTCCTTCCGATCTGTAACTTTAGCCCTGCATACCCCAACAATGGTCATCTCTAGACCCTCCTCTGAACGGGGTGAGACTTCACTTCTACCTCTCGAGCAGGGGATCGTGGAACTCCTTGTGTCCCTATCATCAGACCGGACACCTTCACTGTCTGGGTTGCCTTAAGGGGCGATTTGCGCGTCGCCGATTGCCTTCATGTCATCGCCTTTGCTAGTGGCATAGGTGTCCCGCATCCCACCGGTCTCCTTTGCCTAGCCCATGGGTAGGGCAACTTCTGAACCTTCTGGTCCGAGCGGACTGAGGTCAATAAAGACAATCATCCACTTGCCCATGGGCGTGGATGACCCAGCATCCTGCATCCTCGAGCACCAAATCAGGATCCAAGGGTCGCTCGCACAAATATGGGCCAATGATAGAGCCCGTGTGGCGGTTATTGCTCAAGGGGAACTCGCCAACAGCCACACCCAGATATCCACTGGGATATGTATACCTATCTTTTCTTCTTTTTTATCCGTTCAACTTTTATAACTCTATTGTCGTTGCAGTACTGGGTAGAGAGCCTGACCATGTGCCATAGGCTCACCTATCTGGAGCACGAAGTCCAGCACTTATGCTCCCCAAGTGGCCAGGAGATGGCTTCTCAGGCGCGTATGGAGCAGATGAGCGCTGAAATGACCCAACTAAGGGTCGATCTGAAGAAGAGCTCCGATCCGCTAGAGGCGGAGAAGGGCAAAAGAGCCGAGCAGGCCACGTAATTGGCTCGGCTTAATAAATAGGTCAGCTCCTTTGAGTCTAATATCCACTCGGCCAACACTAGGAAGCTTCGGGCTATCGAAGACTTGGAGATAAAAAATAAAGAGTTTCGGGTGGTGACTCAGAACCTAAAGGAGGTGGAGGCCGTGCTGAACGCCGAGTGAGAGGGTAGGTTGATCGATCGGTCTGTAGCGAAGGCCTAGCTCGATGCCAAGGATGAAGAGCTGGCCCAGTTGACGGCAGGGCTGCAGACATCCCGAGCATCCCTCAAGACTTATCAGGGTAGGGAGTCCGACCGGTTTGAGCTCATGAAATGGGTATCTTCGCTCGGACACCTTCAACAACAAGGTCACCGATCAGGCGCTCCACCTTTTTAATTTTGCGATCGATGGGACGCTCGACCAACTTAAGGACGACGACTATATTCTCATCGGTTTAACAAACAAGGTCATCAGTCGGGACAATATGATCGAGTCACTGCCCGACGATGTTTTGGATTATCTTGAGTGAGTCTGCTCCTGTGTATCCCGTCTCTTTTTTGTACTGCCTTTTTAGACTTTTAAAAATTATGCAAGTGTTAATGATGTTGGAATGTATACTAAAAGCCTAGCTTTTTGTATAAATATTTACTTAGAAATAAGAATCATATTGGTCAAATATCTACAAGTTAAGTGTAGTTGTTCAATTAATTTATATTGTAGATAATATGGTGTGTAGTGTCACACACAGAAGATCATGTTATCAATTTCTTATAAATTATAAACAGTAGCTCATGACTAAGATGGAAGGGAACAAATCATTGGAATAGTCGTAGTGTAATTTGGTATTAGTTTATCTTAACTATAAAATTACACTAGTACACTCTAAGTATATTGAGCTAGACAATTTAAGGTAAGTTCTTTTTATACCGACTTAATAACAGAACAAGACCTTAGTTATTATGGAAGTGTGTGCTCTTAATCCTAATATAATAACAAGCACATATATTTAATATTTATTTCTTTGACTTATCAGAGGGCGAGATTTAGCTAGATAAATCAAAAGACCCAATAATTTGGGAAATGATATTACTTATAGTGTGTGTTGTTGATTATAGAAGGAAACTGTGTCCTAGTAATCTAGGATGATAATGCCCCCAAGAGGAGTTTATAAGGATTGTCATGTTAAACCCTGCAGGTTGACTTAGTCCGACACGACAATAAGGTTGAGTGGTACTACTCTTGGACTAAGATATTAATTAAAGTGAGTTGTCAGTAAATCAATTAATTAGTGGACATCCGACATCTTAAACACAGGGAGATTAACACACTAATAATAAGAAGGAGCCCAAAATGTAATTTGGGATTGGTGCGGTAGTTCAATAATAATTTTTTAGTGGTATAAATTATTATTGATGAAATTAAGTTGGGTGTTCGGGGCGAACACGGGAAACTTAATTTCATTGGGAGACCAAAACTAATTGCTCCTCTTGGTCCTTATCGTAGTCTCTTATTTATAGAGTATTATACCCACCTATATCCACCTTCTTACCCAACCATTATGTGGCCGACCAAGCAAGCTTGGAGTCCAAGCTTGGGCCGACCAAGCCATAGGTTGAGCCAAGTATAGGTGGTCGGCCCTAGCTTGGAGCCCAAGTTTGGTGTGGCCGATCATGTAAAGAATAAAAGGGATTTTGTTTAAAATTTTTCCATATGTGGATGCCATGGTTTTAAAAGAGAGTTTAAAATTTAAATATTTCCTTTTATAGCTTTCTACAAAAGATTAAGTGAAAGGTTTGATATCTTTCCTTATTTGTAGTTAAAAGGAAGATTTTAATTTTTGATAAAACTTTCCTTTTTTGTAACCATCTTGATGATATAAAAGAAAGTTTTAAAATTAAATATTTCCTATTATAGTTTCTACAAAAGATTAAGAAAAGATTTGATATCTTTCCTTATTTGTAGATTGAGAGGAAGTTTTTAATTTTAAAGATAACTTTCCTTTTTGGAAATCATCCACATATTTTAATAGAGAGATTTTAATTTATAAAATTTTCTTTTATAACCAACCATGAAGGGAAAAATTATTAGAGAACTTTTTATTTTAAAATTTTCGGAAACAAATAAGGAAGTTTTAATTTTGTGTTTAAAACTTGCCTTATTTGGAGCATGATGGTGTGGCTGGCCATAGCATGAGTTAAAATGAATTTTTAATTAAATTTTCCTTATTAACCAATGACAAGGAGAATAAGAGAATTTTAATTATAATTAAATTTCCTTATATGCCAAGACCAAGGAATATAAAAGAGGGGGTAAAGGTGCCTCACCATACAACATATCTTCTATTATTCCTCTCTATCTTTTTTTCCTTGGTGTGGCCGGCCCTATTCCTCTTCTCCTTTCTTCTTCTTATGGCCAAACCACATCATCTCTTGGAGATCTTGTGGTGGCCGGATTATGCTTTGAGAAGGAGAGAAAGGAGACTTTGTTTCTAGCATCCCTTGGAGCTTGGTGGTGGTGGTCGAACCTCATACTTTCTTGGAGTTATTGAGGTGGCCGAATCTTGCTTGGAGAGGAAGGTAGCTTGGGTGGATTCTCATCTCGGTAGATCATCACCACACGACGTCCGAGATAAGAAGAGGAATACGATAGAAGATCAAGAGGTTGTTGCTTACAAAGAAAGGTATAACTAGTAATTCTATTCCGCATCATACTAGTTTTCTTTGTATAGATTTTGAAATACCAAACACAAGAGGCATATGATTCTAGGTTTCAGATTTGTTTCGAATTTGTGTTTCTTTGTTTTTCAAATTTTTGATTCGATTATTCTTTTTGGTTAAGCCTAGGATTACTATAAGGAAATTAAATATTAAATTTCATTGAAAGGTTTTGTCTAGGAAGTGGTAGTTGCTCCCATATCCAAGAAGGCCTAGTGGCTCGCCATGTTTAACCTAGAAGTCGATTTCTGAAATTAATATTTAATTAAATTTGTAACATAGGTGGATTTGGATCTATAATATTAAGTATCGTTTGCGATTCAAATCTAAATATCTAAGAACAGATAAGTTAAATTTGGAAATCAATAATGTTAAGTTCCGTTTACGATTCTAAATTTAATTTCTAAAGAACACAATAGGTTGTTAGGAATGGTTCAGGACTTGTACAAAATTTTTGTACAGGGGAACCAGTACGATATTCCGAGTATCAACCAACAAATGAATGGTCACTCGTTCGGTGAACCTTTTTATTTAATGTCGATATTTCATTCTACACCGTTCGGCTCTTCCTTTTCATATTTTTTGAATTGCGAACCACTTACCATAATACGAAAAACTTCCAAGTGGGTTCCGTGGCCCACCGGTCGACATCTTATTACTTGCTTGGATAAGTCATTTTTCATTGGCCTCGGGTTTTTATCCTCCGCTCGGTTGTTGCAGACGCAGACTTAGATTTAAGGTCGTCGTTTGATTGTTGACGAAGACCGGGGTATAAGGTTGCCACTCGACCGTTGACAAAGATCGGGGTTTAACGTCGCCGCTCGACGGTCAGTGAAGACTAGGGTTTAACGTCGCCGCTCGACAGTTAGTGAAGACTAAGGTTTAACATCGCCGCTTGACGGTTGGTGAAGACTAGGGTTTAATGTCGTCATTTGATGGTCAGTGGAGATCGGGGATTAATGTCGCCGCTCGATAGCTGATGACGACCGGGGTTTAATGTTACCGCTCGACAGTTGGTGACAACCGGGGTTTAACGTCGCCGCTCGACGGTTGGTGAAGACTAGTGTTTAACGTCACCGCTCGACGGTCAGTGGAGACCAGGATTTAACGTCACTGCTCGACTGCTGATGACGTCCGGGGTTTAACGTTGCCGCTTGACGATTGGTGACGACCGGGGTTTAATGCCATCTCTCGACGGTTGGTGAAGACCGGAGTTTAATGTTGTCGCTCGACGGTCGTAATGCGTAGACAGAAGTTTATGGTCGTCGCTCGACTTTTAACGTGGTCGTTCGACTCAAGAGTATGGAAAACTTGTGTTTTTTATTCATGTTTATCCAACATTCAGAAGGCACACACACATACAAATACATCAGATACTCACTCATGCACATGTTATCTGGCCCTGTAGGGTTGGAGATGGTTCGCGCTCCACGACCGCTTGAGCTATCTTCCGTCTCCATCCTTTAGGTAGTAGGCTCCCAGCAGAATTTCTGTACGACCTTGTAAGGTCCCACCCATGGCGCCTCAAGCTTGGTGACATCACCAACCGGCTTTATTCTCTTCCACACTAGATCGCCGACTTGGAAGGACCTTGGGATCACTCTTTGATTGTAGTTTTGCTTCATCCGTTTCCGATACACTATCAACCGAATGGTAGCCTTATCCTACGCCTCATTCACCAAGTCGAGCTCCATGAGTTTTCGCTCGACATTCCTCTCGTCGTAGAGCTGCACTCGATCAGTTTCTACTCTGACCACCACAGGGACCACCACTTCACCGTCGTACACTAGGTGAAATGGTGTTACGCCGGTCGCCTCCTTTGGAGTCATACAGATGGTCCACAAAACACTGGGGAGCTCATCGACCCAGCTATCTCTTGCGTGGCCGAGCCGAGTCCGTAAGCCTCTGAATATCTCCTTGTTGGTGACCTTCACTTGGCCGTTGCTTTAGGAGTAGGTCACAGAGGTGAAGGCCTGCTAGATGTCATAGCCTTTGCACCACTCCTTGAGCCTCTGACCAGCGAATTGCCTTCCGTTGTCTGAGACGAGCCGGCGGGGGATGCCGAACGGACACAGGAAGTTCTGCCAGATGAATTTGATAACCATCTGTTCACTTATTTTAGCTAGCGGCTTAGCCTCCGCCCACTTGGAGAAGTAATCCACTGTGACGAGCAGAAATTTTGGTTGAGCAGTCGCCATGGGGAATGACCCAACGATGTCCATGCCCCATTGGTCGAACGGGTAAGACACCATGGATGCCTTCATCTCCTCGGTCGGTCGATGCGAGATATTGTGATACTTTTGACAGGACAGGCAGGTGACTACCGTTCGAGCGACATCCTCTTGGAAAGTGTGCCAAATTTTTTAATTTATTGCAAATTCTTTAAAAAAAAATTTAACCTTAGACTGGTTAAAGAACCCCATTTTTTTATGTGATCAAAAGGGGAGAAGAATGTTAAGTTTAGGGGGAGGCGTATTCAAAATTTTTCATTGAAAAATCTTACTTACACTTATTTGCAAAATTATTTGTTTCTACATTATGTTTGTTTTACCCTAGCTTAACTTGGGCTGCTCACATCAAAAAGAGGGAGATTGTTGGAATCCCAAGGTGTTTTGATGTGATCAAACAAGTTAAGTTAGATCCTTTTTGGTTTAACCCTTGTGTCTAAGTGTGCAGGAGCTTAGGAGTACAGGAAGTCGAGCGAAAGACGTGGCTAGCGAAAAGGATGACACGAGGAGAGAGCCGACGGGCTCGGTGCGTATGAGGGACGAGGTGCCGCGGAAGAGTACACCAGTGGACGAGAAGAACGTACGCGACATTCGAGGGACGAGAAACCGGGGAGGAAGACTGCTCGAGGAGAAGGTCGGAAGTTAGGTTCGGGTGAGCCCTATTCTGAATGGTCGAGATCACCCAAGCTAGAAGAGCCGGAGCGGAAGACCCAGACCGAGGTGAGCTGAACTGGAGCAGAGGTCTCAGACGGAAAAGTCAATCAGAGTTGACTTTGGGGGTCCGAGCGCCCGGAACCATTCCGGGCACCCAGAACAGTCCGGGGCACCCAGAACAGTCCGGGGCGCCCGGAACCCTTCCGAGTATCCGGACCGAGTTTTTATCCAGATCGCGGTTAAACTGTGATCCGTACAAAAGGGATAAAATTTTATCCCCCCAGGGCGCCCGGAACCCTTCCAGGTGCCCCGAACAATGCTATAAATATAACACTGATTTTCATAGTTAAATCAATTCACTTGTAATCCAATTCTCTGTACTATATTTTTCTGTCTGTGCTGTTAACGCTGTAAGAGGCTACTCCACCCGAAGGAGATCTTTAGATAGTGCGCCATATTCTCCTTGGATTAGTAATCCTCTGATTGCAAACCAAGAAACTCCTCTGTGTCTGTTTTCTTTTAATTAGTCTCTTTGCATTTTATTTACAAGTGTTCTTTATTTAGTTATAAGCCGAGAAAGGGTTGGTTTATTTTTTCAAGGCAATTCACCTCTCTCCTCTTGCCGGCCTCCAAAAGGACCAACAAGTGGTATCAGAGCGAGAACGCTTCAGAAGGACTAACCGCCGATCGAATCAAAGGAACCAATGGCCGAACCAAGCATCGTTTCACCAAAATTCGAGGGAGATTTCGCACATCGAAAACGCCGTATGGAGGTATTTCTGAAAACTGATTTTGAAATTCATTTAATAATAAAATATGGTTTTGTAGCTCCGACGAATCAAAATGGAGAAGAAAAAGAAGAAAGTCTTTGGACAAAGAAGGAGCAAAATGATTCCGTAGCGAATAATCGAGCGGAGTATCACTTGCTGAACGTGCTGCCGCCTCAAGAAGTCAACTGCATCGGAAGCTACTCGTCGGCCAAAGAACTCTGGAAAAAATTCCTGGAATTCCACGAAGGCACATTCGAAGCCAAGCTCGCAAGAAGAGATATACTTCAGAACAAACTGACGAACATCCGTCTGGAAAGAGGTGAGAAAGTAGCTGATCTACACGCAAAGGTAAAAGAGTTAATTACCGGAATTGAGAACCTCGGTGAAACGGTAACCAACCGGGACACTATATGCTACACACTTAACGCCTTTCCCAGAACTTCGGAATGGATCTCGATAATTAACGCCTACTACATTTCAAAGGACCTGGAGATAAGTACCCTAGAGGAATTATTTTCTACTCTTGAATTATATGAAACTAGATGTGCAGGGACAACAAAGGAATCAAGCCAGATTATGGCGCTAAACGCAACCAAGAATGATGAACCCGAGTCAGACTCAGAAGAAGATCAAGAAGCGTATATGATAAGAAATTTTAAAAATTTCTTTCAATCTAATAAATTTTAAAAAAATGCAAAATAAGAAGAATCTGAGAAATAGAAGAAGAGTTCGTTGCTACCAGTGTCAGAAGGAAGGACACTTAAAAGAGGATTGCCCAGAACTCAAGAAAGATAAAGTCAAGATACCTAAGAAGCACAAGGATCTAAAAGCTACTTGTGATGACACTTTATCATCTGAATCTGAAGTACAAGAATATGCCGGACTAGCACCGATGGCGAGCTATGAAGGGCAAAGTACATCGGAACCCAGCATCGATGAAGGGGGAGCGACTTCAGATGAATGCAGGGAAACAGGGGGAGAGTCAGACTTCAAGTCTGATATGGTAAGTGAGGTATGCATCTTACCTCCTGATCAACTTTATTTTGGAATTAAGTCTATGGCAAAATCCATGTTCAAGTTAAAAAGTAAAAATACCAAATTAAAAAATGAAATTTTAGAAATAAAAAGAATTTTAGCAAAATCTTATCTAATAGAAGACTTTAAAAAAGTAAAACTTGAAAATGATAAATTAAAAGAAGAAATAGATGTTAGGACCGATGATCTCGGCTAGAGAGGGGGTGTGAATAGCCGACCCAAATCCTTCGCGTTTCTTCCTACGATTAGGGTTAGCGCAGCGGAAAAGAAACGTAGAAACGAAAAGGAAGAAAACAAACCTCAAACTCGATGGATGTAACGAGGTTCGGAGGTGATACTCCTACTCCTCGGCGTGTCCGTAAGGTGGACGAGCCCTATCAATCCGTCGGTGGATGAGACCCCGGAGAACCGGCTAATGTAACACTCCTTCTGGGTGGAGAAACCTCGCCACAATGTTTTGCAAAAGCAATACAGGAGTAGAAAGCAGCAAGAAGCAAAATACAATACAAATGTATGAAACACCTTCGCTTACTTGCCTTCTCTTCGACTGGATGAAGCAGCAGCTTCTCGGATCCAACCACAACAGCAACAGCAACTGATCAATTGGTCCCAGCCGAGTGGAAGCTCACAAAAAGCTTCAGGAACGAAGAGCTCAGCAAAGCTCGCAGAAGAACTTGCAGCAGCAAGAAGAAACAGAGAGGAAGAAGAAGAGATAGAGAGAGTCACCCTCGATCTCCTTTTATACCTGCATCCACCTGCGAAGAAGAAGCCAGAAGACAGAAGACCGTTGCGAGCCAACGGATAGTTCTGGACCGATCAGGCTAAAGCCTGATCGGCCCAGGCCGCCTCTGATCGGTCCCAGGACCGATCAGGCCCCAGTCTGATCGGTCCCCGGACCGATCCCACCTCTCTGTAAGAGAGGTGGCTGTGTCTCTGATCGATCGTGTAGACCGATCAGACTCCCTTCTGATCGGTCCCCAGACCGATCAGTTCACTCACAGAAATTTGGCTTCAACTCTTCTGATCGATCTCCAGACCGATCAGATGACTTACAGAACCCTTCTGTTTGTTATCTGATCGGTCACCAGACCGATCAGATACTCAGACGTATCGCTGGATCGGTCACCAGACCGATCCAGGTTTAGAGCTCCAGCCCTAAACCCTAAATGGTCCTGAGAACGAGCTACCGAGCCCTCTCTTGACCTAGTCCGGAGAACGAGCTACCGAGCCCTCTCCGACTTCATCCGGTTCAGAGAAAGAGCTACCGAGCCCTCTCTGATCACAGTCCGGAGAGCAAGCTACCGAGCCCTCTCCGACTTTCCGTGCCAAGTCTCCAACTTGGTCTTCTCCGTGTCAAGTCTCCATACTTGGACTTTTCCCGTGCCAAGCTCCCTGCTTGGACTTTTCACCAGATGTCTGGTCAACCTTGACCCATCTGGATTTCCCTTGCCTGGCTTCACTCACCAGGACTTCCAAACTGCCTAGCTTCACTCACCAGGTCTTTCCCCTGCCTGGCTTCACTCACCATGTCTTCCCAAACGCCTAGCTTCACTCACCAGGACTTTCTCCAACTGCCTGACTTCACTCACCAGGACTTTCACTTTCACCTAGCTTCACTCACTAGGATTTTCACCTGGCTTCACTCACCAGGAACTTTCACTTTCACCTAGCTTCTCTCACTAGGATTTTCACCTGACTTCACTCACCAGGATTTCCAGACTGCCTGGCTTCACTCACCAGGACTTTCCGAACTGCCTGGCTTCACTCACCAGGACTTTACGAACTGCCTAACATCCCAGTTAGGACTTCCCAGTCAAGTATCCGGTCAACCTTGACCTACTTGATTCTTCTTCATCCAACCTGATCAGACCCTGATCAGTATCTCTCCGCATGGACAGCTGCACCTGCATTGTCCATGTCTACATGTCTTTCTGTATTGTCAAACATCGAAACCATGACCAAGGTTTACGCTTGGTCAACTAGGTCAACCTTGACCTACTGGAAATTGCACCAACAATCTCCCCCTTTTTGATGTTTGACAATACCTTTAAGTTAGGCTAATCCAATAGCCTCAACTTTCTTCATGCCACCAGGTAATGAAACATAAGTTACAACCTTACATTCTCCTTCTAAGAAGGCAACCTCCTTCTTAGATAATGAAGGCCTAACTTAAACCCTTCATTCTCCCCCTATTGGCACACATCAACAAACTCTCCCCCTGAAGAGTAAGTTATCATTGTTCACAACTTCACTCGTTGTGATCAACAAACTCTCCCACTAACTCCAATGTTCTTCCTTGAACATTCTCTAGACATTCTCCATTCTCCTCAAACTCCAATGAGACATTCTCCCCCCCCCCCCTTTTTTTTTTGACACACATCAAAAAGAGTGAATCAAGGTCAAGAGTTTCTTCCTAATGAAAGTCCCATACCTTTCATTGAAACCCTTAATTTCCCCCTTGACACTAGAGTAACAATTAACTTAGTGATAATCCCATATCACTTAAGTCTTTTAGGAGTAAAAACTCCCCCTAAAAGTCAACTCCCCCTTGACTAATAGGTAAAACTCCCCCTAAAGGTCAACTCCCCCTTGACCATTGCACCAACAGTGTCTTGGAGAGTTTCAACCCTTTAGAAATCCAAAACACCAACTTCATTGCTGAAATTTCAGAAATTTCAGACAGCACAGTCGAAACTGGCACGCCCTGATCGGTCACCAGACCGATCAGGTCTTCCCTGGATCGGTCACAGTGACCGATCCACACAGACCTGGACCGATCAGGGAACCTCCTGATCGGTCCACAACCTCTGATTTCTATTTCTGAATTTTTCTTCTCTGAAATTCAGAAACCTCTAGAAAATCACAGAAAATTTCAAAAATTATAAAATTTTGAGGATACATTCCTCATAACATATACTATCATGGAAAAATAGTTTTCTATGAAAATAACTTCCATTTTCAAAACTTGATACAAAGTTCGAAAAACTTTGAGATAGTTCAAGTTTAACTCAACCTTTGTATCACTTTGCTCAATGATGAATGCTATCACTAGAAAAGCTTCATCAAGGTTTTTCAAATTAATTTTAAAATGATTTTAAAGCCTTTAATTTGGGACCACAATCTTAGGGCTAAATGTACATGACCTGTACATAAGCTTTCCCTATGATCCCCAATTTAGAATTAGGCTCATCTAGGTACAAGAACTATGCACCTTGATCCTAACTCATCATCCTAATATCTCACACACATCTAAGGTGTATCAAACACATTCAAGTCAATTTTGATGTGAGATAGGGGTTTAGGTCTTCTTAAGCTAAGTTCTCATGCATTTTCTAAACATCAATTTGATCTCCATATCAAATTGTGTTTTTAACCTTAAATCAATTTCATTGATTATAAATGCAAGAAATGATGACATGGCATAAAATGATATCATACATAATAACATGTGCCAATGTCATGATGTCATGGCATAAAGTATGAAACTTAAATAAAGCATGACATATAAATAACCTAAGCATTATTATGACGTTTTAAATGATCATAAAATAAATATGATGTCATGACATGGTATATGGCAAACAATATATGGCAAATAGCACATAAAGATATAGAAAATACCTAATTCTAGCCTTAGTTGCCATTTTTGATAATTTTGATCATTTTGCCATAAATTCTATATTCCTAAGTGTAATAAACCTAAAATCATATCCTCAAGACTTTTAGATCACTATGTGCCAACTAGATTGACTCTAGAAAAAGTCCTCAAATGTGGTTGGTACATCCTAATTATCTTAGGAATAATTTTCACTTTCATTTTCAAGGCTTGATTAGACCTTGAAAATTCCTAAGGTGTCACCTTTTGCCATGATTAGGTTAACTACCTATTCAAGTAAGGTTGGCACACCCTAAACCATCTAGTGTGATGGAATCACGCTCCTAGGAACCCAATACCTATTGGAGCTCATTGGGTTCACTAAGTATTCACTAGGGATGACTTCCCTAGCAACCCTTCTAATGACCCTCCTAGGCTTTGAAGCCTTGGTCATTTGGGATTCATCAAGATCAACTCTAGGGGTGACTCCCCTTGTGACCTTGGTGATGATCTTCCTTGCCCTAGATTTTGTTCCATAATCTAATGGAACATTGTGATAAGTGGGCTTGACCACTTGGGACTTAGGTTTGTGACCTAAACCTTTCTTGTCCTTGGACATTGGTTTTTGACCCTTAAACCCTAGAGATGACTTCTCCAAGTTCTTAAGAGTCTTTTCCAAAGTATCAAGTCTTGACCTCAAGACTTGATTCTCCTTCTTTAATATCTCAATTTTTAATTTTTCATTTTTCTTTGAGGTATTCCTAGGCATGTGTCTAGTTGTCTTGGGGTTTCTACCTAGATTTTCCTTAACCTTAGATGAATTAATCCTAGGGTTGATATTTCTAGTGTTGTCCTTATCTAGGCTCACATGTTTGACACCTAAGCATGTGTATCGATTTCTAATGTTATCATGCTTACCATTATTAACAATAGCAATAAGGCTACTAGTATGTGTCCTATTATTATTGCAATAATGTGCCTTAGAGATTACCTTAGGGTTTGCCTTAGCTCCCCCTATCGATGTGCTCGTCTTCTTGTCCTTGTGAGGTTGCCTCCCCCTCGGACATTGACTCCTATAGTGTCCCCTTCGCTTGCATTGGAAGCACACCACGTGCTCCTTGCCCTTGCGTGTTGGGACTCCGGCTTCCTTGACCTTTGGCGCCGGTGGAGTCTTTCTAACCCTCTTTGGAAACTTACTCTTGTAATGCCCAAATTCCCTACACTCAAAGCACATTATGTGTAATTTGCTAGAAACTAAATGACTTGAGTTACCTAGAGTTGAGGATGGATGAACGCTCTCTCCTTCATCCCTTCCGGAGGTAGAAGCTTCTTCTTCTTGCTCCGAACTTGAAGAAGAACTCTCCTCCTCTTCTTCTTTAAATGTTGAGTGGCCCTCAACTTCTAAATCCATTCCTCCATGAAGTGAGCTACTTGGCTCACTTGACTCCTTTTCATGACTTGAAGTGGAGTTCTCCTCATGGAACTTTGCCAAGTTGTTCCACAACTCCTTGGCATCGTTATATCCACCTATCCTACATAAAACATCATTAGGTAAAGAAAATTCAAAAATTTTCAATACCTCATCGTTGACTAGGGATTAGTGGACTTGTTCCTTGGTCCACTCCTTCTTCTCTAGGGTTTCTCCTTTCTTGTCCATCGGAGGCTTGAAACCTAATTGAACACAACTCCAATTTTCAAGGTTAGTCATAAGAAAGTACTTCATTCTTACCATCCAAAACGCGAAGTCGTCGCGATCGTAGAAGGGTGGAATTGTGACGTCTTCTCCAAATAACTCCATTCTCTAGCTCGTGCTCCCCCGGGTGTTGATCCAACGAAGAGCGACCTCGCTCTAATACCACTTGTTAGGACCGATGATCTCGGCTAGAGAGGGGGTGTGAATAGCCGACCCAAATCCTTCGCGTTTCTTCCTACGATTAGGGTTAGCGCAGCGGAAATGAAACGTAGAAACGAAAAGGAAGAAAACAAATCTCAAACTCAATGGATGTAACGAGGTTCGGAGGTGATACTCCTACTCCTCGGTGTGTCCGTAAGGTGGACGAGCCCTATCAATCCGTCGGTGGATGAGACCCCGGAGAACCGGCTAATGTAACACTCCTTCTGGGTGGAGAAACCTCGCCATAATGTTTTGCAAAAGCAATACAGGAGTAGAAAGCAGCAAAAAGCAAAATACAATACAAATGTATGAAACACCTTCGCTTACTTGCCTTCTCTTCGACTGGATGAAGCAGCAGCTTCTCGGATCCAACCACAACAGCAACAACAACTGATCAGTTGGTCCCAGCCGAGTGGAAGCTCACAAAAAGCTTCAGGAACGAAGAGCTCAGCAAAGCTCGCAGAAGAACTTGCAGCAGCAAGAAGAAACAGAGAGGAAGAAGAAGAGTTAGAGAGAGTCGCCCTCGATCTCCTTTTATACCTGCATCCACCTGCGAAGAAGAAGCCAGAAGACAGAAGACCGTTGCGAGCCAACGGATAGTTCTGGACCGATCAGGCTAAAGCCTGATCGGTCCAGGCCGCCTCTGATCGGTCCTGGGGACCGATCAGGCCCCAGTCTGATCGGTCCCCGGACCGATCCCACCTCTCTGTAAGAGAGGTGGCTGCGTCTCTGATCGGTCGTGGAGACCGATCAGACTCCCTTCTGATCGGTCCCCAGACCGATCAGTTCACTCACAGAAATTTGGCTTCAACTCCTCTGATCGGTCTCCAGACCGATCAGATGACTTACAGAACCCTTCTGTTTGTTATCTGATCGGTCACCAGACCGATCAGATACTCAGACGTATCGCTGGATCGGTCACCAGACCGATCCAGGTTTAGAGCTCCAGCCCTAAACCCTAAATGGTCCTGAGAACGAGCTACCGAGCCCTCTCTTGACCTAGTCCGGAGAACGAGCTACCGAGCCCTCTCCGACTTCGTCCGGTTCAGAGAACGAGCTACCGAGCCCTCTCTGACCACAGTCCGGAGAGCAAGCTACCGAGCCCTCTCCGACTTTCCGTGCCAAGTCTCCAACTTGGTCTTCTCCGTGCCAAGTCTCCATACTTGGACTTTTCCCGTGCCAAGCTCCCTGCTTGGACTTTTCACCAGATGTCTGGTCAACCTTGACCCATCTGGATTTCCCTTGCCTGGCTTCACTCACCAGGACTTCCAAACTGCCTAGCTTCACTCACCAGGTCTTTCCCCTGCCTGGCTTCACTCACCAGGTCTTCCCAAACGCCTAGCTTCACTCACCAGGACTTTCTCCAACTGCCTGGCTTCACTCACCAGGACTTTCACTTTCACCTAACTTCACTCACTAGGATTTTCACCTGGCTTCACTCACCAGGAACTTTCACTTTCACCTAGCTTCTCTCACTAGGATTTTCACCTGGCTTCACTCACCAGGATTTCCAGACTACCTGGCTTCACTCACCAGGACTTTCCGAACTGCCTGGCTTCACTCACCAGGACTTTACGAACTGCCTAACATCCCAGTTAGGACTTCCCAGTCCAGTATCCGGTCAACCTTGACCTACTTGATTCTTCTTCATCCAACCTGATCAGACCCTGATCAGTATCTCTCCGCATGGACAGCTGCACCTGCATTGTCCATGTCTATATGTCTTTCTGTATTGTCAAACATCGAAACCATGATCAATGTTTACGCTTGGTCAACTAGGTCAACCTTGACCTACTGGAAATTGCACCAACAATAGAAAACTTGAAAAATTCTGTTTGTTCAAATATTTCTTTTTTTTAGAAATTATAGAGGATTAAACTGGTACTATAGGTTTCACAAAAGCCAAATCAGAAAAATATCAAAGGCTTATATTCCTAAAAAAATACCTGATTAACTTTGTAGGAACGAACCTCTATTGTGTTTCAAAAACCTGTTTAATTTAAATTTAAAATTAGACTTAGCATTTTCAGCAAGAAAATTAAATATTTAATTTCTTTATAAGGCTTTGTCTAGAAAGTGGTTGTTGCTCCAATAACTAAGAAGGCTTAGTGCCTTGTCATTGCCTAGAAGCCAAGTATTGAAATGAAAAGTTTAATTGACTAACTGGAAAACATTAATTTGAAATGCTTTAAAGGGTTACTCAATTTATTTTAGACAATTCTCAAAAATATTTATGTTTGCAAAAACATAGAGAAATTTTCTCATTTTTTAAAAATTATTTTTAACTCAGAATTTTTTTTACTTAGAAACTTTTTGCAACTCTTAGCATTTATTAAAATTTCTTCTAAAAGTTCCACTTAGAAAAATTCAATATTATTTCTGTTAAAATATGTTATTCCGTTGCACAAAATGTTATGTTTAACTTAGAAAATCAAATTTCTTTTTTACTTAGAAATTTTCATACTTAGATTTTTTTAACACTTAAAAATTTTTAATTTATTGCAAATTCTTTTAAAAAAAAATTTAACCTTAGACTTGTTAAAGAACCCCATTTTTTTATGTAATCAAAGGGGGAGAAGAATGTTAAGTCTAGGGGGAGGTGTATTCAAAAATTTTCATTGAAAAATCTTACTTACACTTATTTGCAAAATTATTTGTTTCTATATTATGTTTGTTTTACCCTAGCTTAACTTGGGTTGCTCACATCAAACAGGGGGAGATTGTTGGAATCCCAAGGTGTTTTGATGTGATTAAACAAGTTAAGTTAGGTCATGTTTGATTTAACCCTTGTATCTAAGTGTGCAGGAGCTTAGGAGCACAAGAAGTCGAGCGGAAGACGCGGCTAGCGAGAAGGATGACACGGGGAGAGAGCCGACGGGCTCGGTGCGTCTGAGGGACGAGGTACCGCAGAAGAGTACACCGATGGATGAGAAGAATGTATGTGACGTTCGAGGGACGAGAAATCGGGGAGGAAAGCTGCTTGAGGAAAAGGCCGGAAGTTGGGTTCGGGTGAGCCCTATTCCGGATGGCCGAGATTACCCAAGCTAGCGAAACTAGAGTGGAAGACCCGAACCGAGGCGAGCTGAACCGGAGCAAAGGTCCCGGACGAAAAAATTCTACCGAGTTGACTTTGGGGGCCCGGGCGCCCGGAACCATTCCGGGCGCTCGGAATAGTCCGGGTCGCCCGGAACCCTTTCGGGCGCTCAGACCGAGTTCTTATCCAGATCGTGGTCAAATTGTGATCCGTGCGAAAGGGATAAAATTTTATCCCCCCAAGGCACCTGGAACCTTTCCAGGCGTCCCGAACAGTGCTATAAATATAGCATTGATTTTCATAGTTAAATCAATTCACTTGTAATACAATTCTCTATGCTATACTTTTCTGTCTGTGTTGTTAACGCTGTAATAGGCTACTCCGTCCAAAGGAGATCTTCAGATAGTATGCCATATTTCCCTTGGATTAGAAATCCTCTGATTGCAAACCATGTAACTCCTTTGTATCTGCTTTCATTTAATTAGTCTCTTTACTTTTTATTTACAAGTGTTCTTCATTTAGTTATAAGCCGAGAAAAGGTTGATTTATTTTTTCAGAGTAATTCACCTCTCCCCTCTTGCCGACCTCCAAAGGTACCAACAACAACCTCCCGGATGATTTTCATAGGAGCCTTGGTGCACTTCTTGGAGAATGTATTCCACATCCTCTGACCCAATGCACTTAAGCAATAGTCTTGAGAAAGCCCACTTGTAAAATTGATCCTTGATCAATGTAAATCATCCGACTCTCTTCTTCAATAGGCGAGCTGCTTCCTGATCGAATGGTGTGCTTCTGGAGCGGAGGAATTCGACCAACGACATTCTCCAGTCGTTTGGGAAGGAAATTCCCTCCATCCGGTTGATATGCGCCACCAGTGAGACCTATTTGATTGGCTGACTTATCACGACCGGGGATAATGAACTAGCTAATTTAGCCAGTTTATCCGCTACTTGGTTGTTTGATTAAAGGATATTCTGTATAATGACTTCTTGGAAATTTGTTCTCAGCTTTTCGAAGGCTTCTGCGTATAGCTTGAGTCGGGCGCTGCTTATCTCGAATGTCCTTAATAGCTGCTGAGTGGCCAACTAAGAGTCTGAGTGAATGAGAATTTTTGTGGCTTCGACATGTCGCGCTGTCTGTAAGCCGACTATCAACGCTTCATATTTAGCTTCGTTATTGGTGGCCCGATAATCCAGCTGAACAGAAATTTGCATCTGATTCTCCCACGGTGAAATTAATAATATATCGATCTTGCTGCCTTGATGAGTGGACAAGCCATCGACGTATATTTTCCAAGTTGCATCTGACTCGGTATTTTAGACCTCTGTGACGAAATCAGCCAAGGCTTGGGCTTTAATCACTGTTCGAGGCTAGTACTAGTTGTCGAACTCACTGAGCTCGATCGTCCACTTGATCACTTGCCCGGATGCCTCCGAATTTAGAAGGACTTTTCCTAGAGCACTGTTGGTCATCACAACAATCAGGTAAGCCAGAAAGTACGGACTGAGTCTCCGAGCGGCTAACACCAATGCATAAGCCAACTTTTCAAGACAGATGTAGTGGGATTCTGTATCTTTCAATATATGGTTCAAAAAAATACACGGGCTGTTGTTCTGGACCGTTTTGCCTAACTAATGCCGAGCCAAGCGCATACTCGGTGGATGACAAATAGATCAGAGCAACTCACTAGCACTTGGCTTAGCTAACACAAGCAAGAAATTAAGGTACTCCTTGAGCTCTTCCAATGCCCGGTCGCACTCCGCGTTCCATTGAAACTTTGTAGCTTGGCGTAACACCTTGAAGAATGGATGACTTCGATCGAATGACTTAGAGATGAACCTAGACATGACTTAGAGATGAACCTAGATAGTACGGTGATTCGTTCGGTCAGCCGTTGAGCCTCCTTCAAGTTGTGAAGCAAAGACATGTCTTGTAGCGCATTCACCTTGCTCGAATTCGCCTCGATGCCCCGTTCGGTGATGATGTATCCAAGGAAGTGTCCACTCTTCATACTGAAGACATTTGCTCGGGTTCATCTTTATCCCATATGCTCTTAAGGTTCGGCATGTTTCTTCGATGTCTACACATAGCTCAACAGCTCGGAGTGACTTTATTAATATGTTTTCGACATATACTTCTATGTTACATTTGATTTGTCGCCGAAACACCTTGTTTATGAGCCTCTGGTAGGTGGCGCCGATGTTCTTTAGTCCGAACGGTATGACGTTATAGCAGAACGTTCCTTCGGCCATGATAAACTTGACCTTTTCCTGATCCTCTCTGGCGAGCGGTACTTGGTGGTAGCCCTGATACGTGTCGAGCATGCAGATCAGCTTGCTGCCCACCGTAGAGTCCATCATCTAGTTTATCCAGTGCAGTGGATAGAAATCCTTCCGACACACCTTAATCAAGTCGTGAAAGTCGATGTAGACCCGCCATTTGTTGCCCGGCTTGGAAACCAGCACGACGTTAGCGAACCAGCTCGGGAATTGCACTTCCCGTATGTGGCCGGCCTCCAGCAGTTTCTCTATCTCTGTTTGGATGATCAAGTTTTGCTTCGTGCTAAAGTCTCTCTTCTTTTGCTTCACCGGCCGAGCGTCTGGTCAGACGCGGAGCTTGTGTTGAGCCACACTCGGCGAGATGCCAGGAAGCTCATGCATCGACCAAGCGAACACATCATAATTTTGTCTAAGGCAGGCGACCAACTTTGCCTTTTTCGCGCTTTCCAGATCGATGGCTATGAAGGTGGTTGCCTTTGACCGACTCGGGTGGATCTGAATCTCCTCCTTTTCCTCGTAAACCAGCGTAGGGGGCTTCTCCGTGATAACGTTCACCTCCATGCACGGATTTTCTAAGCAACCCTTGCTTCTGATTTGACCATCTTGACGTAGCATCATCGTGTGACCAACTGGACGCCTTTGACCTCGTCCACCCTATCATCCACCGGGAATTTGATCTTCTGGCAGTAGGTGGATACGATCGTCGGGAACTCGTTGAGGGCTAGTCAGTCCAATATAACATTGTACGTCGACGATGCGTCGACCACAATGAAGTTGGAGGTACTTTTCCTCTTCAATGGCTCCTCCCCGAGTGAGACAGCCAGGCAAACTTGGCTGATTGGCAACACTTCATTGCCTATGAATCCATAGGGCTGAGTTGTCATGGGCAGCAGCCTGCTCCGGTCGATTTGCATCTGATCGAACGCCTTCTTGAATATAATGTTCACCTAACTCCCTGTATCAATAAAAGTTTGATAAATAGTATAATTGATAATCACCGCTCGGATGATCAGTGTATCATCGTGAGGGATCTCCACTCTCTCTAGATCTCTGGGGGCGAAGCTAATCTCGGATCCTTCAGCCCTCTCTTTGTTGCAACCCATGGTACTGTGAATCTCAAGCCGTCGAGCGTGTGACTTCCTCGGTCGGTTGGAATTATCGTCTGTTGGTCCAACGACGATCATGCCTATCTCCCCCAAGTGGCGTTGCTCCTGTTATCCTCCTCTCGAGCCGCATGTCTGTTCCACTCGATGGAGACTCAGATGGGACTTGGATTGTTCCCACGCTGAGACTGATGGTGGTGTGATTCAGTTGTTGTCCTTTTCTCCTCACTTCGGATGGTTGATCAGTGCCTGTGTCATCGATCAGGTGATAGGGATTGACGACAATATCCCCATGGGGATGACCTGCTAGCTGTTAGGTTGTAGCGGTCTCGGGTGTTTTACGTTGCCAACTGATAGAAGCAGCAGAACATCAGTGTCAACATCTTGCCTTTTGCAGCCTTTGGATGAGTGTCCGCCATATGTTGGATGACATGTGTCTTGGGCTCGTGGTGTGGCGGGGCTCCTCCTGATCGAGGCCCCTTGGGGGGTTGATGACTGCTCGACTGCCGCAGTTCAGACACTCCTGCGGGCTCGGCGGGTGTCTCCTTCTTCATTGTCGCCTGGACTTCTTCCATGTTGATGTATTCGTTGACCTTCTTTTGTAGGTGGTCGAAGTCCCTCGGTGGCTTCCGAATAAGCGATCGGAAGAACACTCCTTCGATGAGCCCTTGGGTGAAGGCGTTCACCAACACATCCAAGGAGACCGCCGGGATGTCCCTTGCCACCTGATTGAAGCACTGGATGTAGGCCTCCAATGCCTCTCTGGGCCTTGCTTGAGTGAGAAAAAGTTCACGCTCGTCTTTTGGTGGCGGTGGTTACTGGCGAAGTGGTGAAGGAATGCCGCCCGCAAGTCCTTGAAGTTGTGGATCGATCCCTCTAGTAATCTTTTGAACCAGCGTTATACCGATCCGGAGAGAGTGGTGAGGAAGACCCGACATTTAACTCCATCGGTATACTGATGAAGTGTGGCCGCATTGTCGAATTTGGCCAAGTGGTTGTCTGAGTCGATGGTTCCGTTGTACTCTCCGATCACCAGCGGAGTGTAGTGCTTTGACAGAGGATCGTTCAGAATTCCCTCTGAAAACTGCTGATTGACCCGTTCGAGCAAATCATCCTCTCTAGGTGCCTTCCCTTTCCTCACATCCCGAACAAGTATGTCGTTTGAGGAAGACTCCCGATTTTTATCCGCTCGACCCCGTTCCTCCACTGGGATCCTGAACATGGCTCGATGGAAGGGCATAGGCGCATTGAGCGTGTTCCTATACGTGCCAGCCGACTTCTTGCTATTACCCTGAGCAAACACTCGATCCGCTCGGTCAACTTGACGGTTGATGCTGCTGACTCCTACACTTGGCATTCGGCCATTGCCTGTTGGCGCTTGGGCCTGTTGTTACTGTTGCTCTGTTATCTTCGCTGCTAGGGCTTGTATCAAAATGTCGAGCTCCTTTTGCGCCAGCGTCACCGTCGTGAACCGTCCGATGTCTTCCAAAGTTTAAGTGAACTTAAGCCTAGGATTAAGTGTTTCTTGTAGCTCTATCTGGTGCTACAAGAAAATTTAAGCCTATGATTAAGTGAATATTAGGATGTAATAATGGTTTAATCCAAAATTTAGAGAGTGGGAGTGGTGTGCTATATTTACCACAGTTGTCAGAAAACCTCAGATGGGCGTTAGTGACAAATTGTACGCAAGCTAATTGTTGGCCATCAAATTGTATACTTAGTAATGGTTGTGATGCAATTTTTATAAAAGTTTTTGGCAAGACTGAAAGAAGTGTATTTTTATCTATTGTGGAGTTAGTGGCTCCACTATCTAGAAAGACATGTAGTGTGAATTCATGGCCATGAATATTTACCAGGCATTTGACTCTAATATCTAGAGTTTTTTCTTTATTATAGATACTAGAGGCTTTATAAAGACTAGATCTCTATTTATTATATCTGCTGGTGTAAGTTGTAAGCCTTTGCCTTTATCAAGAGTAGCATGAGAAGAAAGCGGAAGAAGGTTTTCTTTCATTTGTTTATCCCGGGTCTCTAGTTCTGTTTCTAATTTATGAATACGAGTTTCTAATACATAGACTCTTGTTTCTAATAAAAAATTTTGAGTACCTCCCTTAGAGAGCTAGCTTATGGGTATTGTAATAGGGAATGGTTGTTGAAGACAAAGATTACAGACTTGTTTCTTACATAACTTACAGGTACCTCTTTTATCTAAAGATGGATAATAACTACAAAAAAAAAAGAATGTTATCAATTCCTATTTTGAGTATACACTCATGTGGACAGTTAAGTTCTTCTGTAGTCTTAGTACTGAGTTGTTTAAACATTAGATTTGTATCTTGAAATTCATCCCATAATTCTTCTAGATTATCTAGCATATCGTAGGGTATGTAATTTTGACTTTCAGGATGTAGGTTATTTAAGGAATCGGTCGACCGACTTGAAGGGGGTTGGATAGACGGGGCCCCCAAATCGATTAATCTTCCTACACTTGTTAGTATGCACAGCGGAATATACAAAACAAACAAGCTAAAGGAAATTAAACTAAAGACAAGAAAGAGTGCAAACCAAGCTACACGATCATTTACGTGGTTCGGAGATAAAGCTCCTACTCCACGGCGTGTCCTTGAAGTGGACGATCCCTATCTGTCGGTGGATTACTCCTCGTAAGACCTCCGGTTAGCTCACGTAGCTCCTTGTGGGTGGAGAAACCTCATCACAACTCTCACCAAGGGCTCTTTACAAGCTAGGGCACAGGTAGACTACTAATAGAGATTAACCACCTCTATTTCGTCAGTCTCAACCAAGCTTCCAAGGCTTGGTTATATAGGTTGCGGGTTAGAAAACCCCGCCTACCAGTCGACTGCCAAAACATGCAGTCGACAACCCTCTGTGGAAATTCGACGATTACATCCCAACGGCTCGATACTAGTCGACTGCTAAAACTAGTAGTCGGCTGCTCCACACTGGTTGAGCGAACAGAAGCATTCTGTTCGCTCCCAGTCGATTGCACCAGTCGACTGCGCCAGTCGACTGCACCAGTCGACTGCGCCAGTCGACTGATGAAACATGCAGTCAACTAGTACCGAGTACATTCTCTCACAGCACTCGGACCCTCACCCTTACGACTCATTTGACACTTCCTTCGCAGCCTTGACCTTTTGCCTTCAAGCCTACTTCCTCTTTGGCTCTCGTCCCTCGGATGCATACAAGCCCGCGGCTCGTTCCCAATGCCATCCTTCGCGTATGCCTTGAAGTCGCTTCCCTCGGCCCTTGTCCTTACTACCTTGTCCACGGTCCCTCGGATGCATACAAGCCCGCGGCTCGTCCCCAATGACATCATTCACCGGACCCGAAGCCGTCAACCTGAGTCTCATGTGTATCCTGTAGTCCTGCACAACTCAAGTACACATATCAAATACAAGGGTGAACCTAACTTAAACCCTTTTCCCAAACACCAAAACACATGGTCCCACAGACCATTGTGATTGCTCCAACAATCTCTCTCTTTGTGATGTTTGACAATACGTTTAAGTTAGGGAAAATAATAGAAAATAAATATGCTAAAACAAATGGACTTACGTTGCCAAGGCTACACATTTGGACTTACACCACAGAAACAAAATGCAACATGCATCGAAACCTATCCCAAGGCTCCCCCTACACCTAAGCTCCTCATCGAGCTAGGATTTTTACAACGGGTTTTTTAAGAACCTATCCCAAGGCTCCCCCTACGCAAAGACCCTTTCAGGTTTTCCCAACTTAACCTTACTTCTCCCCCTTTACCTAACATCCAAAAAGTTGTCCAACAATATCCCAATTGTTGAAAACTTATCATCCAACTGACCCTAAACTCATGTATTCATCCTCCATAGATCTCAAACACCTCAATGAGTTGACCCGGTCACAAACCAATGCTGAAAACAAAATCAGACTGGTATCAGTCAACTGCCCTAGTCGACTGCCCTTATCAAAACAACACACAGAACCATTCTGTGCTCGGTTTTCACTATTACCAGTCGACTGGTAACTGTACCAGTCGACTGACACACTGTTTCAGCCTTTTTCAACATTTCTGACTCAAATTCAGAAATACGCCAATAATTTCATAGACATCCAAAAATTCTCAAATTTTATAGAGAGGTATGTTTTACCCATGTCTACTTGGGAAAAATACATTCAAAAATGTATCTATCACCAATCCCAAGATGGACACAAAACCCAAAACTAGCTAAATGGTTCAATTGAACCTTGACCTAAAGTCCTAGTTTTAGCTTCCTCTTGATATATTTGCCTATACTAACCCATAATGCATCCCTAGCATTGGTTTATATAACATCTATACATCCAAAATCAATTTTCATGCTATATGACCCCAATTGTCATATTTCTTGCATGAACCATAAACCAATTGTGCCAAATCCCTAGGTTTGAGACTCAAGTCCGTCTCCAAACCACTTGGCACATTCCATGACCCAACCTAGACTCCCAAGTAAAACCCACTTGAAATCCATTGGCCATGAGTCTCAACTTGACTCTTAGACCTCCCCCTAAAGCCCTTAGTCTTAGCCACCTCCCTAGGTGATCCATCCACCATAGCTAGGCCACATTGGTGTACCTCCGGTGACACTTGGCCTACAAACCTAACTTTCTTAACCTTGGACACCTTATCCTTGGTTAATTTCTACTTACCTTTAAATGGATTTGTCTTGCCATTTATTGGCTTCTCCTTGCTATAGTCATATGCAAGTCTAGCATAAGACTTTCTCTTAGCCTTGGAGACACTAGATCGGTATCCCAAACTCGATCTATCATTGTTGGGCCTTTGGCTACCCAACACCATACCTAAATCCTTAGATCCAACATTGAATCTTTCTAGGGTTTTTTCCAACTTATCAAGCTTTGCCTTCAAAGCTTGATTTTCCCTTTCTAGGTTCCTAACCCTAGAATCAACATGTCCACCATGAACATTTCTAGACCTACCCTTTCTAGGCATGTGTCTGCCCTTCTTGGGATTAATACCTTGGGTTTCCTTAGGTCTACCATTTCTAGATTTATCATAAATAGACACCTTAGGGTTATGATCTACAATTACCCTTTTCCTATCATGATATTTGAAACCAAAATTTTGCATGGGTAAATAATAAGAATTATTTCTAGCATGCATGGAGGAATTTAAATTTGACTTCAAATTTAAATTAGGGTTTACCTTGCCCTTTACCTTTGGCGCTCCCCTTTGACATGAGCCTCCATTATTCCTCCACTTCTTTTCCCACATCCTTAAATTCCCCAACTTTTTGAGCTCTCTCTTCCTTGGGAATTTGGTGTGGTAGTGCTCTATTTCACCACAAGTGAAGCACTTAATGTGCTTCTTCTCCTTCTTCTTCTTGGCACCATTAATGTTACAACCCAAATTAGTATCTAAAATAATTTGAGTGAGTTTAGGAGTTACCTTCTTACCATTGGACATTTACTTTTGTAGTGTCCCCTTTCATTGCATCCAAAGCATACAATGTTATCTTTTGACTTTGCTTCGGTGGAGGTGCTCACTAGGTTGACTTCTTCCAAGATTTCTTCTTCTTCCTCTTCACTTGTCTTGGATTCTTCTTCAACCTTTGAGGATGTAGATGCTATATCTTCCTCATCCACACTTGTGGATGACCTTTCTTCATCCTTTTCCTCAAATGTGACCAAATTCACTTCCTCTTCTTCTTTTGATGTTGAATTGGTCTCCACATCTGATTGCTCCTTCTCTACTTGAGCTTCTTCATCCATTTCTTCGGATTTTTCCTCCTCTTATGTAGACAAAGGTTCTTCCTATGGAACCTTCTTTATTTTGCTCCACAAATCATGGGTGTTCTCATATTCACCTACACGACTCATCATGTCATTAGGTAAAATATCAATTAAAATCGATATTACTTTTGAATTTGCCTTTGATCGTGAGGTTTGCTCCTCCGTCCAATGACGCGGTCGGAGTCTCTTTCCCTTCTTGTCCTTCGGAACTTCGAACGGCTCTTGGACCACCATCATGGTGTCCCAATCTGTGTTGAAGAAGACCTCCATCTTCATCATCCAATATGTGAAGTCCCATAAGCCTCCGCCTTCAAACTTTGGCGGTTCTATCAAGCCGGTCATCTTTGCTTTCTCGGCGGTTAGTCCGGTGAAGCGCGACCTTCGCTCTGATACCACTTGTAGGGGATCGGTCGGCCGGCTTGAAGGGGGGTTGGATAGACGACGCCCCCAAATCGATTGATCTTCCTACACTTGTTAGTATGTGCAGCGGAATATACAAAACAAACAAGCTAAAGGAAATTAAACTAAAGACAAGAAAGAATGCAAACCAAGCTACACGATCATTTATGTGGTTCGGGGATAAAGCTCCTACTCCACGGTGTGTCCTTGAGGTGGACGATCCCTATCCATCGGTGGATTACTCCCTGGAAAACCTCCGGCTAGCTCACGTAGCTCCTTGTGGGTGGAGAAACCTCACCACAAGTCTCACCAAGGACTCTTTACAAACTAGGGCACAGGTAGACTACTAATAGAGATTAACCACCTCTATTTCGTCAGTCTTAACCAAGCTTCCAAGGTTTGGTTATATAGGCCGCGGGTTAGAAAATCCCGCCTATCAGTCGATTGCCAAAACATGCAGTCGGCTGCCCTCTGTGGAAATTCGACCGTTACATCCCAATGACTCGATACTAGTCGACTGCTAAAACTAGCAATCAACTGCTCCACACTGGTTGAACGAATAGAAGCATTCTGTTTGCTCCCAGTCGACTGCACCAGTCGACTGCGCAGTCGACTGATGAAACATGCAGTCGACTGGTACTGAGTACATTCTCTCACAGCACTCGGACCCTCACCCTTACGACTCATTTGACACTTCCTTCGCAGCTTTGACCTTTTGCCTTCAAGCCTACTTCCTCTTTGGCTCTCGTCCCTCGGATGCATACAAGCCCGCGTCTCGTCCCCAATGCCATCCTTCGCGTATGCCTTGAAGTCGCTTCCCTTGGCCCTTGTCCTTGCTGCCTTGTCCACGGTCCCTCGGATGCATACAAGCCCGCGGCTCGTCCCCAATGTCATCCTTCACCGGACCCGAAGTCGTCAACTTGAGTCTCATGTGTATCCTGCAGTCCTGCACAACTCAAGTACACATATCAAATACAAGGGTGAACCTAACTTAAACCCTTTTCCCAAACACCAAAACACATGGTCCCACGGACCATTGGGATTGCTCCAACAGGTTATACTGTTGGTATGAAGGTTGCAAGAAGGAGTTTACAAGACTATAGTTAGAAGAAGGGATAACTTCTTCCACATTATCTACAGAAACAATAGAGTAGATGGAGGATGTATCAGAAACATCTGATTGTACTTCTACTAAATCAAGATTTGTGCAGGTACTCACCTGTTCAGGATCTCACTGTTTAACCATTGCCCTGACTTATGTGTAAGACTTTGAGTTAAAGATGCCTTTCTTACTTAGCTCGCACATGTCTTATGTGATTTTGGCTATTCCTGATACAGTTAGTATTCACCTGTTGGTTACTAAGATAAGAACTGAGGAAAAGAACCAAGAAAAGATAGATAGAATATCTTTGTTACTAAACTTAGTTTATCATAAAAACAAGCATAGATCTTATTTAATGAAAAATTTTACAGGGAATTACAACCAGAAAATTGAAATATTTACATATTTGTACATAAAGATAGCTTCCAAAAAACTTACAAGCACACTTGAAGAACACAGGAGAATTTGGACAATAGCGATGGCAGTGGGAGAAGTGGATGCCCCAAAAGGAGAGGTTTGGGAGCCTTTTATAGGTAGAGGAGAGAGTGTTTGCTTGGAGAAGAAGGAAAGCATGGAGAGAAGAGAAGAGAGGGGCCGAGAAAGAGGAGGCTTGGTGAGGGACAGGTGGTAAGCAGCAAGAGATGGGGAAAAGGAGGGGCTATCAAAATGAGGCTTAGTGAGGGACAGATGACTGCATTTTAGTTGGGTGAACATACTGTTGGATGAATGGAAAAAAATATTATAGATGACATTTTTAGTAAGGTAATCATGGGAGATGTTACTGTTGTGTTGTGTGAATGGAAAATGACATCATAAATGATGTTTCATGAGCAATGTTGTCATTAAGTCTCCATTAGGTTATCTAGGTTATTGCCACTTGTAAGGTCCAGAGAGGGAGTTTGTGAGCTTCCGGCTAAGTCTGACTGCATACTTCTGTGGAGTGCTGCTCTGTATGCTCTAGCAGAGAGAACAGAGCTGGTTAGTAGATTCTAGTAGCTAAGTTTGACTGCATACTTCTGTGGAGTACTTCTTTGATAATGTTGAAACAAAGTTGTGTGTTATGTTTTAAAGGAGAAAGGGAAGAATCTAGTACCCATATGTTTTGGCAAATAGATTCTTTAAGTATAAGTTTCTCCTACTAGGAAGTAATTGTCTGGGTCTATCAAACGGTCCTAATCCCAATTAGTTCCTTGTACTAATGCTCTCTAGTGCTTTAGTTGATCTCCAATAGTAGGAGGAGCTTCCTAATTAAGATCTGGGTCAGAAGGATAATCTTCAAGTTCCGTTTGAATACCTCCAACTTCATTGATGTCAAGTTTAACCAGATGTTTGGCTGGTTCAATATTAAGGTCAAGTCATTCAGGTGGAGAGCTGTCAAAAGTGCATACGATAAACGCTTCTTCTTCTTCTAGGGTCAGAGAAATAATAGTACCAAGATTTTTAGGAAATCTTTGACAAAATCTGGATCATGTATCCAAACTTTGTAAAGCAGTCCATACTCCATTAGAAGAAAAGGAGTAATGAGCTTTCCTTTGTAAGAGGTTGTCTTATACTTTTCATAGTTCAAGTTGACTTTATGGAAGGAATATAACAGCTGGCATGGACATCTGTATTTAGCAGAGTCTTCACAGGTTGGGCCAATTTTCTGACATTTGAGTTTTTGGCCAAATTCTGCTTCATAGACAATAGTTATCTCAGGAGGGAGATTTTTATGGAAGGCCTTTAAGGCTTCACATAATTCAATAAATGTTTGTAATGTAGACTATTCTGCTAAGTTTCAAACGTAAGAGTTGATGTCCTCATGTATGGTATTGGGCAGACTCAATATATGAGCTACGGATGTTCTTTGAGTGAAGGTTGTAGCAACTTGTTCTTTTAATTGGGCCAGTGTTAAATAGTTAGGTCGTTGTGGCTTTTTGTCTATTAATGCTATAGAAGAGGAAGGAGACCCATGAGTTCCTTCAGTAATTTGTGCACATGTAGGAGTCTCTTCAGTTTGTGAGCTGTTTAGGTTTGTCATCATGGTTGTTATTTTTAATAAAGTGCTAATAAAAAAATTAGCACTAAGTTGGGCTCTGCCAGCATTAAAAGCCTCTTTAAGTGAATAGTACCCTTTAAAGAAAGGATGTTCTAGGCCTTGTATGGTCATATTTGTTTATTCCTAAGTAGCATATACCTTAGCTTGTGGCCTAGAGAAGACTACATAATAAGAGAATTTCTTACCTACTGACTTTTGTATGGTTGTTAGAAAATAGTTTGTTAAAACATTTATAACTGCTATCTTATGTCCAGAGCTACCATGAATGGTTGGAATGTGCCAAATGTTATCAATCAGATAGTGTTGTATGCGATCTAATTTGTCTCTGAATATAGAGTGGAACTGATCTTCCTGTTGTGTGAACTATTGTAATTCTTGAGTTCTAAATCTTAATGTTTTAGTAGCAAATGATGTTCGTACCTTCCTTGGTCTATCCATTACCTGAAAAAAATTAGTGGAGTAAACGAGATAAAGTATCAGTTAAAGAATTGTTAATTCCCCTTATATGTTCCCAGAGAATGCGTAAACCTTTATTAATAATGGTATATGTGAATTTTAACCGTCTCTTAGTACTTAATCCTTTAGTTTGTTGACTATAGCTTTACAGTCTGTTCTAATAGTAATTTCTTGTATTTTGCAAATGAATAGTCGAAAGACTTCTAGACAATAAATAACCGCTAATATTTCAAAATCTAGTGAAGTTAAATGCCCTTTTTCTTGAAATTTCCCAAAGGCATACCTGCATAAGGTTTATGTAGATTTAGGGTCATATTTGGAAGTTTTTCTAAATAAAATGTCTCCCCATCCCGTTTCACATCCATCTGTTTCAATAACTAAGTAGTCAGAATCAAGTGAGAGTGTTAACATGGGAATTATTTTTACTAACTGTTTAATTTGTTGTACAAGTGTTATATCACTATAACGAAAACTGCATACGACAACGGATAATATCCGTTGTTGTAGGGTCAAAAAACCGTTGTAACTGAGGGTGTTGTAGAATGTGTTTCCCTACGACAACGATTTTGAATCTGTTGTCTTTATAGACATTTGACAACGATTTTTATCCGTTGTTGTTTATATGCTCAAAATTTATTTACAAAGGATACGACAACGTTTTAAAACCGTTGTGGTAGATAATTTCAGCAACAGAAATAAACTGTTATGGTAGACTCTTTTTACAACAGATATAAACTGTTGTGGTAAATAATATTTACTCATTTTGTTTTTTTACAACAGTTATAAACTGTTGTGGTATATAATTTTAATGTATTTTACAATGGATAAAATCATTGTCTTTTTTCACTTTTTACAAAAAAATCCCGTTGTGGTTTATATAATTTATAATATTTTTAACTGTTGTCTTTAATGTTCATTAATACCAAACAACCAATCTTATTTTAATATAAGCAAACCACCAATACAAAACTAAATATTTACTACATTAAATCCAAAATAAACATCCATATATAATTCATCTTGTAGCAACACATATACAAAAATATACAAAATGAGTTGTTACTCATCAAAATACATATGTTTTCCATTACTGTTCTCCATATACCTTAAATCACATGTTTTCCATTTGTTTTTCTCCATATGACTTTTAATTTACAAATTAGCAAGGCAAGCTACATCCTAACAAAGCTCACTTCTTGCATCAAAAAAACTCAAGCCTCACGAATTGCCCGACCTGCAAGAGAAAAATTTAACAAGACTTATCAAATTCCAGAATTCCAGATTATAGTCTGCATGACAATATGAATTCCTAGAAAACAAGAAATACAAGATAGAACAGATATTAGGTGTTGTTTCATGCTACACAAGTCAAACAAAACGATACAAATCAGTGTGTATCAAGAAACAGTCGACAACATCCATTCACGCAGGACAAAATTCCATTATACTCAACACAAAAGAAGGAATGATCTTTTCTTCCTTGAGAATTATATCTCCTTGTCACTCGTTTGACCAAACTAACATGCAGTATATAGAGCGAACTATTAAGAAATCAAACTGCAGTATATAGATGTTTTCTATATCAATATACCATGGATCATACACGAAATGCCTTTACAAGCTCTTTATTTCATTATCAAGCAATCACTAACATGCATATAGATTAACATAGTTGAGCTTGATGAAGCATCATAATTGTCATTCACGATGATACTTGCAAGGTCCAACAAGATGGAAGCAGGAAATAAAAATTTGCCATCAACAATGAATTTCTAATGTACTTTTGCCACAGTAGTATTATGCTCAAGGAGTCATCAACAAAGTATGTAGTTCAACATAGTAAAAATGTAAATGCAATTGTAAAAAAAAAAATAATAAATTATAGGTTTAGACAAGAAAATTAAACTAGTAAATGAAACACAACACAGGTACAGAATTTAGGGCATCCCAACAGATATCGGATATTCCTTAGACAGTAGAAAAATGCTAGGTAAAACGTTAAAGATGTATACATGGAGACTGCGAGATAGGAGGAAAAACAAGATTGAGTCATGACATATAGATGAAAACCATAAGGAGAGAACAAACAAGAAATTTGTAGAGCAACTCATAAGATACAAAAGGTCATCATCTAACAATTCACAAAGAGATAACTTCCACATTGTCAGTCCTTGCATAATTCGTAAACAACTAAATAAGCTACTTACACAACCCAACCATTATTAATTTTGGACCATAAAGAAACATACCAAGAAACACTGTTCGACGCATGTTTGACAACCATTTTTTGGGAAAATGAAGTAGAAGTCCTGACCATAGATAACACATGGTTGTCAAACAAAATTATAAAGACACCACGACTTTACTTATAACTAAATTCACAAAATATTTAATCAGCAAGATAACACATTGATGTATATTAGGTATTGACATATCAAAGCAAAAGATGAGAACAAAGAGAGGAAATAAATAAAAGAAATGTCAGCTAATTCTGCTCAGGGTAGAAATGCAAGAATGAAGTATTGAGCAAAGGAGATAGCTAGCTGTGAACAAACAAATTATTGGCACTAAGGAATCAAAATCAATAAGTCATGGAGTCACAAACAAAGTGTTCAACCATCTTTTGAAGTCTAGTAATTTATACCTAGTAATGAATATAGTCTAGTACGCAATCCACCCATTCAGATTGCACTTCGTCAATTTCTTCATTGGAGTAAATTATTTTCATGAACTGTTAACAAACCCAGATTATATTAGTAAAAAAAATCAGTAATGAAGAAGCAAAGTCAAATAAAAGAAATTATTTGAGAATATTGAGAATATGTCAAATATTACCATTGAGCTAAGCGAATCCTTCTCGTCGGTAGCATTTCCTTCAATAATTTCTCTCATAAATTTCATCACATAAAACTCACATTGTTTAGCATCAGGTTGTCGAGGACCCTATGTTAACAAAAAATTATCAACGAATAATGCACAGTTAAATATTTTTAAATTAATCACAAGTAAACATATGTGTATATACATAATATACAAACCTTTATGACTTCCCACATAGGCTTCTTTTTCCCTTTCCTTTGCTTGTTCAAATTGAACAATTTCAAGCTCCTTTGTACAACAAGAGTTGACATATGAGTAATACATTAAATTAAATGCTTAATTAAAAACAAATATGTACTCACATATCCACTACATATTTCCAGTCCTATTGCGATGATTAAATGAATCGAACAAATAAACCATCTCCACATAAGGGTCGATGACAGTCAAAATCCAATGACAACTATGCACAAAATAGATAGTCAATGCATAAATTCAACAGAATTGTTGAAATAAATCTATTAAAAATGAAATTATAATATTTATTTACCCAACATTGTGAGGCGTCAAAACTAGTTGATTTTTTGTTGCACCACTCAGCCTATCAGCCAAAACACTTGCCCAACTATTCAAGTATTCAGTCTTTTCATTTTTGTCAAATTTGGATATATATGAAATTACTGGAAGGGTTTGTGGATCCACAAATCTAAACTTATCGACCTTGTTTTTTTTTTTCATCTTTTTGAAGAGAAACCTTCCATTCAAGCAAATTAAAATAATGTTACTACTTAATGCAAACAAACTTGAAGGATGTCATAAAAGCAGAGAAATTTGTAAGCAACCATGGAAATGAGTTCAGTAGACTATTGAGAAAAAAACTTCTTTTTTTTTATCGAATACTAGATGTCTAGATCTCAGCATACATAGATAGTGAAATATATCGCAATAGATTCAGGCATACATTCTCGAAAGCAAAATATCGAACCAGTTCAGACTATTTAGAAAAATAAGTATGAACTGCAAATTACTCGAAAGAAAGGAAGAGAGGTGAAATGCTTACCCCAAATTGTTCTCCAGTGGATCAATTCTTCAGGCGTAGACAAGTAGGGAGAAGCCTTGCACTCGCTGTGGCTCCACTTCCTTTGGGCTCGCCCATTCCATCACCGACCAAGTGCCAGCTGACGAGGCCAACGAAGCCGAAGAGGAGTAGCTGGATTTCTGCGTGCTGCTCTTCCTCCCTCGCCTTCTATGCTCGCCGACAACTCCACTGCCACTCCAGCTCCAATTAATGAGCCCCATTTTTCTATCGTATCTCTCCGTCACCCAATTTCTAAAAATTGAACTTCTGGTAAAATTATCCTCTCGCTGAGGACTTGACTTCTACGGGCTCTTGAACCAAAGTAGAAACACGGTGTGCCCTAGTTCTTCCGGGGCGGAGTCGCGGGCGCCGGCGGTTGACGGTATCGGTTTACGGTCCTTAGACTGGAGGAACCAGTTGTGGAGATCCCAAGAGACATGAACCCAGCCTCCGTCGAGCTCCGATCTCTCGTTCCCTTGGAACTTCCACCAGAGACGCCTCACGAACAAGAGCCGCTTGTCGTTGATCTCCATCGACATCCACATTTCTTTCCCCTTCTCCTTCGCCCCGAGTTCGATTGAGATCTCGCGGTACCGGTCGCCGATCCAGGCGCGGGTCCGGTACGACCTCCTGCCACCGCTATACTCACCCATCACCGCGTGCTCCAACCTCGATACCAATGCCCTACACGTGGGACTCTGCTGAACCTTGGCCTTCTTGTACGCTTCGTCAATCACACCGTCATGGAGGAAGATCCAGCGGAGGCGTGGAGAAATTATATGAGGAGAGGAAAAGAAAAATGGCTTAGGTTCTGGAACATGAAGGGGAAACCATGGCGCCGAAAAGGAAACAGCAAGGGAAAGCAAAACAACGAGGGGGAAAATGACCAAAATCAATTACAACGGTTTTTTCAAAACTATTGTCGTAGCCGTTAAAAAAGTGCTTAAAGACATCAAATTTAGAAAATCGTTATAACAAGTGTTGTTGATTTAAAAAAGAAATCACTCAATGACAACAGTTTTCCCAAACCGTTGTCTTTTATATTTAATGGGAGTTCAAAGACAACGGTTTTGACAAAAACCGTTGTCTTTGAGCAAATACGCAACACTTTCTCTTAAAACCGTTGTCGTAGGGGTGTTGTCTTTTAACATTTTTGTTGTAGTGTATCTTGTTGATTAAAATATTTTTGTCCGGTTAAGGAGGTCTTATTGTATAAGGGGCTGCTAATTTTTCCTATATCTTTTAAATAAGGTCTTGCATAATTGAGGAGTCCTAAAAAAGCTCTTAGAGTTTTAGTATCTTCCATTTTATTTGGAAAAACAAGGATTAGAGTTTTAGTATCTTCCATTTTATTTGGAAAAACAAGGATTTTAGCAGAGATATGAGGTTGAAGGGCTATTTGTCCATGACCTATCTCAGCTTCTAGGAAATCAATATAAGTAGTTGCTATTGTCATTTTCTTTCAAGAAATTACCAGATCATGTTTCTCAAATAGGTTAAAAATAATATGAAGATGAGCATAATGTTCTTATTTAGTTTTAGAGAAAACTAGAATATCATCTATATATACACAAGTGAAGAAAGAAACATCTTGAAAAATGTCATTCATTTTCCTTTTGAATATTTGAGGGGCTACCTTAAGGCCAAAAGACATAACAAACCACTCAAAGTGTTCCTTAGGGCAAGAAAAGACTGTCTATTCAATGGACTCAGGATACATTTTGATTTGTCAAAATCCTAATTTCATGTCAAATTTAGAGTACCATTTTGAGTATTGGATTTTATTTAAGAGTTGGTCTTTGTCAGAGATTTTATAATCATCTTCTTGACAGTTATCATTAAGTCTTTTGTAATTAAACACCATTCTAAACTGGTCATATTTTTGTTCTGATCCTTTATTAACTATGAAAGCTGGACTTAGATGCCTAGATGTGGACCTTTGAATGACTCCTAAAGTTAAGAGTTGATTAATATGCGTTTTACATTCTTCAGTTTCCCAATTTATATATTTTAAGACTTGAGCCTTAATTGTAAGGTCTAGATTAATTATTGATAGTTTACAGTAGACTTTGTCTCGACCCCAATATTTAGTAGGATTGTCTCCAATAATTTCTAGTTTTTCTAATCTAGAAATGAGGGAGTCTAAATTGGGTTTATGAGTGTTTATTATTTGAAGTAACTGATGTGGGAGTATGAGATCAGGTGGGATCTAGGTGTCATCAGTTATAGGGCTTGACCAGTCAAGTGAGGCTAGTTTTCTGGATCTTGTTGGTCAGAAAAAAACTATGGCACAGGTTTGGCTATTATTATGTTGTGGTTGCTTACTAGGTTGTTTACATGCATTTTTAGGAAAACATTGACAAGATGAAGTGTTGTCAGAAGGTATGACTTCTATGAGGGGTTTGGTGGTTGAGGGATGAACAATAGAGGGATAGTTTGATACTATTGGAGATATTATGAGTGAGGAAAAGAAAAGAGCATAATCCTTGGTTAGAAGAAAAACTCTATTTGGTGTTACCAGAAAATTTAAGTTTAAGATTAAGTGAATATTAGGATGTAATAACGGTTTAATCTAAAGTTTAGAGAGTGGGAATGGTGTACTATATTTACCACAGTTGTTATAAAACCTCAGATGGGTGTTAGTGACAAATTGTGTGTAAGCTAATTATTGGCCATCAAATTATGTACTTAGTAATGGTTGTTATGCAATTTTTATAAAAGTTTTTGGCAAGACTGAAAGAAGTGTATTTTCATCTATTGTGGAGTTAGTGACTTCACTATTTAGAAAGACATGTAGTGTGAACTCATGACCATGGATATTTACCAGGCATTTGACTCTAATGTCTAGAGTTTTTCCTGTATTACAGATACTAGATGCTTTTATAAAGACTAGATATCTATCTATTATATCTACTGGTGTAAGTTGTAAGCCTTTGCCTTTATCTAGGGTAGCCTGAAAAGAAAGTGGAGGAAGGTTTTCTTTTATTTGTTTATCCAGAGTCTCTAGTTCTGTTTCTAATTTATGAATACGAGTTTCTAATACAGAGACTCTTGTTTCTAATAAAAAATTTTGAATACCTCCCTTAGAGAGCTGGCTTATGGGTATTGTAATAGAGAACAGTTGTTGAAGACAAAGATTATAGACTTGTTTCTTATATAACTTACAAGTACCTCTTTTATCTAAAGATGGATAATAACTACAAAAGAAATAAGGAATGTTATCAGTTTCTATTTTGAGTATCCACTCATGTGGACAGTTAAGTTCTTCTGTTAGGGGTGGTAATTTTTGACCCGACACGAAAACACGACCCGAACCGAACACGAAAAAATCAGGTTAGGGTTGGGTAGTTTCGGGTTCGGGTCGAAATCGGGTCGACCCATTTGACCCAATTGATAAACAGGTCGGGTTCGGGTCAACCTGAAATGACCCAATTACAACCCACGAACCCGTTTATAAATAATTATAAATTTAAACTAAAATTACAAATTTAAAAAAGTTAAAAACCCTAAACATAGAGATATGTTATGCTATTGATTGCAATGTTGCTGTGGCTTATCATTTATGATATGAATTTTCAATTTGTGTAGATAAATGTTATTTTTAATTTTTAATTAAATATACAAATTTTATTTAATGAATTCAGGTCATATTCGGGTCAAACGGGTCAAACAGGTTAAACGGGTCAAACGGGTCGAACGGGTCAAACGGGTTAAACGGGTCAAACGGGTTAAACGGGTCAAACGGGTCGGGTTCGGGTCGGGTTCGGGTCAAGTGCAAATAAACAGATCAGGTTCAGGTTGAATATTTTGACCCGAATTAATAATCAGGTCGGGTTCAGGTTGTCATTTGCCAACCCGCCAACCTGCCAACCCGAACCTGTCAACCCGAACCCGAACCGAATTGCCACCTCTATCTTCTGTAGTCTTAGTATTGAGTTGTTTAAATATTAGATTTGTATCTGAAAATTCATCACATAATTCTTCTAGATTGTCTAGCGTATCATAGGTGATCCTGTCCAAAATCTGAGAAGACGAAACTGCCGGAATGACGTGTCTGAAATGTTGACTGCATCTCCATGACCCGGATGGTGAGTTGTCTTCTGCGTTGACCAAGTCGTTAGAAGTCCTCTAGTCAACAATACCTGCAGCCCGCGATTGGGTTGCCCCGGTCCCTGGTATCTCGATGCTCGAGGCGGATCCCACGAATATATGAGCAGCTGAATAATAATAGAACACTGAAATAAATACAGGATGAGTACGGGGGCGTAATCTGGCCCCGGGGGGCGCCCTCAGATGGATCGATGAATTGGTCGCGATGCTGATTGAGTTGTCGCGACCCTGAAGGGTAGATGAATGTGAGTCAGCTGAGGAGTCTAATCTGACTGTCTGAAGCCGAATGCGCCCTAGATCTGAGAGACGACATGTAGGCCGAGACCAACAGTAAAACACAAGCCAAGATTTGACTGCGGCACGTAGGCCGAAATATAATATCGACACGTAGGCCGGAACAAAGTAGCAACTCGTAGGCCAAATAATATCAACAGCTCACAATCATAATAGTATTGCACAGGCCGACACAAGAATGAAATAGCGGTTCGATGGCTGGATCACCGTGGTAGTTCGGGGGCGGTCGGATCATATCAACAGCACATAAACACACGGATCAGAGGCTGGATCGACGTCAGACCTAAGGGCAAGGACACTAGAATATCGGATCTAGTGATGAGGTTACGGGAAGTAGTGTTAATGCTGTGAGGTCGGTTGACCGCTGCCGCTGGCTGCCACTAGCTACCGCCGGAGGTGGTGGCTGCATGAGGGACAGGGAAGGCAAGGGGATGCCAAGGGACCTGGCCTCGCCGAACTTGCGTGGTCGCTAGCAGAAGAGGTAGAGGTGTCCCCTTGGCGGTGGCGGCTGTGTCGGTGTTCCTCGCAGTACCTTTACGTGAGATGGCCGGAAGCGAAGAAACGAGATAGAGGGAGGGAGGCATATGAGCCTCCGGCGAGGCAGTGCCGAATGAGGGTGGCGGCGTGCGCCCCTCGCGGTTGCGGTGGCGGCAGTGGCATGAAGAGGAAGAGGAGAAGGCGGCGTCGGTGTTGAAGGAGAAGGGAGGAGGTGGCCTCGAAGATGTCGTCGTTGGCGGATCTCCTCACCGGCGTCGGTGATGACGAAGGAGCTCCTCCTCTAGTTCTTGGTGGCGGCGCAGGAGAAAAAACGAGCCTCCTTTTTGCATGAACAGTGCCCACTCCATAAAAATCCCAAAACCCTCAATATGTGAAATGACGAAAATGTCCTCCCTTCCACCTACCCTTATCTCCTCGTCGCATCAGTAGAATATGTAATTTTGACTTTCAGAATATAAATTATGTTGCTAGTATGAAAATTACAAGAAGGAATTTACAAAATTATAATTAGAAGAAGTGACAACTTCTTACAAGAAGTGACAAATAATAATAATAATGTAGATGGAGGATATATCAGAAAATTAATGTACTTTACTTAATCAAGATTTGTACATATAATTAATTTTGCTTCTCAGGTATCTACAGGCGAATATATATATATATATATATATATATATAATAATGTAGATGGAGGATATATCAGAAAATTAATGTACTTTACTTAATCAAGATTTGTACATATAATTAATTTTACTTCTCAGGTATCTACAGGCGAATATATATATATATATATATATATATATATATATAGTCGCCGAATTAAAAAAAGAATGATGCATTTTTTTTCCAAATTATAATAATTGAATAAGGATGGTAATGCCGTAATAAAAATAATGGTTCTTTTTTATTTTTTCACCCAAACAACAAGGACTAAAAAATCATGCACGCATATAAATCGTACTGATCGCTACAAGAAACGCGCACTCTCTCCGCTGCGACTGGTCCTCTCTCTCCGTTAGAACCCTAATACCTGATTCCTCTTTCGTATTCAAAAGATTTCGGCGAATGTTTTTGATCTTGTTATTTGGCAACCAGTCTTTTCGAGCGTCGCGATCTGCGGGACTGGAAGAAGGGAGCATCGGGTTCGGGACGAATCGGGAAAAGCACTGGGTTAGATCTTTTTTTCCACATTTCCGGCGGATATATGATCCATGCCCTATGCTTCTCGCTTAATCCTGCAAACTATCTGTTAGTTGTTTGTTTGTGCGCTAATCGCTAGTGTTAATGGAGTAAATGTTGATCTTTGCATACGTTTAATTTGCTGGTGATTTGTTATCTAGAACTCTCATGCCCTATGCTTCTTGCTTAATCCTGCAAACTGTCTGTTAGTTGTTTGTTTGTGCGCTAATCGTTAGTGTTAATAGAGTAAATGTTGATCTTCGCATACTATTGATTTGTTATCTAGAACTCTCGTGCCCTATGCTTCTTGCTTAATCCTGCAAACTGTTTTTTAGTTGTTTGTTTGTGTGTTAATTGCTTGTGTTAATGGAGTAAATGTTAATCTTCACCTATGTTTAATTTGCTGGTGATTTGTTATCTAGAACTCTCATTTCCTATTCTTCTCGCTTAATCCTGCAAACTGTCTGTTAGATGTTTGTTTGTTCGCTAATTGCTAGTGTTAATGGAGTAAATGTTGATCTTCGCATATGTTTAATTTGCTGGTGATTTGTTATCTAGAACTCTCATGCCCTATGCTTCTCGCTTAATCCTGCAAACTGTCTGTTAGTTGTTTGTTTGTGCACTAATCGCTAGTGTTAATGGAGTAAATGTTGATCTTTGCATACGTTTAATTTGCTGTTGATTTGTTATCTAGAACTCTCTTTTTTTGTTTCGGGCCAAAATGAAGATTAGAGTTGTAAAACTACTTCTAGGGTATTAGTTTCCTTGCCATACACTTCTAGTTGAATGCTTCCATTCAGTATGCGCCTCCCCATTCTCAGTTAAACTAGGAATATTTCTAATTTTGTTTTTTAATATACAGTATTATTGGGGAATTGTTGGAATCATAATCTTGTTTCCTATTTTCAAATTCTTTATTTATTCTTTTCCTTATATTTGTCAATATGTTGATTTCTCTTGGCTTTTTTTCTATGTTTCTGTCCCCCAATTCTTACCGTCAATTGCCACAGTTGAATGGAAATGGATCAGAGTTCAGAAGAATCTGATATAAGTGATTCAGACATTCCAGATTACGAGGAGGAACTTTACAAACGTCTCCAACAAGGTCATTACAAAGTTAGAAACACTAATGGGTCATCTCGATGCCCATTCTGTTCTGGTAAAAGGAAGCAGGATTATGCATATAATGAGTTGCTTCAGCATGCTACCGGAATTGGTGCATCCAACCGGAATGCTAATGTGAAGGCAAAACATCGTGCCTTGGCAAAATATTTGAACAAAGATATGGTAGACCACTCAGGTTCCTCTCAAGCAGTTGATGTACAGCCAAAGACCTCTAAAAGCAAATCAAATGAGCAATTTGTTTTTCCATGGATGGGAATTATTGTTAATGTTCCAACTGAGTGCAAGGATGGACGTTATGTAGGTGAAAGTGGAAATAGACTGAAGGAACAACTTTCCAGATTTCATCCTTTAAAAGTACATCCTTTGTGGAATATCAGAGGACACACAGGAAATGCCATTGTGGATTTTTCAAAAGATTGGAATGGTTTTAGGGATGCAATGGCTTTTGAAAATCATTTTGAAGCAGAACATTTTGGGAAAAAAAACTGGTTAGAGAATAAACATCGGGGATCAGAAATTTATGGTTGGATTGCAAGGGCAGATGATTACAATAGTCCTGGCCCTGTTGGTGATCATTTAAGGAAAAATGGAGATTTGAAAACTGTTGATGACCTTTCTAATGAAGAATCACGCAAAACAAGTAGGCTTGTTGCAAATTTGGCTAGCGAAATTGAAGTGAAAAACAAACATTTACAAGAGTTAAAATGCAAATATACTGAAACTACTTTGTCGTTGGATAAAATGATGGAGGAAAGGGATTCATTAGTCCATACTTATAATGAAGGTTTGTTCACCCTTGATATAATTGATGACATTTTTTGTTTCTTTTCATCTTTTTTCCATCGTGAACTATCATTTTAATTTGCATTTGACCTTTTGTCCATCAGAAATTAAAAAGATGCAGCAACTTGCTCGTGATCATTCGCGTAAGATAATTGTGGAGAATGAAAAGCTACGATCAGAGTTGGACTCCAAAAAGCATGAACTTGAAGTTAGATGCAAACAACTTGATAAGCTAGTTGTTGTGAATGATAATGACAAAAGGAAACTTGATGCTGAGAAGAAAAAGGTAGCATTTTCAGTTTTGACATGATCCCTAAACATGCCACAGAACAGTTATTTGGCACAAATTTGGCCTTTTTGAACTTGCGCTTATAATCAGTGGTTTTCCCTTAGGAACCAATATTTATTTCATCCATATCAAGCTTAATTATGATATATGCTCTGCATATTTTTCATTGAACTGTCTGAGATGGTTTACAAGAGGATGCCCCAAAAAGAAAATACAATTCATTCTGTCCATTGCTTTTGATTATTGGATTCATAAACTTTAGAGTATTTTTTTTTAGAATTTTCATCTTACTGTTGTTTAAGAGTTTGTTATTTAAGGGACATTTATGTCTTCATGATATGTTTCTATGGTGCTACAGCTTGTCACTTCATTTACGATGCTATAACATTTTCGGGTGCTAGAATGTTTGCTGGTTGAGAAGGAATACCTACACAAACTAGTGTAGCAGAGATGACAATTTTGAGAATTAGGATTTAAGTGTGGGGTTTATATGGGAGAGAACACAAATATAATTAGAAGAAATATTAGTGATACTATAATAATATTATATGACCCTTAGACATTGCTCAACGGTGAGAGATTATCCATGTATTAGAGTCCAAATAATTGGATTTTTTTTTTCAGTTTTTATAAGATGTTATCCTTTCATTTTACTGTCAAGACTATATGCTTGGTCTGGTTAAATATTTCCTTATGTTGTAACCATGATTATATTTCTTAACTACATTATAAAACTTTAATTTCGGATAATGTAGTTAGCTGTTGGTATTATTCTATTTTGTTTTTGCTAATTTATTGCAGCTCATTTTGCAAAATTGTACATTGCTATCATGAATCTAACGATTTATATTCCTTTTTTTTCCCATTCCAAGATTACTGTATTCCTTACATAGAACTTAAATGCCCTTCAATGGGAATGAATAACATGATTGTGGTGACATATTGATCCTCTTCATGCAGAACGCGATGAAGAATAGTTCACTTGAATTGGCAACAATGGCACAAAAGAAGGCTGATGAAGAAGTACTGAGGCTTCTTGAAGTTCAAAAGGTGTATTTTTCTTTTTGATCGACTCTTTTATCAAGAAAATTCAATTAAGCTTGTTACATGTTGGGATAAGCTTTTTCTGTATGGTAACAGAAGCAAAAGCAGATTGCGTTGAATAAAATACTCCATCTTGAAAGGCAACTTGACCAGAAGCAGAAGCTGGAACTAGAAATACAGCAAATGCAAGGGCAGCTTAAAATTATGAAGCATATGGAAGGAGAGGATGATGCAGCAATGAAGAAGAAAATCGATGAGATGACAGAGCAACTGAGAGAAAAAGTGGAAGAAATGGAAGGGTTGGAGGATCTCAACCAGACTCTCATTGTGAAAGAGCGCCAGAGTAATGACGAACTTCAACATGCTCGGAAAGAGCTGATTAATGTATGCCTTTCATCTTTCTGCATTGTGTTTCTTGATTGAAGAACTTAATTCACAAATCTAATGCTATTGTGTAGGGCCTGAAAGACATGGGTACCGTGCGTGCCACTATTGGCATCAAGAGGATGGGCGAACTTGACGTGAAACAATTCTTACCTACATGCAAGCAGAAATTCGGAAAAGATGAAGCCGAGTCACATGCTGCACTATATTGCTCACATTGGCAGGAGGAATTGCGGAAGCCAAGCTGGCATCCATTTAAAGTTATTACGACGGAAGGGAAGTCTAAGGTATGGAATAATTGCACGATTTGATAGGTAGGTATTGGTCGGTAATAAGAGGCAAAAGCACAACACTATTTTGAGATTTCAAATTCAATACCCTGTTAGATAAGGTATTGTATTCGATTTGACACTATCTCATTGTGATTGATGGTGATGCTTGATTACAGGAAATCATACAAGAGGACGATGAAAAATTACAAGCTCTAAATGAAGATTTGGGTGAAGAAATTTACAAAGTTGTAACCACAGCTTTACTTGAGATGAATGAGTATAATCCGAGCGGCAGATATCCTGTTCCCGAGCTGTGGAACTTCAAAGAGGACAAAAAGGCTACGCTACAGGAAGGAATACAGTACATACTGAAGCAATGGAAGACCCACAAGCGGAAGCGATGAATGCTAACAATTGACTGGCAAACAAAAACTTTCCCACTAGACCTTGTGCAAATATTCCTTAGTTCTGCAAACTGTCTTGTTTTGAATCGATGGATATTTTCTAGGAACCATGACTAAACTTTCGTTTTGTTGCTTGCTCATGCCATTTCTGAAACTGCTTCCAATCTCTTTAGATGAAGTGATAGTCTATCGATAGGTATATTTGAATATTAAGATGTAGGAAAATATAAGCTAAATATTTCTTGTTGTTTGTGTGGTTAGTTTTCCAGTTTTATGGAACCTCTTAGTCGATCTAGCTTTGCTTGCTTTGCATTATTGGTCTCTTGCCTACTTGATGATTGCCGCTTTGTTTGATTGTGCCACTGGGTGACGGTGTGATGGTAAGTGGTTGGGTTGGATTCCTAGTTAATGAGGATTTAAAATTCATCTAAGTTACATTGAGTGTGAATTACTTTGTGACGTTGGATTATTTGTCATGGTCCATCTATGCTTCTCGTTTATGGTCAGTGAGAAATTTTAAATTTTATAGGATTGGATTGGTCATGTTGAGGATTAGTTGATCCCTTTGTTTGATTGTGCTTGTGCTAGCCATCCTTGCCTACGTATGGGTGTTGCTTGCTCAATACTAGCTCGCTACGTCTTTTTTCATTTTGCTAGATTGAGTTTTACTTGCTCTATTTCTGTTTACCTGTCCATAGCCAGTCTAGTTGGAAGAAATAAAAGTTTTTAAGAATTTTGATTAATACCCATGATTTTTATCCATTATATTGAAAATATTGAGTTTTATTAACAATTATAAAAACTTGCAAGCGTGAGTTTTAAATTTTATAAATTTAAATAATTTTAACTTAAATTTAGAATATTTTCATTAATTAGATTATATTATTTTCACGAAATAGTTATAAAAACAACGCTGATAAGTTAATACAATATTTAATAGAGATTAAAATTTTAGTTGCTATTAAATCTAAACCATTTATTATACTAATTTAATTTTAAGGTTGAACTAAATTTTACGTAAGTCGGCTCAATTGTATTTGCATGGATCTATAATATATTTAAGGATAATTTTTGATAAATAAATCTCTATTCTTCCTTGTTTTCGTCTGCGCTTAGTTCTGCCCCCAAAGCCTCGCGCGGCTCCAGCGGAGAACACCGGTGAGTGCTCCCTCTCTTCCTCTCTCTTTATCTCTCCTCCCTCCGTCTCTCCTGCGCCTGCGAGCACGGAATCGCATTACTAGCGGCGGTCCTTAAAAGTATAAAACTAACAAACTCTTACTTGCAGTGCCCTTTTTTTTTGATGCTAAGTGTTCATTGACAGTTTGCAATAGAGATTCAAAGGCGTTTTTCTGGAGCAGAGAGCCATTATCAGACTAAGATCAAGAAGATGTATGATGTTTGGATGAGTAAGCTCCCATGGATGAAAAAACACTCTAAGAAGGTATTTTTTTTACACCTCAATAAGATACCTTGATGGCACAATTATATTAAATTATTTAGATGGTAGAAGCTTAAGAATGAACAAAGTACAAAAAGTATCATTTTCAAATTCAGATACGTTCACATAGATAGTATCAATTATGTTTTAAAAGAAATTAAGACATATAACTAAACTTCTTGAACTTGCTCCTTGAAAGCAAAGACAGTTACTCAAAATTTAGAATTTTGCTAATACCTACACTGTTGTTTATCTATGTTGCTTATAGTTTGTAAACATGCTTGTATAAAACTTGACATGTCATCATTGTCATTATCATCAACTCGTGCTTAAAATTGTTATTGGCTAGTTAAATCTCTTCCCTCCATTGAGCTGCATGAGAGGTAATATTACATTAATTCAGTCATTTTTTGTTACAATATCAAACATGTCTTATATATCTCGTTTATTTGAAATGATTTATAGGTACAGAGCTTTTCATGCCTTGTCTTGGTTTCTTATAGATAGATGTCTATTATCCTTAATGTTTGCTGTATGAATTGAGTTTTTATGCTTATGCTGTTCATGTTTCTTATTTGCAATTGGTTTTTGATATCATAATTGTATAAACATGTATCTTGCAGTTGATTTTTGCCTTGTTATTGTTGAGCAAATGTACTCTGTGCTGTTGGAATTGACTCTTTTTTCTATTTCACAAGAGAACTTCGAGGAGGCATTATGTAACACAAAATTGTACGTTCTTTGCCAAAGATTTGTGTGATATGCTTTCAAGTATTAGAGTTATTAACTTATTCTAACATTAGTCTTTGTGCCATGTGAGATGCTCGTATCATTAAGGACTTAAAAGCAATAAGTGCTTAGCCAATCAACTTTTAACTAGTGCCACAACAGGAGGTTAGGAGTATGAATTTGCTACTTGTCAAAAGAATATCTAATTGTGTTGAATGTTGAGTTTAGGCTAATCAAGACAAGGACCCACCCCAAACATGAAGGTGGAGTGTAAACAATATAAACACTCTTTTTCCTATAGCTTGAGCTTTTGATAGAAGTGGTTACCTAGCCAATCGATCTTAAGATCTTTGAACCTTGAGGGGAACTGTTAACTGTTAGGACCTAAGTTATATCCTATTGGCTTAATTGTAAACATCATTTATCACAAGGTTTAAATTGTAACTTTATATTAACAAATATAAATGTAGGTAAAATGACTACCAAGGCGAAGCTGCTCTAATAATTTCCTCCTTTGTTATCTTTATAATTGTATCTGTAATTCTTTTTAATTTCTTGATAAATATGTTCTGTTCTAGATATGATACAACTTTCCTACCCGCTGCATGAAAAAAGCAATTATATGTTTTACTTGGCTACTTTTGTAAAGCTTTGATCTATAAACTGATGGAAGGTCAAGAGTTGAGACACCTTTATCATGTATGCTTATATTGCACTAACATCACTTTTATTCTCAGTTTTTACAAGATTCTGAGTCTATGAATGAACCAACTTTTAACCTGATCCATTTGTTAATACTCTACCAGATGTGGTATTCTGGTCTGCCGGAAGACATGAAAATAAAAGATTGTGACGTTCATATGCCATCACAGATTTCTGACACAACCATTGCTAACTATTATGAAGAACCCGATGCTTTTGTCAGTTCAAATGAACATAGTTCCATCAGTGTTGAAGGTGGAAATGGTCCTTCTATAGTTGCATCTGAAAGCTCAGTTTGTGTTGAAAAGAATATACTTGATTTTAAAGAGACAACAAGATAAAAAAATAATGGCGCCCTTCATGCCACTGAACTTTCAAGCATATCTGATTTGAACGATGTCTCACGCGCAAACACTTTGCACAACTACTCATCATATTCCATTTTTCTTTCACATGGTTAGTCTTTTCACTCTTACTCATGAACTTTTACATGGATAAATAAATTTATTTTACTCACGGATGACACTTGCATATGCATTTATATCTTGCTATACTTGTATGAAGTTCATGGAACATGACTGTTTTCTTTTGAAATCTAACTTGTTGAGAACTAATGCAAGTCAAGGATCTCTTTTCTATTCTGTGTATCCGTTACACAACAAGTATAAATATGACTACACAATTATTCTCACTGAATCTAGCTATTTTAAAACTTGATTTTCTAAATCATCTGAATCCATCTTTGATGGGAAACCAAACATGAACTTTTAAATGGACAATTTTGATTACCATCAATTATCTCTAAGAAACCAGATGGATATGAATAATATGATGTCTAAATGAATGTGTTCAATAACGTTTTTTTGCATAAAAATGAGCTCATTATCCTCTGCGCTCAGGCTTTTGATTTATTAAGGGAGAATTTTTCTACATGCCTTGTAAACATAGTATAGTAGTAAAAAAAATGCTAATCTTGGTTTTTGTGTTCCTTCTAAAAATGTTGTTGACACGAAAGTAAGCATACTAGACTTTTGCTGCCAGTGCTTCAAAACGAATTGTGCCTATGATTGACTGTAGTACTAATTTATCATGAAAGGATTGTAAAAAGGTTTGCTCCCTTTGCAGTTTGATCACTTGAACGAAGACCTAGAGCATGTCAGACACTCATATAGAGGTTTGGTCAACAAACAATACAATGATGCATTGAAGCATTTGAGGCTTGCTCGTCACTTTACACCACCATTATTGACTACCTTGTTGCCCCTTGCGCGCCCCCACGGGTATAGTTGAGGTGGTAAGTGGATTGAGGTTTGCCACTTGAGGTCGAGGGATTGAACCTTGGGGTTGGCGGGTGTAAATCCTTGCACTCGGTATAACTCACCCTCTCATCCACTTGCTTTCTCAATCACCGTGATTTACCTCGTCTATGTTGGTCCTAAGGCGGGCTGGTAGGGGCGCTGGGGCGAGCACTTTGCCCTTTTTGCCACTTGTTACCCCTTGTGCAAGTATTTCAGTCAACACTGTGATGATTAGAAAGCAAAATGAGTAGGTCAATTTTCTTTCTTTGTAATTCTATCTATGTTTCTTAATCTGATTCTACTAAATAGCTGCATAATTAATTTATTTCATTATTAACAATAAGGAGTAATGATGGATGTGGATGAATATTTATTTCAACCAAGAATACCCATTGTTGTCGAGATATATTGCAAATTTTCCTGTGCCTAGATCTCAAGTCAGAGTAAAATCTGTCACTACATGATATTTTGCTTAGAAAGTTCAACCAACTTGATAGTGTCCCTTCTGTAAATGTTGCGACCATCTTTACCAGTGAGAAGCTGTCCTCTCTGGAAATGCTGAAGTATGTACACATGCAAAAGTATAGGACAAGGGAAGGCCACCAACTTTAGTGATGCTTTATTTTGGATATTTTGTCATTCAAATGTAGTTAAGAATTAAGATTTCTATTAGTTCTGTGTTATATGTTGAACTCAAGCTATATATTTGGTGAGGCTAGATCTTCTCATTTAAGCAATTATTTTCTTCATAGCATGGATTTATTTGTTGGGCTACTAACTAAAACCATTTGTTTGCTAATACCAAATGATGTTTTGCCTCATCATTATCATAGAAATAATGTTGAACATGGCATCATCCAGATGATACTTCTGAATTTTACCCTTCGATGTGCATCTAACTATATACCAATTTAGCTGGATGAGCATTATTAAACCCTTATTTGTGTTCTTTCAAATTTTCTCGTGTATGCTTCCTAAGTAACATTTCTTTTTATGCAGCTGCCAGAATTCGTCTAATTCTTCACTTCCTTTCAGGTTCTCTTTTGCTACTAATATTTATTTTATTTATCATATGGAGTATATTTTCTCTGAGTTAAAGGCCAAATTTATTAGTACATTACGAAACCTGAAAGAATGGTAGGTGGATAAAAATGAAGAAAAAGTTGGGACATTTTTCAAGCTTTTCTTTTAAACTTTCACTGTTTAGTGTTTTAACTACAAAGGTGGGAGAAGATAGTGTTGTTTTCTCATCCCATTCAGTCACTAAAATACTAAATAAAAATTCTAAAAATAATTAAGTATTTCAAAAATATGAAAAAGATGAATAAATATAAAAATATTAAACATACTGTAAACTCTGATTTTTTGTTTGAGTTAATGAAATGTAGTGTTCAAAGTAGCCATTGGAGATCCTTGCCGACCCCAAATATATTGTAAAAGTTATTGAAATATCATGAAAAGGCCTTTTCTGTGTTTTGACTTCATTATTTGTAACTGTTGTTTTTCTTTCATATATTGAAGGCTAGAATTCTGGAGTATTTTCAAAGTAATCAAGTTAGTACTATTTGTACCGGCTATGAGGATGCACTAGGATACAATACAAGCGGAGATTGATGGTTGCGGAAGTAGAAATTTGGAATGAAGTGGTAAAGGAGTAATAAAACTTGGATATCACACCTAAGGATTCCTAGGCATCACACCATAGGTTGATTGTGTAAAAAGGTATAGAAACTTAGGTATCACACCTAAGGATTCTTAGGCATCACACCATAGGGAGATTGTATCGCACAATCAAAGAGAACTCTCAAAATTTTGATGTCTATTCCATATCCCAACATTACAGCAGTATACATATTTATACTAGAACTCATAAAAGATTCAAGAAACATAAATGCTAGTAGATTGACTCATTGAAAATACAAAGGGGTCATAAAGACACATAGGAAAATTAAAAGACTCCCACATAGGAAACTTAAAAGATTCATAAATATACTATAATTTTTCAAGCATGGGAAATTAAAGCATATTGGAATTGTTGGTTATTTAATGCTAACTTTTAATTTTAACCCTTAGAAATTGATGAACTTTATATCATTTTCCAAGTAGATTTATCATCTTCCAACACATGCCAAATTAATAGTGGAATTTTAGAATCTTTATTTCTACGCTGTTGTTTGCTTGAGGTTTCTCCTTGCTCTCCTTGAACTTGATCACCTTTAGATTGAGAAATCATAGTTTTAACACCATTTAGATGAATTTGCATGCCATCAAGTTGCTCCATCATACGAATATGTATCTCATCACGTTGATTATTAGTCAACTTTCCTCTAAAGCTCCACCCGGATCTTGTAGACATATTAATGCCCTAAAAGTCTGATACCAAATGATGCTGAGGGTTGGGTGATTTGGGAAGTAGAAATTTGAAATGAAGTGGTAAAGTGATTGTAGAAACTTAGGTATGACACCTAAGGATTCCTAGGCATCATACTATAGGTTGATTGTATAAAGAATTGTAAATTGTATCACACAATTAAAGAGAACTCTTAGAACTTTGATATCTATTCCATATGCCAGTATTACAATAGTACACATATTTATACTAGGATTCACAAAGGACTCAAGCAACATAAATACTAGTAGATAGACTCATTGAAAACAGAAAGAACTCATAAAAACACATAGAAAACTTAAAAGACTCATACTTAGGAAACTTAAAAGACTCATAAATATACTATAATTTTCGAAGTATAGGAAATTAAAGCATATTGGAATTGTTGGTTATTTAATTCTGACTTTTAACTTCAACCCTTAGGAATTGATATCATTTTCGAAGTAGGTGTATCATCTTCTAAGACATGCCAAATTAATGGTGGAGTTTTAGAATCTTTATTTCTATGCATATAGACTTTTAATGAAGTTTATCACTCAAAGGCTAATCAAAATGCACAGAATTGGTTCGCCCTAAGCTTGAATTTCTTTTTAGAATCTTTATCTCACATGGATTGTCATTCTAAATATTTTTTTATGTTCAAAATCCTTCTATGAATCATATATATCAGGATTTATTATTTAAGATGAGATTTCATGATGTTATTTATAGGAAAAAGGTTAGGTGGTTAAAATGAACATGATGTACAGGAGATTAATGTGATTATCATGCGCCTTGAATAGAAAAATATATATAGTCAGACATATATTTGTTTTAGGAATAGTATACTTTTTGGAAAATACAAAGCATGTGAAAAGGTGATGTATGAGTGATTTTGTCTGAAAACGGAGGAAAATGATGCACTAGACAGGTGGCTATTTTGTTGATCGTGCGAAGACTTTGAGTTGGTAAAAAATGACTTCGAGTGACCTGCTTGTCAAAAAGAGCGTCAACAACTGGATCAAGAAGGGTTCTCTGCGCAGACATTCTGACGCTCAAGTCAGTGACTCAAATAGAAGACAATGAACAGTGGATGTGTAATGTAGCGTACGCCTAGCGTTCGCGTATGTAAGCGTATCTATGTTTGTAGATGGAGACCCTCAATTATAGTGTTACTGCTTCCTTTGTGCATGAATCTTGATGCATTGCCAAAAAAAGGACATATCATAATAATGCTATGATAACTTTCCTAAAGTGAACCCACGTTTAGCATTTTGTAGAGTAGAAACTTCAAAACGACAAAGAGGAATGTTAGGTCATTGAGTTGAGGGATCCTTAATATACTTAGCTGGCGAACTAACAGAGTCTCTTATGTAGTATGATCAGATGTTGCTTGCAGAAGCAGCTAAGTCAGAGTTAAAAAATTCTATTAGGGGTTCGGTCTTCACTCGACCTCTCTGTTCTAACAAAGACCGAGCGATTGGATTTTGATTTTTACCCTAAATTGGTTGGATGTGATTTAGGGTCAAGTGTGTTGTAGCAGATATGATTTTATAGTTGTTATAATATACATGGATGTGATTTAGAGTTTAGGGTTGAGCTTATTGTAACATTTGTAGTTTTGTAAAAAAAAATGATAAATCAGGTAATGTCGAACTTGGCGTGTCTGGTTCAATTTGATGAAAATTTTCCATCGGCTGTCAGGGAAGTTATATAACAACGTAAACATGGAACATACAAATAGTGCTAGTAGATTTTTTAAGTATTTATAATAGGAAAGTGAAACAAACCTAGGATGGAAAGAAAAAAATAAGTCAATGAAGTTATCGATGGAGGTGTAAAGTCAGGTTGATCTGTCTTATTAAATAATTTAAATAGGTTAAATTAAAAATTTATCAATCCATTTTAAGATTGGTCTAGATGGGCTGACTCACTTGGGTCTGCGACTTGTATGGGTCAGCTCGTGATGGGATTGAGTTGGTCCGCGCCTTAAAAAAAATCTTATAAAATTTAAAACTAAATACTTAAGATTTTCAACCTATATGGGTGGACCTGCTTAATTTGTAATTTGCCTTGGGTTCGGTTAGAAATTTTCAAATCTGTTGGGATGATGAATCGGTCCACCCCGTATTATGATAGTTGCTTGATGGGTCGGTCTGTCCCTCCATAAGTGTTTATTTGACTACACTAGTTGTGTACAAAGTTGATTGTGCCTACGATCAAGATCGCTCGTAGTTGTGTTGGGCGGCTATGCTTGCATGTGAGGTTGTCCGCAACTCGCGGTTGCATGGGTTAGTCATGTAGGGCTGCCCTACGATTCGTAACCGAGCATGGCGACTAGTGGCTGCATGGTGTGGCCATGTAGGGTCGGTCACGACTGATGGCCGTTTGTTGCTCGTGACCGCGCAAGGCGACATTGCCTCACGCAAGGCCACGTGAGGCAAGAAGCCACGCATTGCCACCTCTACAGGGCTACACGAGGTATTGCGGCCCACGTGGGGCCGTGCGAGATGGTGCTATCCCGCGTAGGATCGTATTAGGTTGGCTACGCAATGTCGCTCAGTCAGAGTGCCCGTGGCTCTCGTGGTTGAGTACAGAGACATAAAGAGAAAGAAAAGTTGTTTATGGATAAAAAATAGTTAAAAATTGATGTATTCGTAAATGTATTGGTTTATTATTTTATAATAAATAAAAGAACAGGGATAAATAATTCATCTGAAATAAACAGTCCAAAATTTGTTGTACATATTTTTTTTTAATCAATTTTTAAATTCATCCTCCCATATAAATAGGGTATTAATTTATTTTAGTAAACTAAAAATAAATAAATTTGGATGAATATTTTTTTGATGAAAGTCATGTACATATTTATCTAATTAGAAAATTTATTTTTTATATATTCATAATTTATTTCTTATAAATACTTTTAAAATTTCTAAAGAAGTCTATTTTAATTTATTATTATTATTATTATCTATTTTTGAATTTTTATATTTTACTATTTTGTATATCTTTCTATTTGCTACATTATTTAAGAGTAGGTTTGTCCCACTTGCGTCGTGTTGAGCGCATCTTCTGATAGCTACAAGTACTTCCAAACTCTGTTGATGAATTTCTTAATCCACCCCAATCATTTGACGACACGAATGCATCTCTAAAGAAGAATGATGCTAAAAAAAAGAATCCTCCTGTTTTTACACTTCTAATCATCTCTCCTTTTCTTCCTTGCATTTGCGAAAGTTATGACTCAGCACTCATTGCCACACGCTACTTGTTGTAGTTCGATTGACGCAGACATGTGGCATATCTCCAAGACAGACAAAACACTAAATGCCACATGAATCAAATTTCAATGCAAAGATAAAGTTTTACCGTTGTAGCATAGCGCAATCCGTAAGAGTATTTATTTTAATAGATTTTAAAATTAATTTGAATGGTGGTAAAACACCTCATTGCGAGGATAGAGTCATCAACTTTCTATCTATCTATATCCATCTCAAAAATCTGATCATAAGAATAATAATATAGAAGTGATACAATGATAAAGATGAACTCCACTAAAAGATAGGTCAAGATAGAAAAAAATGACTGATAAGATAGTCAAAATTAAGGAACGGTCAATTTTCAGAGTCACTAATCAAGTTAAGGGCATACCCGAACAGGTTATAGAGACGATCGACCCTCGAGTGACCTGTGGATCTTGGGATGGCACGTTCGAACCTTGGGTGGTTGATCGGGCCTCAAGACGGTAGGGGCAATAAGCAGGGAAAATCCAGTTGATTGAATCTTCCGATCGATCGATTAGACTTACAGCACGATCGGGCATATGACATTCAAGCAGAAAGACCGAGACGCTCAGCACATTCCATGCATGAGCCCCAGCGGGTAACGTTCTTGAGTAACGGTCGGTTGGCCCAGTGTGGGCCGGGCCCCAAGACTCAACAGTTTCCTACTCTCTTTTAGAAATTTATGTCACGCGACAGAGAATATCCTACAGACAAATCGCGCCTTCGAAGTTTCTATTATATCAAATCACAAGGATTTGTGGATCTATTTAAAGAAAGATGTCAGAGTCATTTTTATGGTCTGTCTTTTTTTAGAAGCGATTTGAAAAAAATGTAAATATTTTGAGATATGTGCATAAATACAACAGTTACATTATAAAAAAGAGTCTTCATCTACATGTGATGATATATGACAACGCTCTATTTTTTCACATATTCATTGCTACAGTTTCTTTCATTATTTTCTTCTCCCGAATTATGTACTCAATGCTGAGACCCTTTTCTTGACATGACATTAATACTCTTTATATTATAGAATAACACATAATCTTCATTTAATCAATAATAGAGCCACGTTCCTAACCAATTACTTTCACCTCGGATAGGATTCAGAAGCATATTATTCAGCAATAGTGAAATTCATCAATCTTATCATATTATTTCTTTATCATATCACTATTTTGTTAATTAATGATAATAATCCGAGAAAACATTATTCGACCAGAGTTCAAATTCAAATGATCATTAATCCTACGATATTACTTTTTCACCATGTTACTAGTTTTTTTGAATAATGATAATAATAATCCAAAAAAAATATTATTTGACAAGAGTCCAAATGGCATTCATAAATTCAATTCTACCATACTACTTCGTTAGGTAGTGATAACAAATTATTTGACCAGAGTTTAAAAATCTATTGCATTTTATAAAAAATCTTCACCATTAATAACTTGGCTCATATAGTTGGGGTCTAGTACAAGAGTATTTGAGGATTGGGTCTAGTACAAGAGTGGCAAAAAGCGATATCGCTCGCCCCCAGCGTCCCCGCCGTACTACGCCCAAGGTCTTCACGAGGGAGGTAAATCACGGTAGCTGGAGAAATTAGTGTGCAGTGAAAAGAGGTGCGCAGGGTCTAGTACAAAAGTGAACTTTATTTTGGATGACTTTCCTTATAATCTCTTGGTATATCATTGATATGCATCATCAAAAATTGAAAAAAAAAACGGCTTCATAACATTTGAAACACCAATTTTTATATTAAATTATTGCCATAGAGATTATAGTGATAAAATTCTCCGTACAACAACTTAAATGAAGAGTTCAACACCATCTTATTCGAGATCTTCATTAGAACATAATTCCAAGCACCCACCCACCTTATCCAAAGATATCTCCATAGCTACTTAGTGATTTCCGTTCACAATTCGACCTCCATCGACGACGATGACCTGACCATTCACGTAGCTAGACGGAGGGAGGCAAAGGGAAGCCACGACGCCGGACACATCCTCCGGCTCCCCCAAACGCCCGAGAGGCACGCGATGATTCTCCCTCGCCACAAATTCCTCATCTTGCACAAACTGCCACAATAAACAAATTCATATTCATCAGCCAAAATCAAATCTCTCTTCTAGATAACAAGAAGCGGTGTTCACTTACAGGGTCAATGAGTGGTGTTCTTATGAACCCTGGAGCGACACTGTTTGTTCTAATGTTATCTTTGGCCCATTCACAAGCAAGATTTCTAGCCAGTTGATTCATTGCTCCTAATCAAATGGAAAAAAAAAAAAGAGAGAGAGAAGAAACAGTTCGAAGCAAATAGTTCATACTTCCAAATGATTCCAGCAAATTCAATCAGCAATATGAAAGAAGTACCTTTGGTCGATGCGTACACAGACAAATCCTCCAGGGCAATATTGCCAGCGATGGAGGTGATGAACACAATACTGCCGCCTCCACAATCCCTAAGGAGAGGGTAAGCAAGTTGGCTCAAGTGGAACGCCGATTCAAGGTTTGTGCTGATTAAGAACTTGAAATCCTCCAGGGTTTGCTCCATCGCCGGTTTGAGGATCGCTGTCCCTGCATTGTTAACCTGCAAACGTAGAAGATTTGGCTTAGGGGGGTTTAGAAAGGAAGGAAAATAAAAAGGAGGAATTAATACCAAAATGTTGAGCTTCCCGTCGAATTGGGACTTCACCGTCGCCATGAGCTTCTCTCGCTCGCTCGGGGAGGAAACGTCGCAGACAGATCCGGTGACTTTGAGATTGGAATCGCGCCATTGTTGCAGGCACTTCTCCAGATCTGCTTGGTTGCGGGCGCAAGTGTGCACTGCCGATCCAAGTCTGGCGAGCTCCTCGACGATCGCATACCTAAATTAAGCTTGATGGATGAGTAGAAATATATAGATGGAAAGAGATGGAGTAGTATTCGATCGAGGAATGTAACTACCCGATTCCCTTGGAGCCTCCGGTGACCAGAGCAGTTGTCCCGGAGAGAGACCATCTGTTTGTGTCGATGGGAGTGTGCTCCTGCACGCTGTTCATGCTTCTTCTTTGTTTTTTTTAAGAAAGACCAGAGCAGTGCAGTGGGAAAGTTGAGAAGACAAGGCGCTTTAAATAATCGCCTGATTATTATCTTTTCCAGCCGGATAAAGTAAAACATTTCGACCATAACTATTATAATAAATTAACTTAATTTTAACATTCAATAATCCTTGGATAAAGACTGAAAAAAAAGTCACCGTCTAACAATCGTTGGAAAAAAAAATTGTTGATCATGAGGATCTCTGCAAGAATAACGTGTCGAACAGTGAAGAATAGTGGATAGGCCTCGACTTTAGTTGATTAAACCATACTCCTGCCAGAGTTGGCATGAAAATTCAACACTTCAGCTTTCCTGAATAGTGGTGTAGGACCGAGATGGTCCTAGGATCTGACGATTTGTACACTCAAATGCCAAAATTAACTCGACCACATTCTCTTAAAATGTCCTCAAATAAGTGAGTATCCCGATAAATTGATACGGGGACCACTGCTACTTGGATGACAGATAAGACAATAGGACAATCAAGGGTAATGATAAGTTGACGATTAAAATGAAAGATTATCTGTATAGATGCATCATTCGATTTGTTTAAAGAGAATATATTTAATTAAGAGATTGAATAATTTTTATTAAGTTTTTTTAATGATAGATTTTTTAAAGTCGATTGATTTTTATTGACTTTATTAAATTTCATGTAGTTGTGAAAAGAATTTTATAGAGTTCTATAAATTTTTTTACAAGTTTTTTACCGACATTTATAAATTTTTTCATGAAAATTTATGGATTTATGAGAAAAAAAAATTCTAAGTTTCGTTATTGCCAATATGATAAACATTGCTCCACATTCAATTCGCTATTGTATCTCTTCATGCATTGACATTTGCTCGTTCTTGTTCTTGAGTATCAGATAATTGATCAAAGCAATCGACACCATGAACTTGTTTTGGTAAGGATGATGAAGCTTCATTATCTGGTTCAACTAGAAATTCATTAGAACGACACTCCTTGCAAAGAAAATTATGCAATTTGGCACAAGCCAAAATAAGCTTGACTTGTGTATTATATGTAAATGGAGGAGCTGTTTTGAATATTTTAAATTGTGATTTAAATATTCCAAATACCCTCTCAATGATGTTCCTCAAGGAGGCATGACGAAGATTGAACAACTCCTTTTCATTTTCTGGGTGACAACCTTGGCCAGTGAATTCCTGGAGATGATATCGCACACCTCGAAATAGAGTAAAAAATTGACACCGATTCAGATATCTACCATCCACTAAAAAATATTTACCTATAAAACTAGATCAAATATAAATAACATATGTAATTTTGAAAAATTACAAAAAATAATAATAATAAAATAAGTAACATATAGAACAAAATATATATACCTTGTGGAACTTTAAGCCCGTTATTTCTTGATAAAGTATTTGTCAAAACATTTAAGTCATGAGAAAACATTTTGAGAAATCATTCTATGACGATTACGATAGCTATTAGTATCATATCCAGGCACCATTGTTGGAAAATGACTGTCATCAATAGCTCCAATGCAATCCTGTAACAATAACAAAATAATAACAACAATAATAATAACAATAGTAGTAATAAAAATAATAGAAGATTTTCATTACTTACTTTAAAGTAAGGAAAAAATCTTGTACTCTCCCTTATTCTCTCAGGCAGTACATATCTAAGTTTGACCATCATATCTACTGCAATGCTATTTAATGCTTTCAACACGTTGTTGAAGTTTTGGCTAGTATTATAGTGTGATCGATCAAATGTTTTATGAATCAAAGAGTATCGAGTATGGTGACCAACAACGAAAACATGGCAACCATTTCTTCAATACAAATGTATCTTGTATCTTGTAATGGTGTTTTTTCTCTAAGGATGTTACACAATTTTAAAAATACACCAGGATGCATTCTATAAACTTCTAAAGTGTGTTGGATCCTCTTTTAATATTCTATGAATATAATCATATATCATATCCTTTAGAAGTTATTGGTCGTCTACTTAAGGGACGATGGACAAGTTCACTACGCATATAAGCTATATACTCAATCAACGCACATAGGATCCTATAAAATTCCACCAACAAACACCTAAGCATTTCATTTAATTCTTCTTCCAATACCTCTTCTTCCATTTGTTCTTCTACTTCATGCATGTTGATGCTTGACATTTAAATGAACCACCTGATATCAAACAAGAAATTAAAATTTTAAAAAAACCTCTAATAATTTATGAAAATCATTCCACTTATAACCAAAACAAGATATAAATGATAATCAACTTGAAACTTGTAAATTTATAAATAATCCGAACCAAGAAATTATTACTAGTTCAATCACCAGAAAACAATTCAAAAAAAATGATAAAATTTTAGCATAATAAAAATTATTACTAATCATGCTTCAAAAAATTCCCTCATTCATTCAATTTATAGTGTATCCATCCTGAATACTCTTCAATGATCATTTTCAAGAAATCAATCTTCTTTGATTGGGTATTAAGCAAATCAAGTACTTTGTATCGAGTACTATCATCCAAATTTGGGACCTCCTTGATAGCATCCCAATAACCTTCACTTGCATTCCCTATTGATTCTATTTTTGAAGCTACCTTCTCAAGAGTTTCAGAGATTCTATACACAACATTTGTATTCGTATTCTTGAATGTACTTAATTTTTCTTCAAGCTCGGTCCTATCTCGTTTTCTAGTGGTTGGAGAAACTTCCAAACTTATGGGTTGAGATGGTAATGGTGGAGCAGATTCCTTGAAAAATGAAGGCTCGTATGAAGATTCTTGTCTATGACTTTGCACGAATTCACCAGTATTGTAATCGAACACGTAATCATCTAATAAAGTAGTACTTTGATTTCCTTCCACTAATGTTCTTGTATTAGTGTCATATCCTAGTCCCAGTATTTTCCGATAGCAGTTCCATTTCCAACTACAATTCTCAGATATTCATAATCCTCAAATGTATCTGATCGATAATGTTCATGTTTCGGGTGAGACTGCAGAGAATGAAAAATAACCAGTGTTAAACCTAGTTGTAATTCTAATAAAAAATGTAAAATTTATTATTTTAAATAGAAAATACTAACCTTAAAATAATCCTTCCATATTTCTTTAGGAGCTGTGAATTTCTTCGTCTCAGGATCCCATTCAAAACCAGAGTTATGACGCATAAACTTATAATAGTTGTTGTACCTCTGTTTGAGCTACTTTAAATGACTTTGATATTATGTGAAAGTCTTTTCAATTGCAAGTTTTTTTTATTTAGAGCTGGTAGTTGTTTTGTTTCTATGGTTTTTTTTTTTTTGCTAAAGACTCCACTTCTATCCGCCATCCTTGCGTGGCAGCCTCAACCATGAGTTGTAACAATTCATTGCTCTCTTCAATTGTCCATACATTATATTTAGCTTGCGAATCTCCCATTGGTAGTAATATCACTTAAATATACATAAGATAGAAAATAAATACATAAGTTTGATATTTTGTCATTCAAAATCACATGCCATTACACATATTTTGTTAAATATTTTTACATCCATAACTAAATAGATTCAATGCAATTTATGATACAAATTTTGCCAAATATTCTATGCAATTTTGTAGCATCACTTTTCTATATTTTAGTAGAAAAATGATGCTAACAAAACATAAATTTTTTATAATAAAAATTTTATTTTAAAAAAGACCGTAAACTTTAAGAAAAATTAAAGACAAATTAAAAAACGATAAACTCAAAAGATATAAACTAAAAAAAATGGTAAACAAAAAAAAATTGTAAACTTAAAAAAAAATGTAAAGAAAAAAACATAACTTAAAAAAAACTTAAACTAAAAAAAACCTAAAAATTAAAAAAACCATAAACTAAAAAAACGTAAAGTAGAACTTAAAAAAACATAAACTAAAAAAAACATAAATTTTAAAAAAAATGTAAACTTTAAAAATAAAAAAATAGAGAAAAGAAAAAATTCAAAAAATAATAATAATAAAGTTCAAAAAAAAAATATATAGTTAATTTTGTAACAGAGGGTAATACACCCCTAAAGTAATCTCTATGGTAGACCCAGGGGTGGATCCAGTGGAGGGTGGCATCGGCGGTCGCTCCTCCTTGCCGGTGGTGGAACGTCTAGTATTATGGGACTCCACCAGTGGAGATAGAGGATACCGTCCCTTGTTTATCGTGATCGTCCCTCTATACTTGAATTTCTGTATCCGCAATTGGGTAGACTGCCGACGTGATCAAGGTGTTGAAAGAATAACATCGAGAACAGTGTTAAATTTGACACATCATTCAATATTTTTTGCAATTAATATTATTACAAGCGAGTAAAACGCATGACTACAAAAGGATAAAAAATATTAAAAACATACCTTCGAAATTTAACTGTGAGAACCCTTGATTATGTAGTTTTCTAGAGAGAAAAAAAATGTTGCGTCTTGTGACAGAAGAAAAGAGAGAGACGTGTAGGGTTAAGGGGGTGTATTCAATCTTGGAAAAGCGTAGATGATCATGGTCTCATACGATATTTATCTTGGAACAAAAATCTTTAAAATATATTATTAAATTATTTTTAATAAAATAATAAATAATATATTTGCCCATAAAAAACTTTTTTAACCCTAAAAACAAGGATAACATTTTATTTTATAATTTTTTAAAAAAACTTTAATAAAGGGATTTTTCAGATCCCAAAGGTAGACGACCAATAACTATAATAACCATTTTTCAGATCCCAAAGTTGATTTTTTAGATCCTAAAGCTATTATAATAATTTTAAATATTTTTTATTTATAAATTTGATCCGAATTACGTAGTGAATATGAATCTACCTAGAAGCACTCCTTTCTTGGATTATCTGTTCTAGAGTTTTGTGTTGGGAGGTTCCTATTAGAAGGGAAGAGAGCAGAGGTCAGAGAAAAGAGAGAGTATCTAAAAAACATCAGAGAGCAACTAAGAAGAAACTTCGGTAGGCATAAGCGGAAGCTATCTACAATTAACTTCGATAAGGGGGTAACTGAATTTGTATATCTATCAGAAGGAAGAGTCCACCAGAGAGTTGACGACGTCTGATAAGGGAGGGATCAGGGAAGCCTGCGGCTCAGAGCTATGAGCCAGAGCGCTAGGTTCTTTCAATCTATAAGGAGGACGACAAGAAGATTCTTTATTGAATATGCGTCAAGTTGGATTGTGTACTATTGCATTGGTAAGCTTTGGACGGGGCTCAAAGAAATAATCAAAATCGAGGAGTGGAAAGAGAAATGACTTATTCATAAAAAATTAAAATGATTTGAAGTCTATAGAAATCTCAAGGGTCAGGAGAAGACTTTTTATTTTATATTTAAACTGGTACCAAATATTTTGGAGAGCTCTTATTGGTTAAAATTTATATCCAAGGAATTCTAAAATAATCCATACAAATCTATTAAAATTTTGAATACCAAAAGATTTTCATAGAGTTTTAAAAAGTCAAGTTTGAATACCACGTGACTTTTTAAAATTCTATAAAAAGCTAATTTGGATACCATTAGATTTCTATAGAGTTAATAAAAGTCTAGATTGAATACACCTAGACTTTAAAATCCACAAAAGTCATTCAAAGTAATTAAAAGTCCAACATTGAATGCACTCTCCTAAGTCTATCCGACTCTAGACCGATAGAACCTATTAGGACTCAATTTTCTTACGTTTTTTTAAGGCGGCGTACTAACCTACCCCCGATTGATTTTTTAGTTGGCTGAATCCTCAGTACTCTATCCCTTTATTTCTAGTGCCCCATCTTACTCCCATTTAGTTTTCTAGCCCGTCAAATTTTTCGGATCTTAGTCCTCTCATTTTTTCAGGGTACCGTCCCAATCTACTCTTAGTCGATTTCTTAGTCGATCAGACTCAGGGCTCAGTCTCCTCATTTCTCTTGAGCACTGCTGTAGCCTATTGTTGGTCGGTTTCTTAGCTGACCGGACCCCCTGGGGCCCAGCCCCCTCACTTCTCCTAAGCACTGCCCCAGCCTAGTCCTGATTGGTTTCTTAACCGGCCGAACCCCCATGGCTCAATCTCCTCACTTCTCTTGGGTACAACCCCAGCCTATTTCCGCTGGGTTTCTTAGCCAACAGGACCCCTTGAGGCTCAATCCCCTCACTCATGGGCAAGACTCCCAGCATACTTTCGGTCGGTCCTAGTACCAGTTTGACTTTCACCAGGGGACAATGTTGTCAGGGAATTACAGCAACTTGTCAGAGAATAACGACTATTCGTTAGAGAATATTCCAATACTCTATAACATGAAAACCGCGGAACCTTCCTCTACCTAATAGGAGAACATCGTACATCCTATATCACCCGACACTTCCTGACACTCGATATTCTCTGATGCCTTATGATTGCGGAGGTTATGAAATGTAGTATAAAAAGGAGGTCCTCTTTATTGGCAAGATATGTGCATACGCTCGTACCCCGCATCTACTATAGTTCTACTTTCTCATACTTTTTTCCGCTCGACCTCTTCTAACTTGAGCGTCGGAGGGCCAATACTAAGGACATCTTCCCTTGTTCTTGCTCTAACGCTCCTGGGTTCTTGGTTTGTGGTGTTTGCAGGGTCGTGTGTACCATCGGCGATCCTCTCCCCTTGCCCCGTTAGCCCTCAATTGATGATCCTCTACTAGTCAACATCCTTGCCCTCGTCATCAGTGTCCCCTTCCATCCGACTCAACTGCTAGATGAGATCAAATTTGGTACCGTTTGTAGGAACCTCTTTGCCTATTCTAGGATGCAAAGATGGAGGATACTGGTAGAATCAACGTTACTATAACACTTGAAGAATACAAGCTGTTCAAAATGCCAAGGCGTGAGCATCATTGGGGAACCACCCGTGTGAGTTATAAGCAAGTAGGGCTCTCACGTCTAACGACCATCCGGTCATATTCTAGACTCTCCACCCAGTGCAAGTTATAAGCAAGTAGGGTCTTGTGTCTAATGACCATTTGGTCAGATTCCAAACTCTCACCCCAATGCGAGTTATAAGTGAGCAGGACTCTCGCGTCCAACCACTATCTGATCAGATTCCAAACTCTCCCCTCAGTGTGAGTTATAAGACAGCAGGGCTCTCGCATCTAACAACCATCTGGTCGGACTCCAGACTCTCGGCCTAGTGTATGTTATAAGTGAGCAGGGCTCTCACGTCTAACGACTATCCGGTCAGATTCCAAACTCTCGACAAGTGTGAGTTATAAGAGAGCAAAGCTCTCATGTCTAATGACCATCCAGTCGAATTTCAGACTCTCGTCCTAGTACGAGTTACAAGTGAATAGGGCTCTCGCGTCTAATGACCATCCAGTCAGATTCTAGACTCTCGCCCTACTGCGAGTTATAAGTGAGCAGGGCACTCGCGTCTTATGACCATTCGGTCGAATTCCAGACTCTCATCCCAGTGCGAGTTATAAGCAAGAAGGGCTCTCGCGTCTAATGACCATCCGGTCAGATTTTAGACTCTCGCCCCAGTGCGGGTTATTAGCGAGTAGGGTTCTCACGTCTAACAACCATCTGACCAGATTCCAGACTCTCGTCCTAGTGCAAGTTATAAGTAAGCAGGGCTCTCGTGTCTAATGACCATCAGGTCAGATTTAATACTCTCGCCCTAGTGTGAGTTATAAGAGAGCAGGGCTCCCGTGTCTAATGACCATCCGGTAGGATTTCAGACTCTTGTTCTACTGTGAGTTATAAGCGAGCAGGGCTCTCGCGTGTAACGGTCATTCGGTTAGATTCTATATTGTTGCTCTAGTGCGAGTTATAACCGAGCAGGGCTCTTGTTTCCAATGGCCATTTGGTAGGATTTTAGACTCTCGTCCCAGTGCGAGTTATAAGTGAGCAGGATTCTCGCATCTAATGACCATCCGATTGGATTCCACACTCTCACCCAAGTGCGAGTTATAAGTGAGCAGGATTCTCGCGTCTAACGACCATTTGGTCAGATTCCAAGCTCTTTCCCCAATCTGATTTATAAGCGAGCAGGGCTCTCGCATCTAATAACCATCTGGTCGGATTCCAAACTCTCGACCTAGTGCGAATTATAAGCGAGCAGAGCTCTCATATCTAACGACCATCTTGTTGGATTCTAGACTCTTGTTCCAATGCAAGTTATAACGAGCAGGACTCTCACCTCTAATGGCCATCGATCTGATTCCAGACTCTGGACCTAGTGCGAGTTATAAGCGAGCAAGGCTCTCACGTCTAACGACCATCTGGTCAGATTCCAAACTCTTGCCCCAGTGTGAGTTATAAGAATGTACTTGGTTTGCAATAAGAAGATTGCTAATCCAAGACTATGAAAAGCTCACTAGAATTTTCATTCGGGTGAAGTAGCCTCTCGCACTAGGTCCAGACTCTGGACCTAGTGTGAGTTATAAGCGAGCAGGGCTCTCACGTCTAACGACCATCTGGTCAGATTCCAAACTCTTGCCCCAATGTGAGTTATAAGAATGTACTTGGTTTGCAATAAGAAGATTGCTAATCCAAGACTATGAAAAGCTCACTAGAATTTTCGTTCGGGTGAAGTAGCCTCTTGCAACGTTGACAGCTTACAGTCAAAGTAGTAAAACAGAAAAGTAATTCGTGAACAAGTGTTGATGTGAACTACTGAGACCAGGACTATATTTATAGCCTGCTTGTCGAATCTGATCATTTGTTGATGTGATAACTCTAGGCGTCTGGAAGGGCTTCGAGTGCCTTGGCGTGGATAAAACTTTATCCACGTTGCAATCGTTCGCAACGACTCACAATGGATAAACTTATCCTGGACCGGGAGCCTGAACGCCCTCGCTTAGCCTCACAATAAGTGTTAGGATCGATGATCGCGGCTAGAGAGGGGGGTGTGAATAGCCGACCCCAAATTCTCGTTTCTTTCTACAATTAGAGTTAGCGCAGCGGAAATAAAACGAATAGAAATGAAAGCGGAAAGATCAAACCTCAAACTCGTCGATGTAACGAGGTTCGGAGATAAACTCCTACTCCTCGGCGTGTCCGTAAGGTGGACGAAGCCTATCAATCCGTCGGTGGATGAGTCCCCGGAAAACCGGCTAATAAGAACTCCTTCTGGGTGGAGAAACCTCACCACAATATCTCTTGCAACAGCAAGAATGAAGTACAGAAATACAGCAAGAAATACAGACAATATGAATGTAAAACACCTTGCTTCGAAGCAGCAACTTCACGGAAGAACAGCAGCAGCTGACCAGCCAGGGAAGTTCACACGAAGCTTCAGAAACAAAGAGCTCAGCAAAGCTCAAATCACAGTCTCGTGAAGAAGAGAGTTTTTTCCTCTTTCGTCTACTGTAGAGGTCTTATACCTGCACCTGCGAAGAAGACAAAGAAGACATAGAATCTAGCCGTTGTGTCGCAACGGCTAGTGCGTGGACCGATCAGGCTGAAGCCTGATCGGTCCAGATCCTCTCTGATCGGTCTTGGGGACCGATCAGGACCTGTGCTGATCGGTCCCCAGACCGATCAGCACTCTTCACAGAGAACTCGCCCAAGTTCTCTGATCGTCTCCTGATCGGTCTGTGGACCGATCAGGGTGCATGTGGATCGATCCACAGACCGATCCCCTCCTTTTCTCTTTGCCTTTTGTTCGCTTTCTGATCGGTCTGCAGACCGATCAGATAACATACAATAGCATACTGTTTGGTTACTGATCGGTCACCAGACCGATCAGATAACCCAGTGTATCACTGGATCGATCCACTGATCGATCCAGAGCTTGGTTTTTGCCCAAACCAAGTCCAAACCAATACCCGGTCAACCTTGACCTGTTGGTACATCATGGTTAGCATCCGGTCACTCCCTTGACCTGCTAAGACTCCCCACCAAGTGTCCGGTCAATCCCTTTGACCCACTTGGACTTTTCTCTTCGTGTCAAGTATCCGGTCACTCTCTTGACCTACTTGACCTTCTCAACACCAGATGTCCGATCACCCTTTATCCATCTGGATTTTCCCTTGCCCGGCTTCACTCACCAGGACTTTCACCTAGCTTCACTCACTAGGGTTTTTCACCTGGCTTCACTCACCAGGATTTCCAATCTGCCCGGCTTCACTCACCAGGACTTTCTCCAACTGCCTGGCTTCACTCACCAGGACTTTCCACATCCGGTCCAGAGAACGAGCTACCGAGCCCTCTCTGACCTAGTCCGGAGAACGAGCTACCGAGCCCTCTCCGACTTCCACTTACCAAGTTCCCATACTTGGACTTCTCCGTGCCAAGTCTCCATACTTGGACTTTTCCCGTGCCAAGTTCCCTGCTTGGACTTTTCCCATGCCAAGCTCCCTGCTTGGACTTTTCCCGTGCCAAGCTCCCTGCTTGGACTTTTCCAAGTCAGGTCAACTCACCTCGGGTCAACCAGGTCAACCTTGACCAAGGGTTGCACCCATAACCTCCCAAGTTTCTGTTCTTGTCAAACATCAAGATACAACTTGAGTCAGGTCAACCAGGTCAACCTTGACCTAAAGTTGCACCAACAATCTCCCATCAAAATACAACTCTTCTGTTCTAGTCAAACATCAAAATACAACTCGAGTCAGGTCAACTCGAGTCGGGTCAACCAGGTCAACCTTGACCTAAGGTTGCACCAACAATCTCCCCCTTTTTGATGTTTGACAATACGTTTAAGTTAGGCTAATCCAATAGCCTCAACTTTCCTCATGCCATTAGGTAATGAAACATAAGTTACAACCTTACATTCTCCTTCTAAGAAGGTAACCTCCTTCTTAGATAATGAAGGCCTAACTTAAACCCTTCATTCTCCCCCTATTGGCACACATCAACAAACTCTCCCCCTGAAGAGTAAGTTATCGTTGTTCACAACTTCACTCGTCGTGATCAACAAACTCTCCCACTAACTCCAATGTTCTTTCTTGAACATTCTCTAGACATCCTCCATTCTCCTTTTTGACACACATCAAAAGGAGTGAATCAAGGTCAAGAGTTTCTTCCTAATGAAAGTCCCATACCTTTCATTGAAACTCTTAATTTCCCCATTGACACTAGAGTCAACAATTAACTTAGTGATAAACTCAAATCACCTAAGTCTTTTAGGAGTAAAAACTCCCCCTAAAAGTCAACTCCCCCTTGACTAATAGGTAAAACTCCCCCTAAAGGTCAACTCCCCCTTGACCATTGCACCAACAATGTCTTGGAGAGTTTCAAACCTTTAGAAATCCAAAACACCAACTTCATTGCTGAAATTTCAGAAATTTCAGACAGCACAGTCGAAACTGGCACGCCCTGATCAGTCACCAGACCGATCAGGCTCCTTCTGGATCGGTCCAGTGACCGATCCACACAGACCTAGACCGATCAGGAAACCTCCTGATCGGTCCACGACCTCTGATTTCCGATTTCTGAATTTTTCTTCTCCCGAAATTCAGAAACCTCTAGAAAATCACAGAAAATTCCAAAAATTATGAAATTTTGAGGATACATTCCTCATAACATATACTATCATGGAAAAATAGTTTTCTATGAAAATAAGTTCCATTTTCAAATCTTGATACAAAGTTCAAAAACTTTGAAATAGTTCAAGTTTACCTCAACTTTGTATCAATTTGCTCAATGATGAATGCTATCACTAGAAAAGCTTCATCAAGGTTTTTCAAATCAATTTTGAAATGATTTTAAACCCTTTAATTTGGGACCACAATCTTTGGGCTATATGTACATGACTTGTACATAAGCTTTCCCTATGATCCCCAATTTTTGAATTAGGCTCATCTAGGTACAAGAACTATGCACCTTGATCCTATCTCATCATCCTAATATCTCACACACATCTAAGGTGTATCAAACACATCCAAGTCAATTTTGATGTGAGATATGAGTTTAGGTTATCTTAGGCTAAGTTTTCATGCATTTTCTAAAACAACAACTTGATCTCCATATCAAATTGTGTTGTTTATCCTTAGATCAATTTCATTGATTATAAATGCAAGAAATGATGACATGACATAAAATGATATCATAAATGAAAACATGTGCCAATGTCATGATGTCATGGCATAAAGTATGAAACTTAAATAAAACATGACATATAACTAACATAAGCATTATCATGACATTTCAAATGACCATAAAATAAATATGATGTCATGACATGACATATGACAAACAATATATGGTAAATAGCACATAAAGGTATAGAAAATACCTAATTCTAGCCTTAGTTGCCATTTTTGATAATTTTGATCATTTTACCATAAATTCTATATTCCTAAGTGTGATAGACCTCAAATCATATACCAAAGATGTTTAGATCACTACGTGCCAACTAGATTGACTCTAGAAAACTCCTCAAATTTGATTGGCACATTCTAATCACCTTAGGAATAATTGTTAATTTCATTTTCAAGGCTTGATTACCCCTTGAAAATTCCTCAAATGCCACCTTTTGCTATGAATAGATTAACTATCTATCCAAATAAGGTTGGCACACTCTAATCCATCTAGCGTGATGGAATCACGCTCCTAGGAACCCAATACCTATTGGAGCTCATTGGGTTCACTAAATATTCACTAGGGATGACTTCCCTAGCAACCCTCCTAATGACCCTCCTAGACTTTAAAGCCTTGGTCATTTGGGACTCATCAAGATCAACTCTAGGGGTGACTCCCCTTGTGACCTTGGTGATGGTCTTCCTAGCCCTAGATTTTGTTCCATAATCGAATGGAACATTGTGATAAGTGGGCTTGACCATTTGGGACTTAGGTTTGTGACCCAAACCTTCCTTGTCCTTGGACTTTGGTTTTTGACCCTTAAACCCTAGAGATGACTTCTCCAAGTTCTTAAGAGACTTTTCCAAAGTATCAAGTCTTGACCTCAAGACTTGATTTTCCTTCTCTAATACCTCAAGTTTTAACTTGTCATTTGTCTTTGAGGTATTCCTAGGCATATGTCTAGATGATTTGGAATTTCTACCTAGGTTATCCTTAACCTTAGATGAGTTGATCCTAGGGTTGACTTTCCTAGTGTTATCCTTATCTAGGCTCACATGTTTGGCACCTAAACATGTGTATCGATTTCTATAATTATCATGCTTATCATTATTGTTAACAATTGCAATCAAACTACTAGCATGTGTTCTATTTGAATTGCAAAAATGAGCCTTAGAGATTACCTTAGGGTTTACCTTAGCTCCCCCTATAGACGTGCTCGGTCTCTTGTCCTTGTGAGATTGTCTCCCCCTCGGACATTGACTCCTATAGTGTCCCCTTTGATTGCATTGAAAGCACACCACGTGCTCTTTGCCTTTGCGTATCGGGACTCCGGCTTTCTTGACCTTTGGCGTCGGTGGAGTCTTCCTAATCTTCTTTGGACACTTACTCTTGTAGTGCCCAAATTCCCTACACTCAAAGCACATTATGTGTAATTTGCTAGAAACTAAATGGCTTGAGTTACCTAGAGGTGAGGATGGATGAACGCTCTCTCCTTCATCCCTTCCGGAGGTAGAAGCTTCTTCTTGCTCCGAACTTGAAGAAGAACTCTCCTCCTCTTCTTCTTTAGATGTTGAGTGGCCCTCAACTTCTAAATCCACATCTCCATGAAGTGAGCTACTTAGCTCACTTGACTCCTCTTCATGACTTGAAGTGGAGCTCCCCTCATGGAACTTGGCCAAATTGTTCCACAATTCCTTGGCATTGTTGTAACCACCTATCTTACACAATATATCGTTAGGTAATGAGAATTCAAATATTTTCATTACCACGTCGTTGACTAGGGATTGGTGGACTTGTTCCTTGGTCCACTTCTTCTTCTCTAGGGTTTCTCCTTTCTTGTCCATCGGAGGCTTGAACCCTAATTGAACACAACTCCAATTTTCAAGATTAGTCATAAGAAAATATTTCATTCTTACCTTCCAAAACGCGAAGTCGTCGCAATCGTAGAAAGGCGGGATCGTGACGTCTTCTCCAAAACGATCCATTCTCTAGCTCGTGCTCTCCCGGGTGTTGATCCGACGAAGAGCGACCACGCTCTGATACCACTTGTTAGGATCGATGATCGCGGCTAGAGAGGGGGGTGTGAATAGCCGACCCCAAATTCTCGTTTCTTTCTACAATTAGAGTTAGCGCAGCGGAAATAAAACGAATAGAAATGAAAGCGGAAAGATCAAACCTCAAACTCGTCGATGTAACGAGGTTCGGAGATAAACTCCTACTCCTCGGCGTGTCCGTAAGGTGGACGAAGCCTATCAATCCGTCGGTGGATGAGTCCCCGGAAAACCGGCTAATAAGAACTCCTTCTGGGTGGAGAAACCTCACCACAATATCTCTTGCAACAGCAAGAATGAAGTACAGAAATACAACAAGAAATACAGACAATATGAATGTAAAACACCTTGCTTGCCTTCGACTGGTTTCCGTTGACGAAGCAGCAACTTCACGGAAGAACAGCAGCAGCTGACCAGCCAGGGAAGCTCACACGAAGCTTCAGAAACAAAGAGCTCAGCAAAGCTCAAATCACAGTCTCGTGAGGAAGAGAGTTATTTCCTCCGTCTACTGTAGAGGTCTTATACCTGCACCTGCGAAGAAGACAAAGAAGACACAGAATCTAGCCGTTGTGTCGCAACGGCTAGTGCGTGGACCGATCAGGCTGAAGCCTGATCGGTCCAGATCCTCTCTGATCGGTCTTGGGGACCGATCAGGACCTGTGCTGATCGGTCCCCAGACCGATCAGCACTCTTCACAGAGAACTCGCCCAAGTTCTCTGATCGTCTCCTGATCGGTCTGTGGACCGATCAGGGTGCATGTGGACCCTCCTTTTCTCTTTGCCTTCTGTTCGCTGACCGATCAGATAACATACAATAGCATACTGTTTGGTTACTGATCGGTCACCAGACCGATCCAGATACCCAGTGTATCATTGGATCGATCCACTGATCAATCCAGAGCTTGGTTTTTGCCCAAACCAAGTCCCAAGCCTTCCAAACCAACATCCGGTCAACCTTGACATGTTGGTACATCATGCTTAGCATCTGGTCACTCCCTTGACCTGCTAAGACTCCCCACCAAGTGTCCGGTCAATCCCTTTGACCCACTTGGACTTTTCTCTTCGTGTCAAGTATCCGGTCACTCTCTTGACCTACTTGACCTTCTCAACACCAGATGTCCGATCACCCTTTATCCATCTGGATTTTCCCTTGCCCGGCTTCACTCACCAGGACTTTCACCTAGCTTCACTCACTAGGGTTTTTCACCTGGCTTCACTCACCAGGATTTCCAATCTGCCCGGCTTCACTCACCAGGACTTCCAAACTGCCTAGCTTCACTTACTAGGACTTTTACGTCTGCCTGGCTTCACTCACCAGGACTTTCCACATCCGGTCCAGAGAACGAGCTACCGAGCCCTCTCTGACCTAGTCCGGAGAACGAGCTACCGAGCCCTCTCCGACTTCCACTTGCCAAGTTCCCATACTTGGACTTCTCCGTGCCAAGTCTCCATACTTGGACTTTTCCCGTGCCAAGTTCCCTGCTTGGACTTTTCCCATGCCAAGCTCCCTGCTTGGACTTTTCCCGTGCCAAGCTCCCTGCTTGGACTTTTCCAAGTCAGGTCAACTCACCTCGGGTCAACCAGGTCAACCTTGACCAAGGGTTGCACCCATAACCTCCCAAGTTTCTGTTCTTGTCAAACATCAAGATACAACTTGAGTCAGGTCAACCAGGTCAACCTTGACCTAAGGTTGCACCAACAATCTCCCATCAAAATACAACTCTTCTGTTCTTGTCAAACATCAAAATACAACTCGAGTCAGGTCAACTCGAGTCGGGTCAACCAGATCAACCTTGACCTAAGGTTGCACCAACAATAAGGAGGCGCTCCTGGGGTGCCCAGGGTGTCCGGTCGCTCAGACAGTCAACACCATGTTGTCTGTCCAATATCTCCTCCGTTCTGGCTCCATTCCGGTTCCATTCACTTGGGTGATTTCGGCTATTCGCAATAGGGCTCACTCGAACCCATTTTCCGGCCTTCTCTTCGAACAAGCTTCCACTCCGGCTTCTCATCCCTCTAAAGCGTTGTGTGTTTCCTTCTCGTCCGCCAACATACTCTTCCGCAGCACCTCATCCCTCAGACCCACTGATCCCGTCGACTCTCTCCCATGCCATCCTTCTCACTAGCTACAATCTCCATCTTTTTGATGTGCATCAATTTGAGTTAGAGTTAGGGTAAAAACATAGAATTAATAAAATAACAATTAAAATTAGAATTTTGTAAACTATAAAATTACAAATATAACCTCCTCCTAGACTTAAGCTCTCATTTCTTATTTTCCTCCTTTAATCACATCAAAATGAACTTGGAAAAAAAATAAAGTTAGATAAAAATTTGAAACTTTTTCTAAGGATTAAGGAAATAAAATTCAAAGTAAAAAAAAAATTTTACACAATATTTTTCTAAAAATATGAATTTCTAAGATTTAATAATCACACTTACAAATTTAATTTTAAAAATAATTTTAAAACTTTAAAAAATTTTGAAAATTTTTCTTGAAGTTCAACAGTAGTACATGAATATGCAGAAAATTTTCATGAAATCTTTTAAAGGATTTTAGTATAAATAAATTATTTTGTATAGAAACATAATTTTTACAAGTTAAATTTTAAAAATAGATTTTTATTCAAACAAATCTTTTAAATTTTTATAAGTATTGAGAATAGAATGCACAACTAATGAAAAGTTTAAAATTTCAACTATAAGTTTTCAATACTTTTTAGTTTTAAAAATAAGGTTTTTGGTAAATAATCTATAGAAAATTCATTATTTATGTAAAAAATTAAAAAAAAAATATTTTCAAATAGAAATTTAATGGTTCTATCACTATAAAAAATTTGGATAAGAATTTCGAACAAAAAAATTATACTAAAAATATTTTAAATAGACATGATTGTTTTTGAAAATAAATATTTAAAAAATAGTTTTATTAACCTAAACATTAGGCTGATTTTTTTCTTTATTTAAAATATAACGGCAATTCTTTGGAAAATTATATTTTTCAAAATACATATCTAAAAAATTTTAAATTTTAAATTATGAAATTTCTATCAAAATTCATAAAAAAAATTTAATAAGAGATTATTTGTTCTAGCAACAAAAGAAAAAAAATTTAGCAAAAATGTTAATAGTAAGTATACAAATTTAATTTTATAAATAAAATTAATATTCATAAACATAAAACATGCATATTTATTTATTTATACTAAGTAAGATTTTGGGACCCAAAATAAATTTTTTACTTACAGGATTGATAAGAAATTTTTTTGGAACATATTTTTGTGATACTTTTTTAATTTGGCCCTTATAAAATTTAAAATACCAATTTAGGCTTCTACTATTTCTCTAGGTATTTTGACTAACACATGCAGAATTTTTTAATTTTTCAATTTGGTTCTTCAATTTTTTATTTTTATTTTTTTAATTTATCATACATTTCTAAAGGACATGTATTCCCTAAGATTGTTTTCAATTCTAAAGTTTCCTTTTTTAAATTATTATTTTTAGACTTAAGCTTATATAATGATCTAGTCATGGATTTAATACCTGAATATAATTGGTCATGAGGTAGTAAACATATCTCACTTACCATATCTGCTCTGAAGTTTGTTTCTTTCTCCTCACTGTAATTTTCTTCTGTTGTGACTCTCCCTTCATCTATGCTCTCCTTTTGGTGACTGACCATTAGTGTTAGTCTAGTATATTTTTCTAATTTGGATTCTGATGACGTCTCGTCCCAAGTTGCCTTTAATGCTTGTGCTTCGTTGTGCTTAGCTCTTTCTTGTTGTTCTTCTTTTTCAACTTTGGACAGTCATTCTTGACATGCCTCTCTTCATTGTAGTTATAACATCTTACTTTCCTTGCTATTCTTTTCTTGGCATACACTTGATTGAATTTGTTAGATCTAAAAATTTTCTTACCATAAATATCGTTTCATCATCGTCGAGGGAAGTGTTGGCGTCTGGTTCGTCCTTCTTGGCTTTTAGAGCAAATTTGTTTGATTTTTCTATGTCCTAAGTATCTACATAACGATACTCGTGAAGTTTAAAAGTAAAAAAATAAACTTTCAAGCGTTCTTGCCTTGAGGTCCTTAGAGATGTAGAAAGCATCTACTAAGGTTGGCCACTCTTGAATTCTCGGAAAGATGTTAAGTGTGTACCTTAGAGAGTCATGATTTGTTACCTTTTCTATGAGGTTGTTGAGCTGGGTGATCAGATATTTAATCCTCACATGGAGTTGGGCTACCTTTTCTCCCTTATTCATCCGAAGGTTCATCAGTTGACTTCAGAAGATGTCCTGCTTCACTAATTTGACTTCCGAAGTACCCTTATGAAGGTCGAGGAAATTTTCTTAGAGATCTTTAGTAGAGTCGTAGCTTCTGATCCGACTAACCTCCTGAGGTGGAAGAACACTAAGAAGATAGAACTCTGCTTTTCCATTAGCCATGAAGTTGACTTGTTCCTTCATTGTCCATGCATACTCTTCTTTGTCAGCTCCGTGATGATCCTTAGGTGCTATAAAATTATATTTTATAATTAACAAAATTTCAAAATCAATTTTGAAGAATACCTCCATGCGCTTTTTAGAAGTGATATTATTTGGCAAGAGTTCAAATCACATCACTAATAATAATAATAATGATTCAGAAGTGATACAGTGATAAAGATGGACCCCTAAAAGATAAGTCAAGGCTGAAAAAAGTAGTCAAAGTCAAGGAGCAATCAACCTTTAAACTCACCAATCGAGCCAAGGACACATCCGAATGGACAACTAACCCTCAATTGGCCGATCAATTCTTGGGATGACCGATTGGATGGTCGATCGGGCCTCAAGATGGTAGGGGGCTAGCAGGGAAAATCCAACTGACCGAGCCTTCCGAGTTCCGATCAGCCGATCAGACTTACAGCCCAATCGGGCATATAACATCCTTAATACAAGCAAAAAGGCCGAGTGAAGACCAAGTCGCTCAATGTGTTTTGAAAGCATGAGCGGGCGACATTCTTGAGTAACAGCCAGTTGACCCAATGTGGGTCCCAAGGTTTGATGGCTTTGTACTCTCTTTTTGGAAGTTTGTGTAATATATATATATATATATTTCCTTGGATTCGGTTAGAAATTTTCAAATCCGCTGGGATGATGAATTGGTCCGCCCTGTATTATCATATGATAGTTTCTTGATGGGTCGGTTTGTCCCTCCATAAGTGTCTATTTGACCACACTAGTTGTGTACAAAGTTGATTGTGCCTATGATCAAGATCGCTCGTGGTTGTGTTGGGCGGCTATGCTTGTGAGTGAGGTTGTCCGCAACTCGCGATTGCATGGGGTAGTCATGTAGGGCTGCTCTACTATTGTAACTGAGCATGATGACTAGTGGCTGCATGGTGTGGCCATGTAGGGTCAGCCACGACTCATGGCCGTTTGTTGCTCGTGACCGTGCAAGGCGACATTGCCTCGCGCAAGGCCACGCGAGGCAGGTAGCCACGCATTGCCACCTCCACAGGGCTACACCAGGTATTGCGACCCACGTAGGGTTGTGAGAGATGGTGCTACCCCGCGTAGGATCGTATTAGGTCGGCTATGTAATGTCGCCCACTCAGAATGCTTGTGGCTCTCGTGGTTGAGGAGATAGACATAAAAGAGAAAGGAAAGTTGTTTATGGATAAAAAATATTTAAAAATTGATTATTCGTAAATGTATTGATTTATTATTTTATAATAAGTAAAAGAATCAGGATAAATAATTCATCTGAAATAAACCGTCTAAAATTTATTGTACATAATTTTTTTTATCAATTTTTAAATTCATCCTCCCATATAAATAGGGTATTAATTTATTTTAGTAAAGGAAAAATAAATAAATTTGGATGAATAAATTTTTTTTGATGAAAGTCATGTACATATTTATCTAATTAGAAAATTTATTTTTTATATATTCATAATTTATTTCTTATAAATACTTTTAAAATTTCTAAAAAAAGTCTATTTAGTTTTTTAAATGTATTTATTTATATATTTTAAAATTTTATATTTATTATTATTATTATCTATTTTTTGAATTTTTATATTTTACTATTTTGTATATCTTTCTATTTGCTATATTATTTAAGAGTAGGTTTGTCCCACTTGTGTCGTGTTGAGCGCATCTTCTAATAGCTACTAAGTACTTCAAAACTCTGTTGATGAATTTCTTAATCCACCCCAAGCATTTGACGACACGAATGCATCTCTAAAGAAAAATGATGCTAAACAAAAAAAAAATCCTCCTGTTTTTTACACTTCTAATCATCTCTCCTTGCATTTGCCGAAGTTATGACTCAGCACTCCTTGGCAGACGCTAATTGTTGTAGTTTGATTGACGCAGACATGAACCAAATCTCCAAGGCAGGCAAAACACTAAATGGCACATGAATCAAATTTCAATGCAAAGATAAAGTTTGACCTTTGTGGTATTATCTTCATCATCATCATTATCATCAGTGTCAATGATTATATATATATATAACCATTGACACTTTATATATATATATCTATAATCATTGACACGGATAATAATTATGAGGAGGATAATAATATAGAAATGATACAATGATAAAAATGGACTCCACTAAAAGATAGATCAAGGTCAAAAAGAATGACTGACAAGACAATCAAAATTAAGGAACGGTCAACTTTTAGAGTCGCTAATCAAGCCAAGGACACACTCGAATAGGCTATAGAGACGATCGACCCTCGAGTGGCCGGTGGATCTTGGGATGGCCCGTTCGAGCCTTGGGTGGTTGATTGGGCCTCAAGACGGTGGGGGCAATAAGCAGGGAAAACCCAATCGACCGAACCTTCCGATCGGTCGATTAGACTTACAGCACGATCGAGCATATGATATTCAAGCAAAAAGACCGAGTCGCTTAGAATGTTCCACGAGCCCGAGCGGGTAACGTTCAGTAACGATCGGTTGGCCCAGTGTGGGCCCCAAGACCCTACTCTCTTTTAGAAGTTTATGCTATGAGACAGAGAATATCATGTAAACAAACCGCGCGTTCGAAGTTTCTATTATATCAAATCACAGGGATTTGTGGACCTATTTAAAGAAAGGTTCTAGAGTCATTTTTATTGTTTGTTCTTTCTAGTGATTTGAAAAATGTGTAAATATTTTGAGATATGTGCATAAATACAATAGTTATATTATAAAAAGGAGTTTTCATCTACATGTGATGATATACGACACTCTATTTTTTCATACACTCATTGTTACAGTTTTCTTTCATTATTTTCTTCTTTTGAATCATGTACTTAACACTGAGACTTCTTCTTTGACATGACACTAATATTCTTTATATTACAGGATAATACGGAATCTTTATTCAATCAATAAAAGAGCCACGTTCCTATCCTAACCAACTACTTTCACCTCGGATAGGATCAAGAAGCATATTATTTAGCAATAGTGAAATTCATCAATCTTATCTTATTATTTCTTTATCATATCACTACTTTGTTAATTAATGATAATAATCCAAGAAGACATTATTTGACCAGAGTTCAAATTCAAATGCATCATCAATCCTACGATATTATTTTTCCACCATGTTACTAGTTTTTTTTGAATAATGATAATAATAATCCAAAAAAATATTATTTGACAAGAGTCCAAATGGCATTCATCAATTCAATTCTACCATACTACTTCGTTAGGTAGTGATAATAAATTATTTGACCAGAGTTTAAAAATCTATTTCATTTTAAAAAATCTTCACCATTAATAACTTGGCTCATATAGTTGGGGTCTAGTACAAGAGTATTTGAGGAATAGGGTCTAGTACATGAGTGAACTTTATTTTGGATGATTTTCCTTATAATCTCTTGGTATATCATTGATATGCATCACCAAAAACTGGGAAAAAAAATTGCTTCATAACATTTGAAACACCCATTTTTATATTAAATTATTGCCATAGAGATTATAGTGATAAAATTTTCCGTACAGCAACTTAAATGAAGAGTTCAACAACATCTTATTCGAGATCTTCATTAGAACATAATTCCAAACACCCACCCACCTTATTCAAAGATATCTCCATAGCTACTTAGTGATTTCCGTTCACAATTCTACCTCCATCGACGACGATGACCTGACCATTCACGTAGCTAGACGGAGGGAGGCAAAGGAAGGCCACGACGCCGGCCACATCCTCCGGCTCCCCCAAACGCCCGAGAGGCACGCGATGATTCTCCCTCGCCACAAATTCCTCATCTTGCACAAACTGCCACAATAAACAAATTCATATTCATCAGCCAAAATCAAATCTCTCTTCTAGCTAGATCATAAGAAGCGGTGTTAACTTACAGGGCCAATGAGTGGTGTTCTTATGTACCCTGGAGCTACACTGTTTGTTCTAATGTTATCTTTGGCCCATTCACAAGCAAGATTTCTCGTCAGTTGATTCATTGCTCCTAATCAAATGAAGAGAGAGAGAGAGAGAGAGAGAGAGAGAGAGAAGAAACAGTTCGAAGCAAATAGTTCATACTTCCAAATGATTCGAGCAAATTCAATCAGCAATATGAAAGAAGTACCTTTGGTGGATGCGTACAGAGACATATCCGCCAGGCCAATATTGCCAGCGATGGAGGTGATGAACACAATACTGCCGCCTCCACAATCCCTAAGGAGAGGATAAGCGAGTTGGCTCAAGTGGAACGCCGATTCCAGGTTTGTGCTGATCAAGAGCTTGAAATCCTCCGGGGTTTGCTCCATCGCCGGTTTGAAGATCGCTGTCCCTGCATTGTTAACCTGCATGCAAAACGAAAAAGATTAAGATTTGATTTAGGCTTTAGAAGGGGAAGAAAAGAAAAAAGGGGGGGAATTAATACCAGAATGTTGAGCTTCCCGTCGAATTGGGACTTCACCGTCGCCATGAGCTTCTCTCTCTCGCTCGGGGACGAAACGTCGCAGACAGATCCGGTGACTTTGAGCTTGGAATCGCGCCATTTCTGCAGGCACTTCTCCAGATCTGCCTGGCTGCGGGCGCAAGTGTGCACCGCCGATCCGAGTCTGGCGAGCTCCTCGACGATCGCATACCTAAATTAAGCTTGATGTATGAGTAGAAATATATAGATGGAAAGAGATGGAGTATTCGATCGAGGAATGTAACTACCCGATTCCCTTGGAGCCTCCGGTGACCAGAGCAGTTGTCCCGGAGAGAGACCATCTGTTTGTGTCGATGGGAGTGTGCTCCTGCACGCTGTTCATGCTTCTTCTTTGTTTTTTTTAGAAAGACTAGAGCAGTGCAGTGAGAAACTTGAGAAGACAAGGCGCTATAAATAATCGCCTGATTATTATCTTTTCCAGCCGGATAAAGTAAAACATTTCGACTATAACTATTATAATAAATTAACTTAATTTTAACATCCAATAATCCTTGGATAAAGACTGATCTAACAATCGTTGGAAAACAAAAATGTTGATCATGATTCATGAGGATCTGTGCAGGAATAACGTGTTGAACAGTTCAGAATAGTGGATAGGCCTCGACTTTAGTTGATTAAACCTTACTCCTGCCAGACTTGGTGTGAAAATTCAACATTTCAGCTTTCTGGTGTAGGACAGAGATGGTCCTACCATCTCCAACCAATCGGTTCCGTTTTACATCATTTTAATATAAAAGGGATATCAAATCTTTTCTAATAGAAATCCCAAAACTTACACTAAAATAGTGTAAATATGAATTTTTTAAATATAATATATTATAATATTAACTTTATATTTAAAATATTTTTAAATATTATAAATTAATATTATTTAATTGAATTTAATTTATTATGTAAATTTTATATATTATAAATTTATATTAGTTATTAATTTAAATAATTAATTTTTAAAATATTTGTTATATTACTAAGATTATAAATATATTAAAATTTATAATATTGATTATATTCTATTTTTTCATCTTATAATTTATTATTCAATCTACATATTAATTTGTTAAATATTTTTATTATGATAATAATTATTATTAAAATTAATAATTTTATTGTACATAATAACTAATTTTCATGATATTATATTTTTAATTACAAGAAAATAAAATTAATATTTTTATAATTTTATTAGAAATAATTTAATAAACATACTAATATTTAAAAGAAATTACCAATATTATAAATTTTAATATATTTATAATCTTAGTAATATAACAAATATTTTAAATATTACTTATTTAAGTTAATAATTAATATAAATTTATAATATATAAAATTTACATAATAAATTCAATTAAATTAAATAATATTAATATATAATATTTAAGAATATTTTAAATATAAATTTAATATTATAATATATTATATTTAAAATAAACCGATTTGCACTATTTTGGTGCAAGTGAATAGTGCAACACCAAGATGGTGCTGCACAGTTCACTTACACCATTTTGATATAAATTTTGGGATCTCAATTGGAGGAGATTTGGTGTCCTTTTTACATCAAAATACTGTAAAAGGGTACCGATTGGAAATGATCTAAGTCTATCCGACTCTAGATCGGTAGAACCTATCAGGACTCAATTTTCTTACGTTTTTTTAAGGCGTCGTACTAACCTATTCCTGATTAATTTTTTAGTCAGTTGAATCCTCAGTACTCAATCCCTTTATTTCTAGTGCCCCATCTTACTCCCATTCAGTTTTCTAGTCAGTTAGATTTTTTGGATCTCAGTCCCCTCATTTTTTTAGAGCACCATTCCAATTTATTCTTGGTCAATTTCTTAGTTGGTTGGACCCAGGGCTCAGTCTTCTTATTTCTCTCGGGCACTGCTACAGTCTATTGTCGATCGATTCCTTAGCCGACTGGATCCCCTGGGGTCTAGTCCCTTCACTTCTCCTAGACACTACCCTAACCTACTCCCGATTAGTTTCTTAACTGGTCGAACCCCCATGGCTCAATCTCCTCACTTCTCCTGGGTACAACCCCAGCCTATTTCCGCTGGGTTTCTTAGCCGACCGGACCCCTCGAGGCTCAATCCCCTCACTTATAGGCAAGACTCCTAGCATACTTCCGGTCGATCCTAGTACCAGTTTGACTTTCACCAGGGGACAACGTTGTCAGGGAATCACAACAACTTGTCAGAGAATAACGACTATTCGTTAGAGAATATTCCAATACTCTACAACATGCAAACCGGGGAACTTTCCTCTGCCTAATAGGAGTATGTCGTACATCCTATATCACCCGACGCCCCCTGACACTCGATATTCTCTGATGCCTTATGATTGCGGAGGTTATGAAATGTAATATAAAAAGGAGGTCCTCTCTGTTGGCAAGATACGTGCATACGCTTGTACCTCGCATCTACTATAGTTCTACTTTCTCATACTTTTTTCTGCTCGACCTCTTCTAACTTGAGCGTCGGAGGGCCACCACTAAGGACATCTTCCCTTGTTCTTGCTCTAACGCTCCCGGGTGCTTGGTTTGTGGTGTTTGCAGGGTCGTGTGTACCATCAGTGATCCTCTCCCCTTGCCCCGTTGGCCCTCGATCGATGATCCTCTACTAATCAACATCCTTGCCCTCGTCGCTGGTGTCCCCTTCCATCCGACTCAGCTGCCAGACGAGATCAAATTTGGCACCGTCTGTAAAAACCTCTTTGCCTATTCCGGGATGCAAAGATGGAGGATACTGGCAGCATCAACCTTACTATGACACTTGAAGAATACAAGCTGTTCAAACGCTAAGGCGCGAGCATCATTGGGGAACCACCCGTGTGAGTTATAAGCAAGTAGTGCTCTCACGTTTAACGACCATCCAGTCATATTCTAGACTCTCCACCTAGTGCGAGTTATAAGCGAGTAGGGCTCTCGTGTCTAACGACCATCTGGTCGGATTCCAGGCTCTCACCCTAATGCGAGTTAAAAGTGAGCAGGGCTCTCGCGTCCAACCGCAATCCGATCGGATTCCAAACTCTCACCTCAATATGAATTGTAAGAGAGAAGGGCTCTCGTGTCTAATGACCATTCGGTCGGATTCTAGACTCTCACCCTAGTGTGATTATAAGTGAGCAGGGCTCTCACATCTAACGAATATTCGGTCGAATTCCAGACTCTCGGCCCAGTGTATGTTATAAGTGAGCAGGGCTCTCACATCTAACGACTATCCGGTCAGACTCCAGACTCTCGACAAGTGTAAGTTATAAGAGAGCAGAGCTCTTATGTCTAATGACCATCCAGTCGAATTCCAGACTCTCACCCAAGTAAGAGTTATAAGTGAACAGGGCTCTCATGTCCAATGACCATCCAGTCAGATTCTAGACTATCACCCTAGTTCGAGTTATAAGCGAGCAGGGCACTCATGTCTTACGACCATCCGGTCGAATTCCAGACTCTCACCCCAGTGCGAGTTATAAGAAAGAAGGGCTCTCACGTCTAATGACCATCCAGTCGGATTTTAGATTCTTACCCCAGTGCAAGTTATAAGCGAGTAGGGTTCTTACGTCTAATAACCATCTGGTCAGATTCCAGACTCTCGTCCCAGTGCGAGTTATAAGTGAGCAGGGCTCTCGCGTCTAACGACTATCAGGTCAGATTTCATACTCTCACCCTAGTGTGAGTTATAAGCAAGTAGGGCTCTCGCGTCTAACGACCATTCTGTCAGATTCCAGACTCTTGCTCTAGTGTGAGTTATAAGCGAGCAGAGCTCTCACGTCTAACGACCATCCTGTCGGATTCTAAACTGTCACCCCAGTGCGAGTTATAAGCGAGCAGGGCTCTTATGTCCAATGGTCATTCGATAGGATTTTAGACTCTCATCCTAGTGTGAGTTATAAGTGAACAGGATTCTCGCATCTAACGACCATTCGATTGGATTCCATACTCTCACCCCAAGTGCGAATTATAAGCAAGCAGGACTCTCGCGTCTAACGACCATTCGGTCAGATTCCAGACTCTCGCTCTAATCCAATTTATAAGCGAGCAGGGCTCTCGCGTCTAACAACTAATCGGTCGGATTCCAAACTCTCGACCTAGTGCGAGTTATAAGCGAGTAGGGCTCTCGTATCTAACGACCATCCTGTCGGATTCTAGACTCTTGTCCCAATTTAAGTTATAACGAGCATGACTCTCACCTCTAATGATCATCTGGTCTAATTCCAGACTCTGGACCCAGTGCGAGTTATAAGCGAGCAGGACTCTTGCGTTTAACGACTATCTGGTCAGATTCCAGACTCTTACCCCAGTGTGAGTTATAAGCAAGAAGGGCCCTCGTGTCTAATGACCATCCAGTCGGATTCCAGACTCTCGCCTCAGTGCTAGTTATAAGAGAGAAAGCCTATTTGGAATACCCATTTAGGTTGGGTGTCGATTAATTTTATTAACCTAAGGTATAAAACCAATACCTAAGTTCCCTCTCCCTAATTTCCATTTCCCCGATTCTTCCTTCTCCCCCTCTCGATCTCTCTCACTTGTGCGAAGCCGCTCCTCTTCTCCTTCGATTTGCCGTCGCCATGATTTGTCGGTCGTCAGCATCTCGTTGTCGCTTCACCTTGTGTCTCGCCACCGCAGCCACCACAGTTAGACCTGTGCCTAGCTGCAATTGCCGTTGCCCTTATCTCCCTCGATGCCTAATCGCAACGTCCCTGTTGCATCGTCGATTGCTGATCCTGTTGGAATGTATACTAAAAGCCTAGCTTTTGTATAAACATTTATTTAGAAATAAGAATCACATTGGTTAAATGCCTACATTTATGCTAAGTGTAGTTGTCCATTTAATTTATATTGTAGATAACATAGTGTGAAGACACACAGAAGATCATGTTATCAGATCTTTATAAATTATAAATAGTAGCTCACAACCAAGATGGAATGGACAAATCATTGGAGTGGTTGTAGTATAATTTGGTATTAGTTTATCTAGACTATAAAATTACACTAGTACACTATGAGTGTATTGAGCAGAACTATTTGAGGTAGTTTCTTTTTATACTGACTATATAAGAGAACAAAACCTCTGTTATTATGGAAGTGTGTGCTCTTAATCGTGATATAATAACAAACACATATATTTAATATTTATTTTTTTTAATTTATCAAAGGGTGCAATTTAGCTCGTTAAATCAATAGACCTGATAAGTTGGGAAATGATATCATTTATATGGTGTGTTGTTGATTATAGAATGAAACTGTGTCCTAGTAAACTAGGTTGATAATGTCCCCTTAAGGAGCTCATAAGGATTGTCATGTAAACCCTACAGGTGGACCTAGTCCAGCATGACAATGAAGTTGAGTGATACTACTCTTGGAGCTAGATATTAATTAAGTGAGTTGTCAGTAACTCATTTAATTAGTGGGCATTCTATATCTTAAACACAGGGAGATTAATGCACTTATAATAAGAAGGAACCCATAATGTAATTTGGGATTGGTGTGGTAGTTCAATAATAACTCTTTAATGGTATGAGTTATTATTGATGAACTTGAGCTGAATGTTCGGGGCGAACACAGGAAGCTCAAGCTCACCAGGAGACCAAAACTAATTTCTCCTCTCGGTCCCTGTTGTAGCATCTATAAACCTTGTATCTACCAAGTCCACTTCTTATCCAAGTAATGGGTCGGGACCCAACCTTGTTTCGAGTAAGGGAGTCGATCAAGCACAAGTCGGAATATAGTGTGGTTTAGCCAAACCATGCTGGTGTCCAAGCATGGGGCCGACCACATAGGATTAGAGGAAGATTTCGTTAAAATATTTTGTAACCATTAATGAGGGATTTAAAAGAGAAATTTTATTTTTAAAATTTCCTTTATAGTCATCTTTATGGTTTTAAAAGAGAGTTTTGGGATTTTAAAATATTTCCTTATAGCTATCTACAAAAGATTAAAGAGAGATTTTAATTTTGTTAAAATCTTTCCTTGTTTGTAGTTGTCTATAATGTTTAAAAGAAAGATTTTAATAAAATTCTCCTTTTTGTAACCATGATTTAAAAAGAGAAGTTTTAATTAATCTTTCATTTTTGTAGTGGTCTACATGTTTTAAAATAGAGAGATTAATTTTTAAAACTTTCCTTTATTGCCATGTGCAATAGGAAATTAAAAAAGAGAGATTTTAATTGTTATTAAAATTTCTTCTTTTAAAGGGAGACCACAAATAAGGAAGTTTTAATTATGTTTAAAACTTTCCTTTTTGTAGACATCATGGTTTAAAAGGAAGCTTTAATTTTTTGTTGTAAAATTTTTTCCTTTTTAGACTCCATGATGTGGCCAACCATAGGAAGAAGAAAAGGAAGTTTTAATTAAACTTTTCTTTTTGGCCAAGATCAAGGATTATAAAAGAGATGGAGAGGGTGACTCATGAGATAACATAACCTAGGCTTTCTCCTCTCTTCATTGTGTGGCCGGCACCCTTATTATTTCTTTAAGGGCCGGCGGCACACAAGCCTTGATTCCTTGGTGGGAGAATCTCTTCCATGCTCCTCTCTTTTGTTTTCTTCCTTTGAGGCCGACAGTTCTTCAAGCTTCATCATCTTGGTGGCCGGTTGCTTGGAGAGGAAGAAGAAGAGAAGAAAATTTTCTATTTTGGCATCCCTTGATGGCTCAAGAGTCTTGGAGAAGAAGAAGTGGTCCCGGTGGAATTCATCTTGGTAGATTATCGCCCACATGACGTCCAAGAGGAGGTGAGGAATACAACAGAAGATCAAGAGGTCTTTAGATACAAAGAAAGATATAACTAGTTGTCTTATTCCGCATCATGCTAGTTGTCTTTGTATGGATTTTGAATTACCAAACACAAGAGGCTAACGATTCTCGCATCAAATTTATGTTTCAATTTTGTGTTTTTTATTTTTGATCTCTTGATTCGATTGTTTTAATGGTTAAACCTAGGTTACTATAAGTGAGATTAAATATTAAATTTCACAAAGGCTTTGTCTAGGCGTGGACGATCCCATACCCAAGAAGGCTCTAGTGCCTCGCCATGTTTAACCTGGAAGTCGATATCTGAAATAAATATTTAATCAAATTTGTAGTATACGTGGATTTGGATTAATAATGTTAAGCATCGTTTGCGATCCAAGTCTAAACCTCTAAGAACAAATAAGTTGAATTTGAAATCAATAATGTTAAGTTCTGTTTGCGATTTCAAATTTAATTTCTAAAGAATACAATATGTTGTTAGGAAAGGTTCGGGACTTGTACAAAATTTTTGTACAGGGGAACCAGTACGATATTCCGAGTAGCAACCAACAATTGGTATCAGAGCTAGGGTTTGCCTCTGTGTGTTTGGTTTTCAGTTTAATTATGCACATGCCATACATATGTTAGGCAGGATAATAGTAGAATGTGCAAATAGATTTAACTCTGTAATTGCAGGCATCCTAGATCCAACTATTATGGCCCTAATGTGATTGTGTGTGATTGGACCCTCAGACATGTCGAGGGTATTTTATGTGTGTGCATGATTGTATGTATTAAATACAACAGAAGCTGTATTAGTTTTAGGATTTTACATTTTTGTTTCGATCTATATTGCATATGCATTCCTTTGTGGAATATAGGATCGATATATGTAAAATTTTATTTTGTAGTGGATCGTATTCTTACGAGGTGTGGTACTATTTGAGGACCAAAGGTGCAGCGGAATAAGCAAGATAGATGACTAGACCCGATCATGGTATAAAGATGGCAAAGTGCTAGGGTCGATGAGACACCGGAGGATAATAATGGTAGAGGTCATAATAGTTGGAAAATCATTTTCGATATTTATGTGTAAATCGTGTGTGTGTGGGTATGTTAAAATCCTCATCTTAAATAACTAGGGGGAGGGATTTATAAATAAATTCCATGGGTTCCATTAATCGGCTCAAAAGCGATGTAAACAAACCGCGTGTTGGCTCCCGGTGCTTCTCTCCGCCAGAATGGATGAGTTCACTAGCTCATGAGTATCAGAATGCAGACTAACCTCCAATGATCTACAGTTGCAAAACTCCTTAAAATGCTTGAATTCATGGATAACCACACCATCTGCATATAAAATCATTGTGTTCGGTAATTTATCATAAAAGTTAGGTTGATAAAATAAAATTAATGGTAAACCCCCTTTTACAAATATGTTGAATTTGTATACTCCACACTAACGTGGCATACAAAAATTCATGGTGTATGAGGTATTTAAGGTTGACAAGATAATTAACGGGTAAGACCCTTTACAAATGTTCAATTTGTATACGTCGCCCACACTAACGTGATATACAAAATTCTTTTGAGGTGTCAGTGAATTTAAATGATATTATTTTAAGGAATCAATATTATTTTAAATTCTAATTTTCATCAAATATTCGATCGATAGACTAACCACATTTTTTTTCATTACAAGATAGGATAAGACAATAAAATTAATGGATAAAATCTCCTCTTACATAAACGATCAATCAGACATATCGCCCACACCAACTGACATACAAAAATTCACTTTTTTTCGAGGTGTTGGTCTCCGATTAAATATTTTTTGATTCTTAGGATTTTAAATATTTTTCATCCCTAGATATTAGAGTATACACTTACTAGTCCCAAATTAAATGACTGGAAACAAAATTGACACTAAGATCGGGTCCTCCTAAAACGAGAACAATAAACGTATTTTTTATTAGTCATTAACATTAGTGGTGTTATCTACCAAGAACCTGGAGTGTAG